>NW_026652282.1:41904189-41923152 GCF_009828535.3 Hylobates moloch
TAACAAACCTGCACATTGTACACATGTACCCTGGAACTTAAAGTATAATAAAAAAAAGTACCCAATTGACTAAAATGGGTTAAACTAAAAACACAAATCCAGTTAATATATGAGCATAATAAATAAAATAAAGAGTACAATAAATAAATATAATAATTTTAAAAGTTGTTTGAGGAAAACCATAGAAAAGCTTAAAACTTTGTGCTTCTTGCTGACAAGAACAAAATGGAAAACACTAGAACAAACATAGATTTCCTACTCTAGCTTAAGGTTTGATAACTCAAAAAAATATTTTGTTGGTCTTGTGCTCTAAGAAGAAACTATCTCAGGGTTTTGTGGAAATTAGGGGGAGGGGGCCACAAAGGTCAACAGCCTTAATAACAT
Organism: Hylobates moloch; assembly: GCF_009828535.3. Lineage (NCBI taxonomy): Eukaryota > Metazoa > Chordata > Mammalia > Primates > Hylobatidae > Hylobates > Hylobates moloch. The sequence continues at coordinate 41,904,574 of NW_026652282.1, forward strand.
TTTTCTCCTAAATGTGAAGGCATTCCATATATGAGTAGCTCTAAGAGAAAACTAAAGACATAAAGTTAGTTTGGTTCTATAAGGGCAATTCCAGGAGTGAAAGGCTGAAGGGCAAAATAACATGGTCTAATCTGTCATTTCCTGATGTTTTGACTTAAATTATTTTTTTGAGAAACTAGTAAGTAATATATTCCTTAAGAACATTCCTCTCTCAAATACCAAAATTTTCAGCCAGCCTTCTGACAAGAACAAGATGAACAACAAACATGATTAAGGTCATTACTGAGGACCTCAATAGCTGGTAACATAAAAGATCTATAGGCTACATCTTCCAGGTATGTTGGTTGTAATGATACTTGTTATGAAAAAGAAATCAAAGATCTTGACTTGCATATTCTTGTCTGCTGAAGAGAAGTTCTATAATCACAAACAAGATTTTCCTCAGAAAGAAGCCTTGGTTCTAGGACTTGAGCAATTATTTGATTGAAGCACAAAAACTTAGTGCCACTGAGTAGCACCTCATCACACCCACATCCTGTCCTTTCCCACTCCTGCCAACTCTACTTCTCAAGCATTTTCCTAGTCACCCCCTCTTCTCCTTATTATCATTACTCTGGTTCAAGCTCCCTGACTGGATTTTCTGCAATCGTTTCTTAACTATACCCCCTGCTTCTCCCCTGATTCCCCAATCATTCCTTCTCCATCAGCCACCAGACTAATTTCTCTGAATCGCAAATGAGGCTAGTCATGCCATGACCCTGCTTAAAATTATTGAGCAGCTTCATCATCCATGGGAAAAAAAAATCCAAGCTCCTTAACATGGCATTCAAGGCCCACAAAGCACTGGCATCTGCCAATTTCACTTCCCACTGCCGTCTGCCCCTACACATAAACACTCATATTCAACTCCTCAGAATTCCCCACTTACACCTTGCATCCTCCTCTACCTGGCATTATTGTCCTCCAAGACCTCCCTCACAGCCGTGGCAGAGAAGAGAAAAGAAGGGGACCCTAGCTGATGGAACTGATCATCCAAACAACCCCCGAGGATCACTGAGATGATATAGCAAAGCAAAACCACCTACGTTTTTAGACTGCCAAGACTATATCCTGAATTTCCATAATAAAACCTCTCAAAAAAGCGATAAAGCATCACATGAGCGGATGTTAAAGGTTAAGGTCTCACAGTACAACAAAATCTAAACTTAAGAACAAACAGGCTGAACAAAGGACTTCAAATCAGCATGCCCACAAAAGGATCGCCTCCAGTCCTTATACATATAACTACATTAATAATGATTTAAAACATTTTTTCTGACTGCAGTTATGTTTATGGTCCTTTTTGAAAATACAATTTGATTTAAGGTGATCTTACAAAATTCCAGGGAATAATTCTTATTCTTAATAGTTTAATAGTCTGTTGACATTCAAGTGTTCCAATAGGTATGGTTCTTTCCACTTCTAAAATTAAATCACTTAATGAGAATTGCCAGAAAGAAACTTCATTAGTAATTATCCATAATGGTAGAGAACACACAAGATACATTTGCACTGTTCTATTGTTATAAGCCAGCAGAAGAGTGGAATTTTCAAAGATGCAAATAGTTCCCCTCGGCCATATTACCCTGGATAGAAATTAGAGCTGCAAGCTAATAGGAGACTGAGGGACAAGGGCATGCTCCTCCGCCTGTGGTTTCTCTGGCTTCCAAAGCTAGAAGCAAATGATTCTTTTTTTTTTTTTCCAATCCATCCATTAAGCTTCCAAGAAATAAACACGTTTGCTCCAAAATTCAATTCCCTGTGGGGTTATCTTCAGATGCTGCATGGGTTTATTAGAATTAATCACAACACAGCACGGCTTCCAAAGTGAAGGCCCAGGGTTGACAAAAGACCCTCCCTATCACAGCCACCAACCCACCAAAGTCTATGGGGACTCTATTGCAAACAATATCTGAGCAATCTTGAGGAAGACAAGCAAAGGCCTTGCCTTTTTCAACTTCAGTCTAGAGCAGGTAGGGAGGGGTAGCCCATAAATAAGTAAACAAAGAGAAAAGATGATTACGTATTGTGCTAAGTGCAGTTAGTGAAGGCACTCGTTGATGTTTGTCGGCAAGATGCATTTTTTTCCATTTTGCTTCCCACATCTGCAATCAACATATAACTTCACGGTATGAACTATTAAACACATAAACACTAGAACAAATGTGGGTTTCCTATTCTAGTTCAAGGCTTGATAAGTCAAAAAACTATTTTGATGGTCCTGGGCTCTAAAATAACACTGTTTCTCTCTGATATGTGTGTGTGTGTGTGTGTGTGTGTGTGTGTGTGTAAGGGTGGGTAGTGAGTACTAGGGTCAACAGCCTTAATAGCACGTTGCCCCCAAATACAAAGGTGTTCCACATATAAGTAGCATGAATGTGGGTTTCAAAACAAAAGCCTTAAGAGTTTTATTATGTTTTAAAATCATCACTGTCTTAATGTTTAAACACCTGTTTAAGTCCTCTTAATAAGGTAAAAATGCCTGTTTATGGCTTTTTAAAAATATAAACACAAGGATCCATAGCTTTAAAAAAACACTTTGTTTCTGTGACAATGTTTGTTAATCTAGCTAATTAAGTTACTTGCAGAAAAATGGAGAATAGAGAGTGATAGTTCTTCATGTACAAGTAAGCACTGTTGCTCCAAATACCTTAGTTACCTGAATTATTCTAAGGTTATTTGTAAAAACTAAAATTCCATGAGGCAAAGAAGGACTTTTATCAATCCCATTTATGATATTTGATTTCTGTATTACACATAAAGAATTGGACTATTAAAGTAACCAAATGAGAGATGGATGTTTAAAAATAACATTAAATGAGTGATTTGAGAACTCCAAAACTGTATGTGACCAAGTTATTTCTTCTCTGTGCCTGCAGGTCTTTGTCACACTGGGATTGCAATTTATTAGATGCCATACACAAGTTCTATTGTGGGCTCCAAGCAGAGATACAGGGAAAACCTCCAGAAGATTCTTCCTTAGTAAGCAGCAGGTAACGTTGTCATTTTAGGTCACCACACGGAACCAATTGTCACTCACAGCTTCTGTCACAGAGTGGGATGTGTCACGCTTCATTTGGTGCAAAATATGACAATGAAAAACACAACTTGATCAACCTATTTTAGCAGCCTCTGTTCAGCCAGCAGTGTGAGGAGCTGGAGTACTGTGACAAAGCATTAGGCTCCTCACAATGCCGACCTAGAAACCAAATCACTGCTTTGTAGCAAGGAATGAAAATCAGGATGAAAAAGCTACAGTTGATCTCCCCACCCAGCAAAAGAAATATGGACAAAATACAATCACCACCACATATAACAGGTGGACCTCATGTAAGGATTAATATAATGATTCATGTAATATAAGGCTCATCTTCAAAAAGGAATGATTTGCTTCTTTTGCCATGACTAATGTGTCTGGGTGGGGCAGCCCGTGGTATATTGGCAATAAGATTTCTACAAAAAAAAAAAAAAAAAAAGAAAGAAAGAAAGAAAAGAAAAGAAAGCAAAAACACCACCACAAAGCAATGTCTGAATCCCAGAGTCAGCCCCAAATGCACACTCATTGTTCAGACTTGCCTGGGTTTCCTATGGAAAGGCAAAGTAGGAGACTACAGGAGCATCAAAGCCACGGACCCGGTCAAGGATGCCAAGAGGAGGGGGAAATACACCTTCCGACCCCAAGAATTTTTGGAGAGGGGACTGTCTCAGTAGCAAAGGGGGTCAAGAAATGTGATATGAGGCCCTAAAACCATAGCATAGGCCTTCCTTGGTATGCAGGACAGGGGTACAAGCCAAAGGGCAGGTGCTATATTCACCCGCACACACCATAAGGAATCCATGCTTCCTGGAAACTGCCCAGTGGTGTCACCCTGTGCAGCTGTAACCTGTGTGAGTGTTCTGACTCAGTCATCAACAATGACATTTTGGCTGGGCACAGTGGCTGATGCCTGTAATCCCAGCACTTTGGGAGGCTGAGGCGGGTGGATCACTTCAGGTCAGGAGTTCAAGGCCAGCCTGGCCAACATGGTGAAACCTCATCTCTATTAAAAGTACAAAAAAAAGTAGCTGGGTGTGATGGCGCACACCTGTAGCCCCAGTTACTTGAGAGGCTGAGGCAGGAGAATTGCTTGAACCCAGGAGGCAGAGGTTGTAGTGAGCTGAGATCACACCACTGCACTCCAGCCTGGGCAACAGAGTGAGATTCCCTCTCAAAACAACAACAGCAGCAACAAACAATGACATTTTAAAAACGATTAATTCCGTTTTTTTTTTTTGAAGCAGTTGCTTTTTTATTGTTAACAGTCCTTCATATGAGAATAGCCCGTTGTGGTTAACAAGGTACTTATGACCATTACCTCAATTACTCCTCACAAAAGCTCTATGAGATAAGCACGATTTTACTAATAAGGAAACAGAAGCTTAGAGAAGTTGAATAGACTACTCAGTAGTTAGTAAATGGTAGACCCAGGGCCCAAGCCCAGATTGTTCCTTGCTCTTTCCTCACAATGGTTAACTTGGTTTCTGTAGTGGAGTTATAAGCTAAAATGACATTAAAATTCTATTAAACTTGGTTTCCGCAGTAGAGGTTTTAAGCTGAAGTGATATCATTAAAATTATATCCTTTTGAAAAATATTTATTGAGTATAAATGTCCTATACATTAAATATCAAGAAATATTCATTATTGATACAAGTGAAGATGTAATACTGAGGAAACCATAGAATAAAAATACCCACTCATGCTACAGTAGTGATAACTCCATTCCAATATTGGACACAGTAATGATTTGTTCACAAGACACAACAAAACCCATCAAAAAAGCTATCACTTTAACCAACCTATAATACCACAATAGAAAATGGTTCTGAAACATAATATGAACAGCCCCAATAATCTCATCTTTGTCTTATCAGTTTATCAGGTCATTTTGAGACTGCAGAGTTACAGTGTCATAGATTTTTAACATTCCATTTCCTTAGTTTTATTTCAAATTATTACTAATGAATGAAAACAAGTCATACAAGCCAAAGATACTTTTAAACTAAGTTCAATTTTCATAAGAAAAAAAGGAATCAAATTTTATCAAATTTTAGTACAAAAAAAGCATTTCCCAAACAATGAGTCTCCTAATGGAAAAAATAAAAGAGCAATGTAATTAAACTTTCCTTCAAAGAAAGGAAAGAAACGTAAATCTGTTTTGTTAATTTGGAAAGATAAATATTTCCTAGTCCCATAATATGTGTTTGTTTTACAAGATATACTTGAATGATGCCAATCTATGAAGTAGGGATCTGTGGCAATCCAAATTCATCCACCAGAACTCCATCCTTGTTTTTTGTATCAGTGGGAACACCTTCCGGAATTGCAGGTGCAGATGCTGTCTCATCCAAATAAGAACTGTCTTCATCAGCCAGAAGCTTATCACCCAGTGCATCCAACTTTGCTTCTAGGTCATCTTCATCCAGTTCTGGTGTGCCATAACTGTGAATCAGGCTTCTTGGATTTAATTTGCATCTTCCATCATATCCTCTAGCTGGTCTCGTAAATCCTCAACCTCGTCGATTTTCACTTGCTTGTATGCCTTCTTCATTTCCTTTACTCCCAGTTTCATAGCAATAACCGTGGTCTTGGTATCCTTCAATGACTGGATGGTATAATTGGCTTGTTCCATGTTGAATGACTATTGGGCAAGGTTGCCCTGCTGCTCCTACATCCACTTTTGCTTTAAAACTCGCGAGGCTTTCTGCTTAACCATACTCTTTGCAGAACCCTCTCTCATCTTCTTGATCTGATCCTTATACTTCACTAGCTCAGCATCCAATCGAGAAATCTTGTCAATGGATTCTGCCCTGCTGTCCACCGTGTCAATGCAGTCAGTCAGGCTGGGCAGTGGAGCCTTGGGTTTCGCTTTCCCGAAGAATTGGTTGATCTTGAGCGGCTGCAAAGAAACCCAAACACTGGAGCAAAACCATAAACCGCTTATTACTTATGAGGAAGAATGGGGAAGAGAAGCTATAGGAATCAGAAGGGTTCAGAGCAGGGAGTCTAGAGGCAGACTGCCTGGATTCAAAGCTCAGCTTCACCATTTACTAAGCTACATGACCTGGGCAAGTCACTCAACTTCTTTGTGCCTCAATTTTCTCCTCAGGAAACTATAAATGGTATTGAGTTGTTAGAAGAATTAAATGAGTTAATATTTATAAAATGTCTGGAATGGACCAGGAGCCATGGCTCACTCCTGCAATCCTAACACTTTGGGAGGCCGAAGTTGGGAGGATCGTTTGAGCCCAGGACACTGGGGCTGCTGTGAGCCATGATCACACCACTGCACTGCAGCCTGGGTAACAGAGCAAGACCCTGTCTCAAAAACAAAATAATAAAAATAAATAAAATAAAATGCCTGGAATGGTGCCTGGCATATATAAGCACTGTTAAATTTTGTTATTTAAAATAAAAACTTTTAAAATGTTTAAACAGCTAAGAAGAGCCTCCGGCCCCATTCAGACCTCTCACCAGAGCTAAAGTTGGAAGTTCTGTTCTTCCTTCTTCCCCAGACCATGTGCCAGAACTGCTGACAGGAGTCTCAGTGTCTGTCCTGAAGGCAGATGATCCTCCCTATACTCACCTTATCATTGCTCTAACCCCCATTCAGATCTCCGGCATCCCCAACACAAGTCCAGTTAGCCCAGTTTGTAATGCTAACCTTCCATTTCAAGGTGTCAGTGCAGTGGCACAGCTATGGTGATGAGATCAAGCGGCAACCAGAGCCCCAAGACACACCGGTTTCCACTTAATACAATATTTACTTATGTACTTACCTTTATATTAGGACACAGGAGAGGAAACCCATCAGGGACCGCAGCTTCATCTCAATGGGAGGCCCAGCAGCTACCCAAGTCTACAGCTACTTCTGCCCCTCATCCACACAGGTCACGTATGACTGCCACGGATGATAGGCAAGATGTTTGTGGATTTTGTTGATGAAAAAAAACACAGCCCCTTTTCCTGTCAATCTTTTATACCACCCTCCGGCATACCAAATGTCCCCATGCCAATTTACAGCTTCCCAGTGGAGGGGCAGCTCCATGTGACAACCAAGGCAGGTGCAACATCCCCCAATTATCTTAACTCTTACTGTTTTCAACGACATAGAGCATAGGAGGCCAGGGTCACTCTCAGGTAGGCCTAAATCAGCCCAAGCCTTCACTCATGAATGCCAATTCACTTTTTAATGGAATGAAGCCTTGGGCCCCAAAAGGGCAATCAAGGTCCCCCACAATCTATTGCCTGAATATGTTTCCTGTCTCATCTCCTACAACTGATCCCCACATACCCTAAACTCAGCCACACAGCCTGCCTCACCCTTTGGCTCACTGTGCACAGTTGTGTTACACTCAAGAGTGTCAACTCGGGGGCAGAAACCTTTTATTTTCTCTTATCACCTGGTACCCCAACGCAATCTCTTAAACACTAAAAATTCAGCAAAACCTTAACTGCATTTAAGCAAATGAAGCTGGGTCACAATTACTCTGGTACAGTGAAGGAAAGTCATGGAATTTTAAAAGTTCCGATGTCTGGATGACAGTGATCCTTATACACATGAAATGTTAAAGGCCACAAGCCTCATCCAAACCACTCTCTTGATTCCATAGCAGGAGGAAGATACCCCAGAGGGATCACAAAGCTAATTTCTTAATAACTCCCTTTGCATAATGTTCCCATAGCCATCCTTGTGAGTAGGACCTGTGTCCCTGTACAACAAATAGTCAGCAAATGCTTGGGTAGCCAGCACATGACTTAGTCTTGTGAAAAATTATGATTGTGCTTGAGTCTCTTCATGGAAAGATTTAAATCTGTACTTAATGCCAAAATAAACACAAAGAACCAGCCAATGTAAATTAGGGATATCCCAAAGTTTGACTTAGGCAAAAATCATCTCTGATCTTCAGAAGTAACTGAACGTCTCCTGCAATATCATTTTTGGTATCCCTTAACTGTTAGTGACCAATTATTGCACGATGGCACAGTGAACAGCATAACAATCTGAGTTATATAAAAAAGTGTACCATTTGTATTTATTAAGTCTATATGTAAGATGGAGTAAAAATTGTATTAATCTCTTGAGAGATATATTTATCTTTATTACTGTAATAAAGTACCAATTAATGACTGTGAGAGCTGTTAATTTGATATACAAAATAGTTAACCTATTAAGAATGTATTAAGATAAACACAAAAAGCACAAACCATAAAGGAAAAAATAACTGATAAACAGGACTTTATCAAAAACTTAAAATTTCTGTTCTTCAAAAGACACAGTTCAGGAAATGAAAAGACAGGCCACAGACAGGTAGAAAATATTGCATACTACTTATCTGACGAAGGATTGGTATCCAGAAAATATAAAATACACAACTCCATTAGACAAAAAAAGATAAATTTAAAATGGGCAAACAGGTACAGAGACTTCAAAGAGGATATATGGATGGCAAATAGGCATAAGAAAAGATGTTCAACATTATTAGTCGGTAGGGAAATGCAAATTAAAACAGTAAGATACCATTTCACGCTAGAATTGATAAAATTTAAAATTCCTAAATAACAAAAGTTGGTAAAGGTGTGGAACAACTGAAAAGCTTCTACATTGCTGATGGAAATGAAAAATGTTCAGATCTTCTAAAAATGATTGCCAGGTTTTTAAAGTTAAACATACACTTACCATGCAACCAAGGAATCTCACCTTGGGTATTTATTCCAACAGAAATGAAAACCCGTGCTCACACAAAGACATGTAAGCAAATGTTCATAGCAGCTTTATTTATAATAACTCATAACTGAAAACAACCCAAATGTTCAATGAATGGTGAATATATAAGTAAACTGTGATATATCCAGACAATGGAATATTACTCAGCAATAAAAAAGGAACAAACTATTGATACACATTACATCACAGATGAATCTCAAAAGCATTATGCTAAGTGAAAGAAGCTAGAAAACAAAAGGTTATCTAATATATGATGTTCTAAAAACGGCAAAACTATAGAGACAGAAAACAGATCAGTAGTTGCCAAGAGCTAGGGTAGGAGAAGGGCATGTTGCGCAAAAGCAGATTTCCAGGGGGACAGAAATGTTCTATTATCTTGATTTTGGTGGTGGTTACACAAGTGTATGCAGTGTCAAAACTCATTGAACTGTATATTTAAAAGAAATGAATTTTGTTGTATGTAAATTATACCTCAATAAACCTGGCTTTTAAAAAGGGAATACATTAAAAAATAGGTAAACAGCCAGTGAATATTTGAGTGAATTAATGAAGAGTGCAATAATTAAATAACTTAAGGAAAAACAATATATTTGGTTAAGCCAATAAATACCTAAAAATTTAAGTAACAATACAAGACACAATAATAGATATAAGATTATAACATAATTCTAGTCTTTGTAGAATTGTTTGGTGCATTAACATTTATAACATTGCAAAACAAACTTTTAGAGTTGCATTTAATTTCTAGTTATCTCTTTCGTATGACATACATACAATCTAATGAACTCACATGCAATCTAGCAACTGATGGTGCCGAGAAATTATCTCTTGCTGGCTGGGCATGGTGGCTCATGCCTATAATCCCAGCACTTTGGGAGGCCGAGGTGGGTGGATCACCTGAGGTCAGGAGTTCAAGATTAGACTGACCAACACAGCGAAACTCCATCTCTACTAAAAATACAAAATTAGCTGGGCGTGGTGGTGGGTGCCTGCAATCCCAGCTACTCGGGAGGCTGAGGCAAGAGAATCGCTTGAACCAGGGAGGCAGAGGTTGCAGTGAGCCAAGATCACGCTACTGCACTCCAGCCTGGGCGACAGAGCGAGACTCCATCAAAAAAAAAAAAAAAAAAAAAAAAGAATGAAAGAAAGAAAAGAAATTATCTCTTGCCTTCAGTGTCAAACTTTAAAAAGATGATTCCTGAAATTTTTAATAAAATTGCAATAATAATATATTTCTGAATAAAATTTCAGATTTATTTAACTCAGAGGTTCATTCTAAGTTGGTGATATTTTGGTTTGGACAAATATTTATTTTTAACCCTTGCCATTCAACATTTAGCTAAAATAGTTATTCAGTAGCTAATCTGTTAACTTTCACGGTTTCAAGTTCTGGTTCGTGCTCAGCCTGCCTTCACTAAACCAATGTCAAAATACACTCTGGGGTTCAGCCTTCATACCCTTTAAGGACTTAAGATAAACTCACCATTACACCCAACATTTACACTAGAAATCCTGATCAATCTTCACAATGTTGATTTCTTACATTAATTTTCAAGATAATTCATTGTAAGACAGAAATACAGTAAGAATCACTTGAAAATTTTAAGAAAACATCCTGGGCTATGAAAATGAGAATAAAAAATGAAAAAAAAATGGAGCTAAGCAAAATCTTTTTTAAAAAAGAAAGTGAAGGAAATCTAGAACAACAATAGAGGTTAAAGATATAATGGATAAGGCTGGGTGTGGTGGCTCATGCCTGTAATCCCAGCACTTTGGGAAGCCAAGGCAGGAGGATCACCAGAGCTCAAAAGTTCAAGACCACCCTGGGAATCAAAGTGAGAACTGGTCTTCTCAAAAAATGAACAAAATTAGCTGGACAGAGTGGTGCATGCCTGTAGTCCCAGCTACTCAGGAGGCTGAGGTGGGAGGACTGCTTGATCCCAGGAGGTCAAGGCTGCAGTGAGCCTAGATCACACCACTGCACTCCAGCCTGGGCGACAGAGCAGGACTGTCTCAAAACAAAACAAAAAAAAATATATATATATATATAAAATGGATGAGAAGACCTTGTTTATAATAGTACCAAAAATATAAAATATCCAGGAATAAACTTAAGAAATGTACAAAACTTAAGTGGAAGACTCAAAAACACTCCAGAAGAACACAAAAGGCTTTAACCAATGGAAAGTCGCAGGAGATCTTTGAATAGGAAGAATCAACATCATAAAAATGATTCTCCCACTTTGACTCATAAATCCAATGCTATCTAATAAAAATACCAATAGGCATTTGGACAGAAAATAGGAAAGCTAATTTTAGAGTCATACACAAAACTAAACAAACAAGAAGAACCAGGAAGACTCAGGGGGAAAAAAAGCAATGAGAAGCCACTAGCCCTACCAGATTTTAAAATATACTCTAAGGTCCATAACAATTGGTACTGTGGTATTAATTCATGAATAGAGAAATACCAATGGACCAGAACAGAAAGTCCAGAAATATATACAGGTAGTCAGTGGATGAAAGAGAAGGCATCTCAAATCAGTGGGGTCAATATGGACATTTTGGTCACTGGTGTTGGGACAATTTGGTAGCCATTTGGTGGGGAATATCTTTCTAATGATAAGGTCCAGGCATCTTAAAAAAATGGGCCAGGTATAGTGGCTCATGCCTGTAATCCCAGCACTTTGGGAGGCCAAGGTGGGAGGATCACTTGAGGCCAGGAGTTCAAGGGCAGCCTGGGCAACATAGCCATACCCCATATAAAAAATTAAAAAAAATTAAAATTAAAATTAGCCAGGTGTAGTGGTGTGCACCTGTAGTTCTAGCTATTTGTGAGGCTGGGGCAGGAAGACTGCTTGGGCCCAGGAGTTTGAGATTACAGTGAGCTATGATTATACCACTGCAATCCAGCCTGGATGACAGAGACCTTGTCTCTAAAAAATAAAAATTTAATAAAAATTTAAAAATAAAACAATTGAAGATTCTGAACACTTGATAATTATAACAACAAACTTCTAAGAAGGAGGAAATAAATAAGCAAAGCTAAAAAGGAAAAACTGAAAAAATATTTGCAATTCATCACAGATAAAGGGCTAATCTCTGTAATATACAAAAAACTCCTAGGACTCAAGAAAAAAGACAAGCCCATGGGAAGAAAAATAGACAAAGAATATAAGTAGGCAATTCACAGGAAAAAAAAAATACAAATGGCCCTTAAACTTTTAAGAAGATATTCATCATTACTTATAAGAGAAATGCAAATTAAAATGACACTGAGGGCTGGGTGTGGTGGCTCACGCCTGTAATCCCAGCACTTTGGGAGGCTGAGGCGGGCGGATCACTTGAGGTCAGGAGTTTGAGACTAGCCTGGCCAACATGGAGAAACCCTGTTTCTACTGAAAAAAAAAAAAAAAAAATTAGCCAGGCATGGTGGCAGGCGCCTGTAATCCGAGCTACTCGAGAGGGAGGCTGAAGCATAAGAATCACTTGAACCCGGGAGGCAGAGGTTGCAGTAAGCTGAGATTGTGCCATTGCACTCCAGCCTGTCTCAAAAAAAAAATAAAATAAAATAAAATGACGCTGAGACATCATTCCCTCATACTTACAAAAATCTAAAAGTTTGGCTGGGCACGGTGGCTCATGCCTGTAATCCCAGCACTTTGGTAGGCTGAGGCGGGAGAATCACCTGAGGTCAGGGGTTTGAGACCAGCCTGGCCAACATGGTAAAACCCCTATCTCTACTAAAAATACAAAAATTAGCCGAGCATGGTGGTGGGCACCTATAATCCCAGCTACTCGGGAGCCTGAGGCAAGAGAATCGCTTGAACCCGGGAGGCAGAGGTTGTAGTGAGCCAAGATCGTACCACTGCACTCCAGTCTGGGCGACAGATTGAGACTGTCTCAAGAAAAAAAAAAAAAGATCCAAAAGTTTGATAACACACCCTGTTGGCAAGAAGATGGGGAAATAAGCACTTTCATATATTGTGGAGGAAGTAAAAAATGCTACAACTTCTAATGAGAAGAATCTGGCAATGTCATCTAAAATTGGAAATGCATATACCTTTTAATCTAACAGTCCCACTCCCAGGAATCTATTCTACAAATACACCCGCACATACATAAGATGCTCAAGGTTTCCTGCTACAGTATTGTTTGATTATTATAAGAAACAACCCTAGGGCCCACCAACAAAGGACTAAATTATGGTACATCCAAACAATAGAATACCACACAGCTATGAAAGAAAAGAATGAGGAATACCTCTTCGTACTAATATGGCAAAATCTCTAGGACAAATCAAATGAAAAACACAAGGTACAGTACAGGACACATGGTATACTACCTTTTGTCAGAGAAAAGGTGGAAATTAGCACATATATTTGTATTTGCTTTTATTTATATAAAGAAACACTGAAATGACAAACAACTAAGAAAAGTGGTTACTACAATGTTAAGGAGAAATGGAGAGCTGGGGGTGAGGTATACCTTTTCAATCTGTCCCTTTTAAATTTGCTTTTATATGTACACCATGTAAATGTATTAACTACTCAACATTTTTTAAATATTGGCAAAAAAGACTCAGGAAGTACAAAAATAGGCAAGACTAAACAATACATTATTAAGGGCTATATACACATGTTACAAACCTAAAAAAGACTATTTGCTGCTATCTATAGCAAAGAATTTGTTGCTAGCAGATCTGCCTTACAAGAAATACTAAAGGAAGTCTATAGACAATACTAGACAATGACTCAAAGCCACACAAAGAAATTAAGAGCACTGGAAAATGTAAAAATATGAGTAACTATAAAACACTATACACATATATACCTTTTTCTCTTCTCTAAACTCTTAAAAAGACATAAAACTGAATTAAACAATAATTACAATGCTGTATTGTTAGGGTTGTAGCTTATATAGATGATACATATTTTACGATACTAGCATGATGGAGGGATGCGGTCATGGAGCTAGAATCAAAGAAAGTTTCAATATTTTACTGGAATTAAATTAGCATCACACTAAAGTAGATTGAGATTAAGTTAAGATGACTATTGTAATCCCTAGAGCAACCACTATGAAACTAACTCAAAAATATAGTGGAAAAAACACAAAGGAATTAAAATGGTAAACTAGTACTATCTCTCCCACACACATGGAGGGCAGTGAAAAAGAAACAAAGAATCAAAACTTACATGAAACACATAGAAAATAATAGCAAAATTGCAGATATAAATCCAACCATACAAATACTTACATTAAATGGGACTGGACTAAACACTGCAATCAAAAGGCAGCAATTGTCACACTGGGGAAAAACCCAAGATTCCACTTTATGCTATTTAAAAGAGGCACATTTTAGATCAGGGCTTCTCAACCTTAGCACCACTGAAATTTCAGGCTGGATAATTCTTTGTTGTAAGGGCTCTCCTGTGCATCATAGGATATTTAGTAGTAGCCCTGGCCTTTATTCATTAGATGTCAGTAGCTGCCATGCAGGTATGACAACCAAAAATATTTCCAGCTATTGTCACATGTCACAAGGGGGCTAAATTGCCCAGTTGAGAACCATTGCTGTAGATTAAAACACACACACACACACACTCACACACATACGTAGAGAGTAAAAGGACTGGAAAACATATGCCAGGTAACACCAATGGTAAAAGCACTAGAGTAACTACATTTATATCAGATGAAATAAACTTTAGACAATAAATATTATAGATGGAAAGACCCTTCATCATAATGTCATCAGGAAGATATAAAAATTATTAAAGTGGACACATCTAAAAACAGAATACCAAATCACTGAAGCAAAAATGAACAGACATTAACATTTCAGTCTTTGTTTATCTGGGAATGTCATTATTTCACACTCATTTTTTAATGTAAATCTTCATTACTCTTGTTCCTTTAATTGCTGACAAGTCTATGATGTTCCCTGTGCTGGCAGGGACCTGATAAGTTATTAAGGATCTGGAAGCCTTCAGGTGGCTGAGAGTCTTCTACAAGAAATGGCCAAACTGGCCACAGTCATTTTTTTTGCATCACCACACTTATTGTTTTTTTAAAATCAATTTTATTGAGTTATAATTCACATGCCACAAAATTCACTCAATTTAAGTGTACAATTCAATGATTTTTAGTAAATTTAACAAGTTATGCAACCATCAACACAATCACTCCAATAAGATCCCTGGTATCCATTAACAGTAAATACCAGTTTTCCACCTCCAGCCCTCGGCAACCATTAACCTACTTTGTTTCTATATATTTGCCCTTTCTAAACATTTCATATAAATGAAACCGCACAGTGGCTGATCTTCTGTGCATGACTTCTTTCATTTAGCATAATGTATCTATGTCTTTATATTTAAAGTGGGCTTTTTTTGTAGACAGCTTATAAATTGTGTCTGCTTTTTTAAATCCAATCTGATAATCTCTGTCTTTTAGATGATTCACATTTTCACATTTAAAGCAACTATTTATATGGAGGGTCAAAATTTACTATCTTGTTAGTTGTTTTCTATTTGATCAATTTGTTCCTTTTTTCCTCTTTTTTCTGCTTTCTCTGGGTTTTATTGAGCATTTTTTTATTATTCAATTTATCACCTCTATTGGCTTATTATTTATACCTCTTTTATAACTTTTTAAATAGTTATCCTAGGGTTTAGAATATGTTTTTAAATAATCTGAGTTCAAATAATATAGCCACTTCACAAGGAGCATAGGACCTTATAACAGTATTTTACCAATTCCTCTCTCCCATCTTTGTGCTATTGTTGTCCTACATTTCACTTTTACATATGCTATAAACACACAACACATTGTTATAAATTTTATTTTTAAAAAATCACTTATTTTTAGAACAATTAAATGTTTAAAAGATTTCATCTTCACTTATTTCATTTCTGACATTCTTTGATTCTTTTTGTAGATCCAGTTTTCCAAATTATATTATCTTTTTTCTGCCTGAAGAATTTCCTTTAACATTTCTTGTAGAGTGGGTCTGCTGGCAATAAATTCCCTCAGTTTTTGTTTGTCTCAAAAAGTATTTTTTCTTCTTCATTTGTGAAGGACATTTTCACTGGATATAGAATTCTGGGTTGACAATTTCTTCTGTCAACACTTGAAAGAAGCTATCCCACTGTCTTCTTGCTTGCATGGTCTTTTACTGAAAAGTCTGCTGTATTTCTTATCCTTTTCCTCTGTATATAGCACTTCCTCCCCCACTCCTCCCCCTGTCCCCTCCCCGCACCCAGACATCTTGTTGTCAGTTTTTTGTTTTTTTTTTTTTTTTTTTTGAGATGGAGTCTTGCTCTGTCGCCCAGGCTGGAGTGCAGTGGCGTGATCTCGGCTCACTGCAATCTCCATCTCCTGGGTTCATGCCATTCTCCTGCCTCAGCCTCCCGAGTAGCTGGGACTACAGGTGCCTGCCATCAAGCCTGGCTAATTTTTTGTAATTTTAGTAGAGACAGGGTTTCACCATGTTAGCCAGGATGGTCTCGATCTCCTGACCTTGTGATCCGCCCACCTCGGCCTCCCAAAGTGCTGGGATTACAGGAGTGAGCCACTGTGCCTGGCCTTGTCTTTAGTTTTAAGCAGTTATTGTTTTGGTATTTATCTTGCTTGGTGTTCTCTAAAGTTCTTGGATCTGTGGTTTGGCATCTGTCACTAATTTTGGAAAACTCTCAGCTATTATTTCTTCTAATATTTCTGTCCCATTCTCATTCTCTCTCTTCCTCCCAAGATTCCAATTATGTGAATGTTAGACCATTTGACATTGTTACCCTTCTCTTGGATATTCTGTTCTGATAATTTCACTCTTTGCCTTCCAATATCTTTAAGTTCATTGACTCTTACAGTCCACAGTCTACTTCATTTGTTACTGTATTTTTTGTTTCTAGCATTTGAATTTGATTTTTTTTTATTTTCCACCTCTGTCCTAAAATTACTTATCTGATCTTGCATGTTATCTACTTTTTCCATTAGAGCTTCAAAAATATTAATCATAGTTTAAAAAAAATTCTCTGATAGTTCCAACATCTGTGTCATACATGAGCCTGGTTCTGGTGATTGCTTTGTCTCTTGCCTTTTCTTGCCTTTTTGGTCTTGTAATGTATTTCTGATGGTCAGATATTTTGTATCAAAATGGTACTGAGGTAAATATTTTTTATACTTGAAGATGAGTACACCTTTTTTTCTGATAGGCCTTTAGCATTGAGGTTTGTATTAATATAATTAGGAGGTGGGCTAGGTTTGAAGATTATTGTTTCCATGGTTATGCTCAGGGCCTCAGGAGCTTTCATATTCCTGTACTGATAGCTTGTTTTTATGGCATTGGGAAATTTGCCACAAGGTTTTTCTCAATGTCTTCCCCTCACTTGGCTTTGGGTCTCCATACTTGACTTTTAAGTTTTTGTACTGCTCCCCAGAGAGAATCTCTCTCTTGCAGCTCCCCAGGCCTTATTCCATTGTTATTTTTATTTGATGCTTGTTAGCTTTGTAGTAGGGAGGTGAGAAATGGGGGTATTCTCTGATATTCTGATTAATTTGCAATATTATGCAGATACTGTGAACCTGGGTCTTGGGGTTGTGGCTTTCATAAGCATTCCTGATCCTCCTCCAAACGCAATGCCAGGCCTACCAGGCATTCATTTCCTTTCCCAAGAATGTAGAGCTTCTTTCTTTTTCCTCTTCTCCTTCCCCAATTACAGTGGGTTTCCACCAGTACTCTCACTTTCTGCTACTTTCTTCCTGCAGATTAAGACTTTTGTTCCTTAGGGAGATGGAGAGATATCTAGGCAGATTTTGGCAGTGGCTTTTGTTCTTCTACCCCAGCCAAGACACAGGGAAAACTTTCTCAGGATTCTCCCTGATCTTCCCTATGAGTATTTGGCAGGAATCCTGGAGGAAACACCTGTAAGAGGGCGAGAAACCCCTATATCTGTGGCCCCCAACTTTGAGCAATTCATTACAAATTTCTGGTTTAATCTTCTTACTGGTTTATATGCCATTCAACAGTATGTATCCCAAGTAAGCAAATGTTCAGGTCTTGTTTCTTTCTTCAGTGGTACCTGTCTCTCTCCTGATTTTGGGTTAATCATTTGCCCTGAAATCTCCATTTCTTTCCTAGGTTGAGGAAAAGTTATTAATATTCCATTTGTCCAGCTTTTTCTTGTTGTATGGATGACAGCTCTGCATGCCACATATCTAGGCTGAAACCAGAAGTCTGTTTACTAGTATTTCAAGTTTTATCAGCCTTTTCCCACAAGGACTGGATATTTGAAATACTGAAAAATTGCATCAAGCAAATTACAATGCATTAGGTAATAACTCACTGAATGTTTTGTTAATCAGTCATACACAGAAAATTTGGGGCTAGGTGCAGTGGCTCATGCCTGTAATTCCAGCACTTTGGGAGACTGAGGTGGGAGGATCACTTGAGCCCAGAAATTCGAGACCAGCCTGGGCAATATAGTGAGACCTCATCTCTACAAAATTAAAAAAAAAAACTAGCAAGTGTGGTGGCATGCACCTATAGTCCCAGCTACTTGGGAGGATGAGGTGGGAGGATCACTTGAGCCCAGGAGGTGAAGGCCGCAGTGAGCAGAGATCACACCACTGCACTCCAGCCTAGAAAACAGAGTGAGACCCTGTGAAAGAAAAGAAAAGAAAAGAAAGAAGAAAGGAAGGAAGGAAGGAAGGAAGGAGAGAAAGAGAAAGAAAGAAAGAAAGAAAGAAAGAAAGAAAGAAAGAAAGAAAGA
>NW_026652282.1:41923162-41925045 GCF_009828535.3 Hylobates moloch
AGAAAGAAAGAAAGAAAGAAAGAAAGAAAGAAAGAAAGAAAGAAAGAAAGAAAGAAAGAAAGAAAGAAAGGTAGGTAGGTTTGGAAATCTATAGTATTAATATTCAATCAAGAATTGTGATCAATTTGAAATAACTAATAGTCTCACCTGAGTTGCTATAATTCAAAGACAGAACTTGTTTTCGTTAACTTATATGTTCTTGTAACACATAAATGCTTGATGTCCATTTGGCCTTTTGAAGCAGAAAAAACTGCTCACATTTACATCATCCCTTGACCTTGTGTCACTGGCCAGGCCAAGCCCTCCATACCAGCAAGGGCTTAATTACAGGACTCCTGTGGAAATGTCCTCTTTTACGGAAACCCAATTCTATTTAGGAATTTTTCAAGAACTGCCTGAATTATAGAAATTGAAGAAACATTACTATAAAACCAAATAGCGTTGCCTGGCATGGTGGCTCACGCCTGTAATCCCAGTACTTTGGGAGGCCAAGGCGGGTGGATCACCTGAAGTCAGGAGTTCGAGACCAGCCTGGCCAACATGGCAAAACCTCATCTCTACTAAAAATACAAAAATTAGCCAGGTGTGGTGGCACGTGCCTGTAGTCCCAGCTACTCGGGAGGCTGAGAAAGAAGAATCGCTTGAGCCCAGGAGGCAAAGGTTGCAATGAGCCGAGATCATGCCACTCCACTCCAGCCTGGGCGACAGAGCAAGACTCCATCTCAAAACAAAACAAAACAAAACAAACAAACACCAAATAGCATTGATTCAGAGAGATTAGTACCCACCCCGGGCACAGTTTCTCTGGCTAAACTCATCAAAAACGGTCCTGAAGATACCAGGGTATCACTGTTAATGTGGCTCTCTGAAAAAAGGCATTGTTACAGAAATACCTACCATTGTGCCTACAAAGATTAATGTGTATATTAAATTACAACGTTACTTACACTATAAAAAGTGTTCTTCCTTCTATCTCCATATCTACCGCCACTTCCTCTCCCTAAATAATACATAATAATTCAATAAAACAACGACAGATAAGCTTACAAAATAGCTGATGTGAGGTTTTTTGACACATATGCTTAATATTTTAAATGGGAAATTTGTCATAATTACCTCACCCCATCCTTCAGGCATATATTACCACAGCAGTTCCAGCTTGTGCCTCAATACCTGATTTCCTTTCCCCCTGAGTTTGGTGACAGACATATTAGTTCTTCTTGGCCCTGACCACACAGTTTTTTTCCTCCCTTCCAGATTGTACGTAGGTATTGCATATACTACACACCAGAATAGGCATTCAATCTGAAGAAGGATCTTCATGCTAGTCTTGGCCCTTGGATCCATTTTATGCCCTTTCTTACTCTGCACATGTCACAGGGGAGAGGGGAGGAGTGACTCCTATCATCTCTCTCTCTCTCTCTCTCTCTCTCTCTCTGGTGGTGGCTATGTGTTCTCCATGGCTGAAGCTCTCATTATAGACAGCCCTCCGACCAGGTCCCAACAGCCCTCACAATAGTTGTTCTTGCCAGGCAACCTCATTCCTAGGCTCTGGTAATACTACCTTCTCCCTGTGTCAGCCCTAAGGATGACAGTAGCTTTCTGCTGTTGCTCATCTTTAGCTTGCTTCAACACACTCTGTTTGGCTTCTCAGCTCTTCCAATGCCTTAGTAAACAGTTGTCTCCTACTGAACTACCTGTCTCTTTTTCCCCAACTTTGCTGGGAGGACTTCATCTGCCATAACAGACCTTGACTCTTTACCAGATTTTCCCACAATGGATAAAAATCACTACAGTATCACCATCTTGTCTGTGTCTCTCTTCAGTGCCATCATAAACACTCAGCATAACGCTGCCATTGAAAATAGACAATTGTCTTATTC
>NW_026652282.1:41925055-41966254 GCF_009828535.3 Hylobates moloch
AGAAAGAAAGAAAGAAAGAAAGAAAGAAAGAAAGAAAGAAAGAAAGAAAGGTAGGTAGGTTTGGAAATCTATAGTATTAATATTCAATCAAGAATTGTGATCAATTTGAAATAACTAATAGTCTCACCTGAGTTGCTATAATTCAAAGACAGAACTTGTTTTCGTTAACTTATATGTTCTTGTAACACATAAATGCTTGATGTCCATTTGGCCTTTTGAAGCAGAAAAAACTGCTCACATTTACATCATCCCTTGACCTTGTGTCACTGGCCAGGCCAAGCCCTCCATACCAGCAAGGGCTTAATTACAGGACTCCTGTGGAAATGTCCTCTTTTACGGAAACCCAATTCTATTTAGGAATTTTTCAAGAACTGCCTGAATTATAGAAATTGAAGAAACATTACTATAAAACCAAATAGCGTTGCCTGGCATGGTGGCTCACGCCTGTAATCCCAGTACTTTGGGAGGCCAAGGCGGGTGGATCACCTGAAGTCAGGAGTTCGAGACCAGCCTGGCCAACATGGCAAAACCTCATCTCTACTAAAAATACAAAAATTAGCCAGGTGTGGTGGCACGTGCCTGTAGTCCCAGCTACTCGGGAGGCTGAGAAAGAAGAATCGCTTGAGCCCAGGAGGCAAAGGTTGCAATGAGCCGAGATCATGCCACTCCACTCCAGCCTGGGCGACAGAGCAAGACTCCATCTCAAAACAAAACAAAACAAAACAAACAAACACCAAATAGCATTGATTCAGAGAGATTAGTACCCACCCCGGGCACAGTTTCTCTGGCTAAACTCATCAAAAACGGTCCTGAAGATACCAGGGTATCACTGTTAATGTGGCTCTCTGAAAAAAGGCATTGTTACAGAAATACCTACCATTGTGCCTACAAAGATTAATGTGTATATTAAATTACAACGTTACTTACACTATAAAAAGTGTTCTTCCTTCTATCTCCATATCTACCGCCACTTCCTCTCCCTAAATAATACATAATAATTCAATAAAACAACGACAGATAAGCTTACAAAATAGCTGATGTGAGGTTTTTTGACACATATGCTTAATATTTTAAATGGGAAATTTGTCATAATTACCTCACCCCATCCTTCAGGCATATATTACCACAGCAGTTCCAGCTTGTGCCTCAATACCTGATTTCCTTTCCCCCTGAGTTTGGTGACAGACATATTAGTTCTTCTTGGCCCTGACCACACAGTTTTTTTCCTCCCTTCCAGATTGTACGTAGGTATTGCATATACTACACACCAGAATAGGCATTCAATCTGAAGAAGGATCTTCATGCTAGTCTTGGCCCTTGGATCCATTTTATGCCCTTTCTTACTCTGCACATGTCACAGGGGAGAGGGGAGGAGTGACTCCTATCATCTCTCTCTCTCTCTCTCTCTCTCTCTCTCTGGTGGTGGCTATGTGTTCTCCATGGCTGAAGCTCTCATTATAGACAGCCCTCCGACCAGGTCCCAACAGCCCTCACAATAGTTGTTCTTGCCAGGCAACCTCATTCCTAGGCTCTGGTAATACTACCTTCTCCCTGTGTCAGCCCTAAGGATGACAGTAGCTTTCTGCTGTTGCTCATCTTTAGCTTGCTTCAACACACTCTGTTTGGCTTCTCAGCTCTTCCAATGCCTTAGTAAACAGTTGTCTCCTACTGAACTACCTGTCTCTTTTTCCCCAACTTTGCTGGGAGGACTTCATCTGCCATAACAGACCTTGACTCTTTACCAGATTTTCCCACAATGGATAAAAATCACTACAGTATCACCATCTTGTCTGTGTCTCTCTTCAGTGCCATCATAAACACTCAGCATAACGCTGCCATTGAAAATAGACAATTGTCTTATTCATACCACTGGGGAGAATCATTCTGGCTCATTCATAGCCTACTCTATTAATGAATGCAATCTTTTCTTTCCCCCTAGTTCTCTCAGCAGCAAAAATGTACAGCAGTCAACAGAGTCCTAGACTAGAAAAAGATAGTCCATTGGTAGGCTTGTTTTAAATGTGTATTTAAACACATTTAAATATACTTAACTGTATAAACACACAGACACACACACAAAGTCCACAGTTCAAGAAAAATAAATACCAAAGGACAGAGTGTATGTATATGGAGATTACAATAACAAGAAAGATCAAAACACGTTTATAAAATTAAAGCTTCCCTAAAGGCCATATATGACAAACCCACAACTAACATCATACTGAATGGGGAAAAGCTGAAAGCCTTTCCTCTAAGAACTGGAACAAGACAAGGATGCCCACTTTCACCATTCTTATTCAACGTTGTACTGAAATTCCTGGCCAGAGCAATCAGAAAAGAGAAATAAATAAAAGGCATCCAAATTGGAAAAAAAGTCAAATTATCCCTCTTGGCAAATGACATAATCTTATATTTAGAAAAACCTAAAGATTCTACCAAAAAACTCTTAGATATAAACAAATTCAGTTTATTTGCAGGATACAAAATCAGCATTAAAAAGCAGTAGCATTTCTATATATCAACCATATATTGTAACATATACATTGTATATGTATATGTATACATTATAATGAACTAGCGGAAAAAGAAATCAAGAAGGCAACTCCACTTACAATAGCCACAAACAAATAAACAAAACCTACAGCTAGCTTTAATGGTGAAAAACTTTGCTTTCCCCAAAAATGAGTAACAGGATAGGGATGTCCACTATGGCCCTACCACTTCTAATTCAACACTGTACTAGAGGTTCTAACCAATGCAATTAGGCAAGAAAAAGGGAATCAAAGTCATCCAGATTGCAAAGAAGGAAATAAAACTGTCCTTATTTACAGATGACATGATTGTCTATGTATGAAATAGCAAAAAAAAAAAAAAAAGCTACAAAAACGAACAAGTGAGTTTAGTGAGGTTACAGGATACAAGACTCATACATAAAAATTAATTGTATTTCTATATATTAGCAATGAACAACTGGGAATTGAAATTATGAAAATAATATCAAATGTAATACCATCACAAATGTGAAATACTTAAGGATAAGTCCATTAAATATATGTAAGACCTGTACACTGAAACTATAAAACATTTTTGAGATAAAGAAGTCCTAAGCAGAGAAATACGATGTTCATGGATCAGAAAATCCAATACAGTAATAATGTCCATTCTCCTCAAATTGACTAACAGATTCGACACAATTCCAACCAAAGTACCAGCAAGACAATCTGCAGGTAGAGACAACCTGACTCTAAAATGTATATGGAAAGGCAAAGGAAGTAGAACAGCTAAAACAATTTTGAGAAAGAGTAAGGTTGGAGGATTCACACTACCCAATTTTAAGACCCTCTATAAAACTGCAGTAAGAAAGATGGTGTGGTATTGGCAAAGAGCTAGATACACAGATCAGTGGAATAAAATAGAAAGTCCGGAAATAGATCCACACAAATATGGACAATTGATTTTTGACAGTGTTGTGACAGTAATTCAGTGAAGAAAAGATTGTCAACAACAATCTTTTGGAACAAAAGAACATCAAAAATATTGGAACAATTGAACATCCATACATAAAAAAACTCAACTTAAACCTCATACCTTCTACAAACATTAACTCAAAATAAACCATAGATCTAAATATAAAATGCAAAACCATAAAACATTTAGGAGAAAACATAGGAGAAAATCTTCTCAACCTGGGATTATATAGTTTTGGACATGACACCAAAAGCACGATAAATAAAAGTTGATAAATTGGACTGCATCAAAATTTAAAAGTTTTGCTCTCCAAAAGATAGGGTTAAGATACTGAAAAGAAAAAAAACCCAAAAGCTAGGAGAGAATATTTGCAAATTACACATCTAATGAAGTACTTCCATCAAAGTATATAAAGAACACTCGAAACTCCAAAGTAAGAAAAACAACAGTACAATTTAAAAACGGGCAAAAAACTCAGTCATTTCACCAAAAAGGATATGTAAATGACAAATAAGCACATGAAAATATATTCAACATTAGGGAAATATAAATTAAAACCACAATGAGATACCACTATTCATCTATTAGAATAGCTAAAATTAAAAATGCTAACAATACTGAGTTCTAAAGAGAATGAGGAGCACTAAACTCTTACATGTTGCTAGATGGAATGTACAGTTGCTCTAGAAAACAGTTCAGCAGGTTTCTTATAAAGTTAAACATACGCCTACCCTCTGACCTAGCAATCCCATTCCTGGGTATTTACCATAGAAAAATAAAAACTTACATTCATACAAAAACCTGTACAGTAATGTTTATAGCAGCCCTATTCATAATTATCAAAAACTCGAAACAAGCCTAGCGTTCTTCAACTGGCAAATAAACTGTGATACATTCATAAAATGGAATCCCACAGAGCAAAAAAAAAAAAAAAAAGACCTAATTATAGATACATGCAACAAGGGTGAATCTCAAAGGCATTATGAAGAGTGAAAAGGCTAATCCCAAAATGTTACACACTGTACAATTCCATTTATATGACATATTTGAAAAGAAAATTATAGTGATGGAGACTAGATCAGTGGTTGCCCAAGTGATATGGTAGTACAAGGGAGTCTTTTAGAGCACTGGAACAAGTCTTCATCTTGGTTGTGGTGGTGGTTACACATCTCTATCTATCTATATGTTAAAATTCATAAAACTGTATATCAAAAGTAAAAAGTCAATTTTACTTGTGATAATGTTAAAAATTAAATTAATAAATCTGACCAGGTGTTGTGGCTCATGCCTATAATCCCAACACATTGGGAGGCCAAGGTGGAAGGATCACTTGAGCCCAGGCATTCAAGACCAGCCTGGGCAACACAGTGAAATCTTATCTCTACAAAAAGTTTTTAAAAATTAGCCGGGCGTGGTGGCATGCACCTGTAGTCCCAACTACTCAGGAGGCTGAGGCAGGAGGATCACTTGAATCCAGGAGAGTGAGGCTGCAGTGAGCTGTGATCATGCCACTGCACTCCAGCCTGGGTGACACAGTGAGACCCCATCTCAAAAAAATATTAATGAGTTTTAAAAAGTAATGATGAAAAAAATAAGAGTGTGGATGAAACTGAGGAAGCCTCAAGAACACAAAAAGCTAACAGCCAGTTGACACCACATATTACTCTGCAGGAAAAAGTTAATATAACAGGCCTGATGTTGCCATCTCTAGGAGGGCCTGCCTGCATGACCTCATATTCCAATAGGTCCTGGGAACTTGGCCTGTGAGATATTCCCTATGAAAAGCCTGTGTTTAAGCAAGTTCCTAAACAGAAACATGATATGTGTGTACATTTAATTGCAGGGAAAATTTTTCTATGCACCCCCAACTTAGGAAGCTCACATTTACTCTTTCAGGCTCCACCCATTATGTCTTTTTCTCCTGCTAATCTTGCTGTGTATGTTTTCACTGTAATAAGTCATGGCTTTAATACAACTGTCTCTGGATCCTGTGAGACTTTCTGGCACGTCATCAAATGCATGGGTAGTTGTTAGATGCCCAGAAGTTCCCAAATATAAGCGACACTTTAAATCTGAATCTTTTCCTCAAATCCTTTCTCTGGCCCTGTACTGTCTACTCTTTGGCCTCCCCTAGAATCCCAAGCAGTGCCACATTCATCATAGGTATGAACATCTGCACCAAGTCCTCAAAACAGCTCTGTATGTCACACCCAAGTTCCAAGTGCAACTCAGTGCCTGATGTAAAAGTTATATTCGGGTTCAGCAGCAAATAACAAAAACCCATTTCTCTCTTACGTATAAGAAATACATAAGTATTCAGTCCAAGCCTGGCATGGCAGCTCTATGCTGTCAGAGATTCCAGCTTCATCTATTTTATTGTATTGCCAGAAGTGTTCTCCACTCCCACGGTTACTTCTTGACCAAATACAGCTGCTGGAGCTCTAGCCATTACATCCTCATTCCAGGAAGCAGACAGAAGGCATGGTAGAAGAGGGGCATGCCCCTTTCCTTTAAGAATACGTTGCATAAATCCCACATACTTCTCCTCTTACCTTTGGCCAGAACTTGAGCAAATAACTACACCCAGCTGCAAGAGAGGCCAGGAAATGTAGCTTTCTCACTGCACAGCAATATGCTGAGCTAATTAGAACAGGGTTCTATTGGAACAATGAAAGGAACAATGGATATTGGGAGGTAACCGGAGTCTGCTACACCTCGTTCATTCTACACCCAACAAAAGTAATCTGAGAATCAATCCTTTTAATAACCCAAGACAATTTGAAGTAAATGTGTCTTTACCTAAAATAAGTTTTAGAGGTAGATATGAAGAAGTAAAAGGAGAAAATTTGTTGACTATGAACCTGAAGTTACACGCTAGTTAGATGTTTCTCGATCTCTAGCTTCAGTGAAAATATGTGATAAGAGCCTACGATACAATTTGAAAGACTACCTCTGGGACATTTACTATCTCAGTAACATGTTAAACAAGTTTAACAAAACATAGTGCTTAACACTGTTCTTCCCCAAAGGTTGCAGTGTCTCTGAAGATATACAGAATCTTAATTTTTAAAAAATACCATGTGGTAAAGAGCATTAGCAAAATAGCAGAGTAGACAGCTCCAAACTCCCATCCCTCCACAGAAACACTGAAAAACAAGCAGAAGCTGTCAGAGCCAATTTTGTCAGAATTCTAGAAAAGAGTCAAAGGTTTACAGCAACCAAACGAACAATGACTCAAGAACAAGGCAACTTTAAAATGGTAGGAAGGCTGTGTGGCATTTTGCTTGCCCTTGTCCCACCCCCTCACCAGCTTAGCAGTGGTCTTGAACACAGCAGCCAATATCCCCTGGTCCATGGTTCCAGATGGAGCAGAGCAGGCCTTGTTTGCAATTTTTTGTGTTTGTTCTAACCTGTCTGAAGACTACCCAAAGGAATGACTCGAGGTTCTCATCTCCATTTCGCCTAACTTGGAGCCCACTCATAGCAGACAAGCAGCAAGCATTGCTTGAAAAATGTTGTAAGGTAGGCCAAACAAACAAACAAACAAAAACACCCTGCAGCTACCTGGGAGGAAAAGTATGGGCCATTCAAAGGAAAAAAATTGATAGAAACTATCCCTGAGGAGGCTGAGACACTGGATATATGAGATGAGAACTTTAAATCAGCTGTCTTAAATATGCTTAATGAATGAAAGGCAGTGGCTCATGCCTGTAATCCCAAAACTTTGGTAGGCTGAGGCAAGAGGATTGCTTAAGGCCAGGAGTTCAAGACCAGCCTAGGCAACATAGTAAGCACTTGTCTCTATAAAAAAAATTTTTAAATTAGCCAAACATGGTGGTATGTGCCTGTAGTCCTATCTACTTGGGAAACTGAGGCAGAAGGATCACTTGAGCCCAGGAGTTCAAGGTTATAGTGAGCTGCAATTATACCACTGCACTCCAGCCTGGGTGACAGAGACCCTGTCTCTATTAAAAAAAACAAACAAACAAAAAACAAAAAACTAAAGGAAACCGCGGACAAATAAAGGAAGCCAGAAAAACAATGTATGAACAAAATAAGAATATCAGTAAAGAGACAGAAATTATAAAAAAGAAGCATTAGAATTCTGAAGCCAAAAAGTACAGTAACTTAAATGAAAAATTTACTACAGGGGCCCAACAGCAAAGGAAACAATCAAGAAAAAAAAAAAAAAACAGGTCAGGCGCGGTGGCTCATGCCTGTAATCCCAGCACTTTGGGAGGCCAAGGTGGGCAGATCTCTTGAGGTCAGGAGTTTGAGACCAGCCTGGTCACCATGCAAAACCCCATTTCTATTGAAAATACAAAAAAAAAACATTAGTTGGGCGTGGTGGTGGGCGCCTGTAATCCCAGCTATTCGGGAAGCTAAGGCAGGAGAATTGCTTGAACCCGGGAGGCAGAGGTTGCAGTAAGCAGAGATGGTGCCACTGCACTCCAGGCTGGGCAACAGAGCAAGACACCATCTCAAAACAAACAAACAAACAAAAAACAATGCACAGAATGGGAGAATATAATTGCAAACTATCCATCCAACAAGAGATTAATAACCAGACTATATAAGGAGCTCAAACAACTTAACAGCAAAAAAAAAAAAATCCTATTAAAAATGAGCAAAAGATTTGAATAAACATTTCCCAAAAGACGACATAAAATGGCCAACCAGTATATGAAAAAATGCTCAACATCACCAATCATCAGAGGAATGCAAATAAAAACTACAATTTTATATCATCTCACCCCAGTTAAAATGGCTTTTATCAAGAAGACAGGCAACAACAGATGACAACAAGGATGTGGAGAAAGAGGAACCCTCATACACTGTTGGTGGGAATGTATATTAGTACAGTCACTGTGGAGAACAGTTTGGAGGTTCCTCAAAAACTAAAACTAGAACGACCACATGATCTAGCAATTCCACTTACTGGGTATATACCCAAAACAAAGGAAATCAATATAATAAAGAAACATGTGCACTCCTGTGTTGCAGCATTGTTCACAATAGCCAAAACATGGAATCAACCTAAGTGCCCATCAATGGATGAATGAATAAAGAAAATGTGGTATATATACACAATGGAATATTATTCAGCCATAAAAAAGAATGAAATCCTCTTGCTCACAGTAGGATGGATGGAACTGGAGGTCTTTATGTTAAGTGAAATAAGTCAGGCACAGAAAGATAAATATCACATGCTCTCACTCATATGTGGGGGCTAGAAAAGTGGATTTTATGAAGATAGAGAGTAGACTAATCGTTACCAGAGGCCAGGAAGGGTAGGTAGGAGGGACAAAGAGAAAGTGATTAATGAGTACACATATACAGTTTGATGGAAGAAACAAAACCTAGTGTTTGGTAGATCAGTAGGGTGACTACAGTTTACAATAATCTCTGTACATTTTGAAATAGCTAGAAGGGAATAATTCAAATGTTTCTAGCATATAGAAAAGACAAATATTTAAGGTGATGGGCATCTCAAATATACTGATTTGATCTTTACAAATTATATGAATTTATTAAATTATAACATATCTCAAAACTATGTACATCTATTATGCATCAATTTTTAAATTGTTTTAAAATAAGGCAACATGAAATAATTAATTTATAAACGAAATAATATTGTTTTTTTAAAAAACAGGTAAACATAAAAATCTGGGTTTCAAACTCCTCATTTTTCCTACATGATTAAAAAAGCAAATGCAAAAAAAATTATAAACCTACGTTAATGAGCACACAATATATAAATATCTGCTCTTTGACAATGACAATATAATGGAAGGAGGCAGAGATCAATATTCAGAATATATAAAGAATTCCTATAATGACAAAAAAAACCTGATTAAAAATGGGCAAAGAATTTGAATAGACATTTCTCCAAATAAAATATACAGATAGCCAATAAGTACATGAAAGGGAAATACAAATAAGTCATTAGGGAAATACAAATCAAAGCCACAATGAGATACCACTTCACACCTACTAGGGTGGCTATCGTTTTTTTTTTAATGGAAAATAACAAGTGTTGGAGAGGATGTGGACAAATTAGAATCTTTGTGCATTGTGGTGGGAATACAAAATGGTACAGCTACTGTGGAAAACAGTTTAGGGGTTCCTCAAAAAGTCAAACATAGAATTACCATATGACCTAGCAATTCCACTCCTAGGTATACAGCCAAAAGGAATGAAAACAAATGGCCGGGTACAGTGGCTCATGCCTGTAATCCCAGCACTTTGGGAGGCCGAGGTGGGTGAATCAC
Source organism: Hylobates moloch (assembly GCF_009828535.3). Taxonomy (NCBI): domain Eukaryota; kingdom Metazoa; phylum Chordata; class Mammalia; order Primates; family Hylobatidae; genus Hylobates; species Hylobates moloch. Next base: position 41,934,799 of record NW_026652282.1, read on the forward strand.
CTGAAGTCAGGAGTTCGAGACCAGCCTGACCAACATGATGAAACCCCATCTCTACTAAAACTACAAAATTAGCTAGGCGTGGTGGCACATGCCTGTAATCTCAGCTACCTGGGAGGATGAGGCAGGAGAATTGCTTGAACCTGGGAGGCAGAGGTTGTAGTGAGCCGAGATTGTGCCATTGCACTCCAGCCTGGGCAACAAGCGCAAAACTCTGTCAAAAAAAAAAAAAAAAAAAAAAAAAAAAGGAAGGAAGGAAGGATGGAAGGAAGGAAGGAAAACAAAACAGGGACTCTAACACATACCTCTATGTGAGTGTTCACAATAGCATTATTCAAAAGGTGGAAATAACCCGAGTGTCCACCAACTGATGAATAGATAAATGTGGAGTGTGTGTGTGTGTGTATGCACGTGTACACACACACACACCGCAGTATTATTCAGCCATAGAAAGGAATGAAGTTCATATATGCGCTATACAACATGGATAAACCTTGAAAACATTATGCCAAATGAAATAAGCCAGACACAAAGGACAAATATTACATGAATTCACTTATATGAATGATCTAGAATAGGCAAATTCATAAAGTCAGAGGGTAGATTAGAGGCTATTAGGGGCTAGAAGGAGGGGGGATGGGGAGTTACTACTTAACTGGAAGAGCTTCTGTTTGGGGCAATAAAAAATCTTTGGAAATAGTGGAGATGGCCATAAAACTTTGTGAATATTATAAATGTTATTAAATTATACGGTTAAAAATGGTTAAAATGGCAAATTTTATGTTATATATGTTTTACCAAAAGAAAAAAATAAACAACTACCACGTGACTTATCAGCCAAACACATACTTTTCTGCAAACACACATTATTTGTATACTCATTTATTCCTTCATCCTCCTTCCTTAAACAGTCTGCTGCAATTCAGGCAAATGTTTTCACACACAAAGTTTTCCTTCCCAGAAACTTCACTGTCAATGTGAAGCTGAGGCATAAGGACTTGAAGGAGGAGGGGAGGGAAGAACTTGAAGGAAGGACCTTTAATGCTAGGTAGTGTTATAGCATCTTATTTTTTGATAGACAAAATAGAATGCATTAAACAAACACTTCTGGAGCATCTACTAGGTGTCAGGCAGTGTTCTAGGGTCTGGGAAGACAGCACAAACAAAAGATAGATATCTCTGTCTGCTCAGGGCTTACATTCTAATGTATTTTGGAAAAGCTCTCCAGAAGATTCTGATATGCCCGTCACAACTAGCATAGAGTAGAGAGACATGAGAGCTGCACAGACCCAGCCCTATCCGCCTCCCCACCTCTGTGATAGTGAGGTCTAGAGATGAGAATGCTTTCAAGCAACTACTCTCACATACGAAGGCCTGGTGCTGCCACTCTGAACAGCTCTTAACATTTTTTCCCCTAAAACACTGGTAGCCTTCTGTCATATCAGTGGAATAACACCTGGAGTGTGACCTTTGGGCTGAAAGGAGCAGGCATTTTGCTCCTACTTGGATCCAAGGCCCCCAGGCTGATCTAGCATAGGAAAACTAAGTTTTCCTTGTCATCCTGCCTGATTCCTCACTGTTCTACACTGGAGCTTGAGGGCGAAAGTCCTAGCTAACATAAAAGGGTCAACTTTGGGTCAGGCACAGTAGTCACACCTGTAATCCCAGCACTTTGGAAGGCCGAGGTGGACAGATCACTTGAGGTCAAGAGTTTGAGACCAGCCTGGCCAACATGGTGAAACCCCATCTCTACTAAAAGTACAAAAATTAGCTGGGCATGGTGGCGCATGCCTGTAATCCCAGCTACTCGGGAGGCTGAGGTAGGAGAATCGCTTGAACCTGGGAGGCGGAGGTTGCAGTGAGCAGAGACCATGCCACTACACTCCGGCCTGGGGGACAGAGCAAGACTCTGTCTCAAAAAGAAAAAAGAAAAAAAAAGGGTCAACTTTGCTTTGTTTTCTACTCTGGGCATAGATTTCCCTCAGAGACCTCCTGGGAAGCGGTAATGGGGCGGGATTCAGGTTCTGCTCTATCCTAGCCAAATACATCCTCAGCTATGTTGAGTTCATCCTTTAATAGATCCCAATTTCTCAATTTCAAACATGTGACCTTAAAACAAAGGAGGTACTTGACCTAGGTTTCAATTTCTTCACCTGGGAAAATGGGACCAATATTAGGATCTTCAAACATTTTTATTTTTTGGAGACAGGGTCTCACTCTGTTGCCCAAACCCGAGTGCATTGCTGCAATGATGTCTCACTGCAGCCTTGACCTCCCAGGCTCAAGCAATCCTCCATCAGCCTCAGCCTCCCAAGTAGCTGAGACTATAGGGACATGCCACCATGCCCAGCTAATTTTTATATTTTTAATAGAGACAGGGTTTTGCCATGTTGCCCAGGCTGGTCTTGAACTCCTGGGTTTAAGCAATCCTCCCGCCTCGGCCTCCCAAAGTGCTAGAATTACAGGCGTGAGCCACCACACCCAGCCTGATCTTCATACATTTGATGTGAAGGTTAAATGGCTTAACGTATGCAAAGTACTTAACACAGTGACAGACTATTCTAACAGGTGCTCAATAAACAGTTACTATTTTTTTCTACTATTATTTTATTAGAAACAACATAGTGAATGTTTTTGAAGGGTGAAAACTTAAATATTCTTATTCATAATTGCCCAAACGTGGAAGCAACCAAGATGTCCTTCAGTGTCCTTTACATTTGTATGTAAACTGTGGTACACACAAATCACATGCAAATCCTATTACTTCTCTTTTCTGGATTATGTATAACAAAGTACTCATCAAATACTGCAACAGAGATTGGCTAGCTGCTTTCCAAACCTGTTCCTCTTTTTCCAACTAGACTACGTTTCCCTGGCTCCCTTCCAGTTAGATGTGGCTTTGTAACCAAGTTCTGTCCAACAGAAGTGGGCAAAGTGATGCAGAACATTTCCAGGCTTAGCACATAAGTCTTCCCCATATGATCTTCATTTCCTTGCTTCATTCATCAACTGGAGGAGGAGGATTCCAAGGCCATATGGGATGGGGAAGCCACAAGATGGAAGGCATCTGGTCCCTGAATCACAACGTAGAGACAGCCACCTGCCAGTCCCTTGCACTGGTCCATTACATGAGTGAAAAACAAATTTCTCCTATGTTAAGTCACTGAAATTTGGGGTTGGTTTGTTTTAACATCTAGTATTACTCTAATATAAATACTCATATTGATTAAAAGCCAGGTAGCATGCTTTAACTAAAAGAGAAAATTCTCCTAACACATATTCTCTTGTATGTTAAACAGAGGCAATTTAAAAAATACATGAACTTAAGAATCAAACAAAAAGTAAAATGAAAAAGAAGTTACTGGCCAGGTGCAGCAGCTCATGCCTGTAATCTCAGCATTTTAGGAAGCCCAGGCAGGTGGATGGCTTGAGCGCAGGAGTTCGAAATCAGCCTGGGCAACATGGTGAAACCCTGTCTCTATAAAAAATACCAAAAAATTAGCCAGGCGTAGTGGTGAGCACCTGTAGTCCCAGCTACTCAGGTGGCTGAGGTGGGAGGATCACTTGAGCTCAGGAAGTCCAGGCTACAGTGAGCTGAGATTACACCACTGCACTCAGCCTGCATGGCAGTGAGACCCTGTCTCAAAAAAAAAAGAAGAAAGAAGTTACTGATTCTCAAGTCACGTAAGCCTAACATCACCTCAGGTAAACTAATGTCGAACAGTGTTAATCAGTGCTAGAAAGAGTTTAATGAGAGTAACAGACAGGATGTGTACAGCCTCACCTGTACAATCTTCCAGGCAGGAAAGTTAATAGGTTGCAAGCTAAGAGAGGGATTAACTTCTTTTCCAATCTTTCATCTTAATGACAATGTCAAAACATACAGAAAAGTTGAAAGAAGAGTATAAAGCATACCCTTTCACCAGGCACCTACATTTAACAGTTAGCTAGTAGGCTGCAATATTTGTTTTCTCTACATAGGTGGTATGTATATTTTTTTACTGAACTTTTTGAAAGTTGCATATATTAGGATTCATATACTTCACCCCTGAATACTTCAGCTTGCATCTCCAAAGAATGAGTACGTTCTCCTGCATAACCTCAATTATCACACCTACAAAAAATAATAGTAATTCTTTAATATCATCTAATACCCAGTCTACATTCAAATATCCCTACCTATCCCCAAAACATCTTTTATAATTCATTTTCATGAACTAGGAGCCAATCAAGTTTCTCGTACTACATTTAGTCTCTTTGATCTCCCTTAATCTAGAACACTCACCCTGCCTTTTTGTTTCCTTTGACGTTGACTTTTTGAAGAGTCTGGGGCAACTGTCTTACAGATCATCCCATATGTTGGATTTATCTGATTGTTTTCTCATGGTGTTTTATAACTTGTTTCTCTATCCTCTGCATTTCCTGGAAACTGGAAGATGTGTCTAAGTCCTTGATTTGATTCAGATTCAACACATACAGGAAGGATACTACATAGGTAAAGCTGTATACTTCCTGTATACCATGATACTAGATAGTCCCACAATGAGCAAGGATACATTTGATGACTTGCTTATAAGATGGTGACTGCCAGACCTCTTCACTGTAAAGGTACCTTCTTTTCTTTGCAACAGACAAGTAACCTGCGGGGTGATAGTACTGTGCAAGTACCATGTTCCCCAATAACCTTTCACCTAGGATTCTGGAATTCATTGAAAACCCTTGTCTAAATAAACTATCACTAGAGGTTGAAAAATTGTGATGTTTCTAATTACAGCATTCCACAAAGGTTAACTTTTTAATATTCTAAGAAATGCTTTTAGTAAATGTCATTTTTCTATTTTTTAAGATACAAACATTTTACTTCCATTTATAACTTTCAAATAATAAGTAAAAGTATTCTTTATATCCAGAGACCGCTTTACAAAGAACATTTCGACAATCCAAGGAAAATGCTATGTAACCACATAGTACAATCTTCTATTTATAAAGCATTTTTTTGCTACATAAGTTATTTGCTTTATTTTTAAACAACGTTTAAATTGCAAAAGTAATGTGTCAGTATTAAAGAAAGTTCAGGCCATTTAGAAGAATATAAAGGAAAAGTACCATCTCCCCTCTCTCTCTCCCAACAACTCATCCTGCTCCCAAAGGATAAAGCTTGCATATCCTTCCAGAAAGCACATATATCATATATAAATTACATACATCATGTTTGTGTATATACAGTATATAGTTATTGAAAGATCAAATAGGATAATACTATACATGATGTTCTGTGCCTTGCTTTTTTTCCACAACACTATGTGTGGACAGTAGCCTTAAAAGGACATCTCAAAACCCCTCTTTTTATCAGCTGCATAGTATCCCTTAATGGGAATGTGCTATAATTTAACCAGTCCCATCTGATGAGTACTGCAACTTATTTCCACTGCAACAAATATTGCTGTCTATATATTGTAACACGCTAGCACAAGTATTTCTGATAGATTTCTGAAAGTCCAAGAATTGAAAATGCTGAATAAAAGGGTAGGTGTAGGCCGGGCACGGTGGCTCATGCCTGTAATCCCAGCATTTTGGGAGGCTGAGGCGGGCGGATCACAAGGTCAGGAGATTGAGACCATCCTGGCTAACACGGTGAAACCCTGTATCTACTAAAAATACAAAAAGGAATTAGCCGGGCGTGGTGGCGGGTGCCTCTAGTCCCAGCTACTCGGGAGGCTGAGGCAGGAGAATGGCGTGAACCCAGGAGGCAGAGCTTGCAGTGAGCAGAGATCGCACCACTGCACTCCAGCCTGGGCGACAGAGTGAGACTCTGTCTCAAGTAATAATAATAATAATAATAATAATAATAATAATAATAATAATAATACTAAATAAAATTTAAAAAGGGTAGGTGTGTTGTAAATTTTTTTCTAGGTATTAACCAAAAGCCCACTCCAAAATATACAATTTTCCTCACTTCCACTAACTGTGTCCTAATGCATTTTAAAATTACAGTAGTCCACTACTGAACAAACCTCAAGTAGTAAAGCCTGCCAAAGAATCACAAAGCCTAAAATGAGAATGGGAACTAATATTTACCAAGTGCTTACGTGTCAGACACTGCACTTGACCCTTTAGAATATCTCAATAACACAGCAATTCTGTGAGGTAACATAATCTCCATTTTCCAAAAGAAGAAGCTAAGGCTCAGAGAGTTTATCCAATGCTATACAGTTTTATAAGTAACAGGGCCAGCATTTGAACCCAGGGTTATCTGGTACCAAAGTGAGAGCATACAGAAGCTGCTCCCAACTGGGGCCAAAGTGAGGGGCTCTTAAAAGGGGGGACACCTGATTAACCAGGAAGGAGATGGTTCCAAATTGTTTGCTTACAGGTTCAAATGTTAATTTCATGTTACCGCCAAGAGTCATCTTTTTCCCCTTCAGACTTTGCCTATGAGCCCACTCTCAGGCTGTGCTTAGCAATCCAGCTCCACCACAGCAACAGTGAGCCCACAACCCATAGAACCTAGAGGGGCTGATCAACATCTTTTTGGAAAGGTGATAGGGGTGGTGGAGGAGGAGGAGGAGGAAGCGAGAAGCAGGTGGTGGGTTAGCATGGCAGAGTCAGATTATTTTGGATCCATATCAGTTGTCACAAAAACATTATGGGGGAAGTGGAACTACCGTACATCTGAGAGAGAACCACAATGAACTGGCACAGTCTGTTTATACCACCTTTCCCTGCCCTAAACACTTTCTATTTCTGCTGCACAGACATGTAGGGCCCAGTAACTTTAGGATGGCACTTAATCACATAACAGAGACAGACAGCTGGGAGCTCCCTGGCCTGACAAAACAGGTTAGACTGGTGGCAGGCAAGTGCCTGGCTCCACTGCCCTGCAGCTCCAGTGGTGGGGTCTGGGGGCTGCTTTCAACCTCCTTGGGGAGTTAGGTCTGTAGCTACCTTCCCTTGTAGCTGCCCTGGCCTATCAGGGAGGAATGCTTATAAGTGTCCCTTGGTGGGTGGGGGAGTTCCTTTCTGTTTAAACGTTAAGCATTCACGGTGTGTCTTTTATTTTCCTTAGGTCCTCTGCACCCAAGCAAGCACTTATTATGGGATCTATTTGTGCACATCACTGCTAATGTAACATCGACTACTCTCTGAGGATAATGGGATAAAGGGAAGGAAAAAGAGGGAGAGAGGGAGTGGGAAAGAGAGGGTGAGAGAGGGAGGGAGAGAGACAGAGAGAGAGATAGAGAGATAGAGAGAGAGAGGGAGGGAGAAATCTCTTCCCCTTTCCCCATTTTATCTCCATCCCAGACATAGGGCTCAGAAAAACTCCAAGGGCACAATCAACAATTGAAAAGTCATGAAGAAAATTGATAACATAATGTGATTTAAATAGGGAGAAGTAGGCGTCAAATTGAGTGATTTGAGGAGCATGTTAAAATGCTATTACAAACGGTGCAGTGCCTCACACCTGTAATCCCAGCACTTTGGGAGGCTGAGGTGGGTGGAGGTCAGGAGTTCAAGACCAGCCTGGTCAAGATGGTGAAACCCAATCTCTACTAAAAATACAAAATTTAGCCGGGCGTGGTGGCGGGCGCCTGTAATCCCAGCTACTCAGGAGGCTGAGATGAAGAATTGCTTGAATCCGGGAGGTGGAGGTTGCAGTGAGCCGAGATCATGCTACTGCACTCAAGCCTGGGCGACAGAGCGAGACTCCGTCTCAAAAAAAAAAAGCTATTACAAGACCAAGAAGCACAAAAGGTTATACGGTGGCCTCTCCCTCCCACTCCTATTTCACAGCCATCTAGTTCCTCTCCCCCAAGGAAACCAATGTTACTCATCACTGCATGTCCTTCCAGAGATATTTTATGACTATACCAACAAATATATAAATATATATATATAAATTTATCTTAAATGTAAACGCTGTTCCTCTCAAAGTGTCACTTAAACACAAAAAGGTGGCAGAAATTAGATTTTTAAACTCTTTTCTCAAAATAAAGAGTTTTGAAATTCACAGTTGAACTCTTTCATTCACAAACATTTAAAAGTTAAATTGTTTGCCTCCAGAAATTAAGTTGGGTTCCCAGCACACAGTGGATACTTTAAAAATGTTTCCTTAGGTCTTTTTATCGTTCCTTATTCAGAGCCAAGAGGACAATTACTCACTTCCTCTATTGATATGGAGAAATCAAATTTTATTTTTTACCATTAAAAAAGAGAAGTCTTGAAAAATCTTTACTGGATTCACTTGTGTTCAAAGATTTGCTTGACAGTAGTAATCATTTCATTGTGTTTATCAAAACATCATATTGTACATCTTAAATGTGGACAATTTTTTAAAAGATTTGCAAACTGAATTTTAAAATCAGTTTAAAATCCCCATCCCAATAGTCTTCAGTATATTATGAATAATTAGCTAACCACATGACATTAGAATTCAGATTAGGGGGACCTTGCAGCAGAAGACCAAACATACCTGAGAGAAAGAAGAAATGTTTTCTCACAATTACAGACAATCCTTAAAATATTAATATTTGGCATAACCTGAGACATCACATATTGACAAACTAAATTTCTTTATACATTTAAAGAAATACTAATACTCAAAGATATAGAACAAAATTACACAGGAATGCTGAGATGATATTGCCCTTTCTGAATAGTCATCAGTTACACTAGATTTGTAACTTGATTGTTCACAAAATAAAACTACACTGTAGCACAACCAAATGGCTGAAAGATGGAGGTGAGTTTTAAAAGTACGTATCAGCAAAGGAAAATTCCACTGTTGTCTTTAAGCCTTAAGATAAAGGTGATTGAACTCCTCAGAACACGGAGTACTCTCCAGAAAAAATATTTTTAAATCCCCATTTATTTTCCATCCCTTGAGCATGTATTTACGAATCTGTCAAATCTACCTCCTATTTCACATTGTCCTTTAAGAAACTGGGTCTAGGGCCTATTAAATAAAAATATTTTCACGGTTATCTATATAAAGGCAATTTTCATTTGCATCATGGCATGGAGACAATCACCTGCAATGACCACGTGCTTCAATTCCCCCCTGTCTGTCTTCTCAGGAAACCTCCCAGCTTACCTGCAGGCCTGGCATCAGTCATTTATCACCAACTGACACAAACCACAGAGCTCAACAACGGTCAGGGATGGAGGCCAAAGTCTGTGTTGAGACCTATAATTCGCAATCACCAAACTCAGTTTTAGACCTGGTCCTGTTTCAAGATCCGTGTAGGTCACTCCTTCATCAAAACTGGAGGGCTCTTAACAGCGCTTGCCCCTTACACGGTTTGGCTGCAAGGGCCTGGTGGCCATGAGCCCCGGCTGTCAACAACTAATCAAGAAACATGAGAAGCAAGGCCCAGAACCAAGGGTAATTTTCACATTAAAGGTTAAGGTTTTTGCTTTCCATTCTCTATCAGGGCACCTGGATGGAAACTGAATAAAGTAATCCCTCAGTATACGTGATAAAATAAAATTTTCCCCGTTGGGAACAGTCATGAAGTGGCTCGTCTATTTTGTGTGATGCCAATGTGGGCTTTAAACACCACGGAATTACATTCAAAAAGAGAATACCTGACTTCACTTCGGAGTCATGGGCAGGGCGAGGGGGGAGGCAGGGGGCACAGAAGAGGAAGAGGGATGACTCAGATTATGGCTGACATCCATGTAATAAAGGGAGATTTGTACTGACCACTGTGCATGTAACACACTGTGTACCATTAAATCTAGAAAAGGATGGTAGCATCAGCCCACACCTAACAACAAAAAATGGCTGACTCCAGAATTAAAACCACGACTTTTCCTCTTCATACATTCGGAAATGTATCTCAAACTCACTCCATGTTACCGTCTTAGGAATACAAAAGCTCCTCTTCGTTTGAGAAAGCAAGTAACTGGGTATAACTTCCCACTTGGGACATAAGAGCAGGAGGCGTGCCTGTCTCCCCGTCCAGGCCTGACATGGTGGTGCCACCCACTCTGGGTCCTGGACCACTGCTCACCTTTCACCACACTTCATGCTCTGACTTTATCATTAAGAGACCTGGGGATGTGGACCTCAGGAGTGGGTACCCACCCAGGCTGACCATGGATGTGGCGTCCGAGAGGCCCCACTAACCCATACCCAAGCAAAGACACTTTCAGACTTCGTCCCCACTCCCTACTGTGGCCTGTCCCCTGAGGTGATGCGGTTACCTGGGAAGCCACCCACCTCCAGCCACCATGCGAGCTCAACTGGAGCGGGAGGTGGTGGGTAAGAGGTTTGCAACAGAGACCGAACCGGGCAGATGGAACCGGACCACCTCTGTCCCTTTCATTTTCCTGGGTTCCCAATGCAGAAACGTGGAATGGGGTGGAATTGTTTTTAACGGTAGCAGAGAGCCAGAAAATGCAGACAGTTGACCTTGGGAACCAACACCGTCGCAGCGGGAAACGTAAAAGAAACGGAACACGTTGGCAAGTGAAGGGGGAGCACCGCGCGGCGCCAGGAGGAGCGCAGCGGCCGAGGGGTGTGGAAGGCGGGGGGTGCAACAGGAGTGCTCACCATAGATCATGGCCAGCCCGGTCTCGTGCAGAAAGCGCACCCGGCGGTGCTTGAAGAGCCAGATGGTGAGGATGGTGAGCGTGAGCAGCAGGATGAAGGTGAGCAGGCTCACGCTGTCTTGCCGGTGGCTCTCCTCCGCCTCCTTCTCAGTAGCGAGCTCCTCCATGGCGCTGCTGTCCTCGGCCGCCGCCCCAGAGGAGGAGGCCGAGGCCGCGGCCGCGACTCGCAGCCCCCGACCCAGCAGCAGCGGAAGCAGCGGCAGCAGCAGCAGCCGCGGCGGCGGCGCCCCGGTAGCCCGACCCGAGCCAGGGCGCGCCGCGTCACCAGGCTCCATGGTCCCGGGGCCCCCTGCGCCTCCTCCGAGCGGGGACCAGCAGCCCGCGCCGTCGGCGGGTTCTGGCAGCACCGCGGACCTGCCGGAGTGGCCGTGGCCGCCGCAGCTCCTCCTCCTACTCGCGCCGGGCCGGGGCTGCGCCCGGAGCCGCGCGGGGGAGGGGCGCGCGCAGTGCGCAGGATCCCCAAGCACCGCCCCCCGCCCGCGCACCTGTTCGTCCCCCGGCCGCGCCACGCCGCGCCGCCCCGTGGGCCAACCGAGCCACCCAGGCGAGGCCGGGTGTTGCCCTCGGGTCTGCGGGCCGGCCACCGGCCGCTTGCCTCTGCGATCCTCACCCCGTCCTGGCGCACCTGCCCAGGCAGTCTGGGGTCGCGGGGCCAGTTCATGGGCAGCCGCCGCCGCACTTCCTAAAGGGGACGCCAGAGGTCGCCGGCGCCTAGCGGGAGCATCGGCTTGGCGTGGCTAGCCTTGCGGTCTCGAGTCCCGTCTCTGGCGCCACGGCGAAGTGTTTAATCTCAGGCCAGTGTGCAGCCGCCCTGGGCCCAGTAAAGTGGGGGCTGTCAGTGAACCGAGCAGCCCCGAAGCCACGTTAGCCCCTACACCTCTCTTTCCTCATCTCTCAGGTTGCCTTCCAGCCCCAGAATCTGCTAGGTTTCATTCAAACCTCTGTTCTCATCAGACTCAAATGTGAGGACTGATAAGGAGTTGGAATCGGGGGAGGGCGTTGAAGTATATCCTTCCTCACTTGAGGGAATAGACTTCGTCTGCGCTGTGCTACTAATCCTCTTGGGGAACAGGGTTGAACCAGAAGGAACTGAACGCTTGCCATTCCTGGTAGATGAGCAGTAGCTGGTCCTAAGGTGGTGGTGGGGGGTGGGGGTTGCCCTGATGACTCTTTCTTTTATGTTGCTCACCTGGTAGCTCAGAGAATCTTTTAATGACTCTTAAGACCAAGCCCAGCTCTGAACAAAATTATGGCGTGGACTCTGAAGGATGAAGCCTCTTGGAACAAATTCTCAGGAAAAGTAGAATCTTCAATCCACCTTGCTCCTCTGGTCAAGGAAGAAACAAGATCAGATTAATCACTGAGTTCCCAGTGCTTAGCACTGTACTCATGTGTTTATTGAACCACTCTGAAATCTCTACCAAAACTGTCCATGTTTTCGCTCCCAGGGGAGTTTGCATTTTTAAGAGGATTCATTGAAGAAGGTGATGCTTAACCAAATGGAATAATAGGGTAGAGGTAACATTAGGTAAGAAAACTCTTCGGAGTACTGCAGCCTTCCTGGTCCCCCTGTAGGTGAGCACTCTGCCAAAGCTGCTTAGTGGTTTCTTTACAGCAGGGAAATATCTTCATCTGGATTTTAGCTAGCCCCTTTCCCAACTCCTCTAGGCAGTCACTCAGCCCCTGCAAACATCCATATACCTTGAAGTTCCACACAGGTTTCCAATAAAATTGCAAATACTTAAAACCTGGATAGGCACTGTATTGGTCATAATATTATGTCCCCTTGGGTGCCCAGTACTCAAGGACAGAATTTCTCTCTTTAGAAAAGGGCAACTCAGGAGCTACCTTAAAAGTACAGACTTCTTAGTATTTGTGGCGGATTGTATTTTTAAAAAAGATGGCCACAATCATATTTCCAATCCCAGAACCTTGCCATCCCCCATCAAGAAGGAGCATCTATGTTCCCTCCCCTTGAACCTCAGTGGAACTTTGTGACTCCCTCAAAGAATATAATGTGGTAAAAGGTAATATAGCTCCTGCCTATTTCATTCTGTCACTTTCCACTCTAGCTAGGCTGGGCACGGTGGCTCACGCCTGTAATCCCAGCACTTTGGGAGGCCAAGCCATGCGGATCACCTGAGGTCAGGAGTTCAAGACCAGCCTGACCAATATGGTGAAACCCTGTCTCTACTAAAAATACAAAAATTAGCCGGGTGTGGTGGTGTGTGCCTGTAGTCCCAGCTACTTGGGAGTTGGTGGCACAAGAATCACTTGAACCTGGGAGGCAGAGGTTGCAGTGAGCCAAGATTGCACCACTGCACTCCAGCCTGGGTGACAGAGTGAGACCCTGTCTCCAAAAACAAAAAAAAAAACAAAGAAATCTAGCTACCTGGAAGCTGACATACCGAGGAAACCATGTAGAGAGACCATGTAGCAATAGAGGCAGATGCCACAGGAGACCCAACTTTTTGAGTGTTCCCAGCCCAAATGCCACGCATGTGAATGAATGAGTCTTCAAATCAATTCATTCCCAGCCACCATCTTACTGTAGACAGATGAGAGGTCCCAAGCAAGAACGATGTCGCTGAATCTAACCAACATCTGCAACTGTAACATAATAAAATGATTGATGTTATTTTAAGCTACTAAGTTTGAGGGTGGTTTCTTCCACAGCAATAGATAACCAGAAGAGTATTCATTATGTAAAGTAGTTCCCTTGGGTAGAGTATGAAAAAACTAGTCCCAACCATTCACAAATACACACCAAAGAAAACACTCCATTATCTGTACATATTTATGTGTGAAAACTAACCTATATAATACAGGAGTTCTGATTTCAGTTAACACAGAATAATCACACTAAACCCATTACCTGCTACTGAATACAGCTATAAAATGTGAACAGAATGCATGCAGCAACTATTTGAGGACTCTGGAAAGTAAACTGCACCACATAAACTGAGGAAAAACAACAGAATTTGAAGTAAAACTGAACTGGCGGTGAATTTACCATTTTTTTCCTCCAGTCTCCACTAGACTGGACTCAAGGCAGCTTAAAACCCAGAAGGGAGCATCAGCATGGACAGAGAGAGCTCCAGGAAAAGCAGAAAATTGGTCTCCTAATATTCAGAGAAAGTAGGAGAAATGTGCCATTTTTTTTCTTTTCTCCATTCTCTTACATTTTAGCCAATAAGCAATCCCACTGTGGCAGCTGAGTCAACAGTGACAATGGAGACAGCAATACCTTCAAGCACCCAAAAAATGCTAAGGGAGGGGAGAATCTTCGTCTTTGTTTGGAGTAGTTCTGGTCCCAAGACAGTGGGGCCAAACCCTCAATGATATATATTTTTTCACTCTCTCTGTCCTGATGCTTGGCCCAAGACATGGGCAAAGTTTCAGGAAATACATAACAGAGAGGACTAAATAAAGACCCAGATTTCTGGACAGGCACAGTGGCTCACTCTTGTAATCCCAACACTTTGGGAGGCCAAGGTGGGTGGATTGGTTGAGGCCAGGAGTTGGAGAACAGCCTGGGCAATGTAGCAAGATCCTGTCTCTACGAAACATTTACAAATAAAATTATCTAGGCACGGTAGTGCTTGCCTGTAGTCTTGGCTACTCTAGAGGCTAAGGTGGGAGGATCACTTGAGCTCAGGAGTTTGAGGCTACAGTGAGCTATGATCACACCACTGTACTCCAGCCTGGGCAACAGAGCAAGACCCTGTCTTTAAATAAATTAAATAGCCTAGATTTCTTGCCAATTGATTAAAAGGGGAACTCCAAGGCATTACAAAGTACTAAAGAGACAGTAGAGAGGAGAGGACCTTGGGAAAGTTCCTCATAAAGTTTTTATGAACTCCTAGGTTCACCCCAGCCTGCACATGGATCTGATCCTAAACAGCATACCAAAGACTGTGATAATTGAACTAAGAGGCAGACCACCACCCAAGCCCTAGACTAGCCACTGGATAAAACACATGTAGGACAGATCTGAATAGCATTACAAACTTTTGAAAACTGAATTGACTTTGGAGCCACTATCCACAAAAGCCATGTCAGAACTTGCGATCTAAACCCAAGCAAGTATAAGCTAAAACAAAAATATGAATATTTCCCCATAGTATTAAAACAAGATACAAAGTCCTATAACATAATATTCAAAATGTCCAGGATACAACCCAAAATTATTCAATACCTGAAGAACCATGAAAATCTTAACTTGGGTGGGAAAAGGCAAATAACAGACACCACTGCTGAGGTGACACCAATGTTGGAATTATCTGAAAAAGACTTTAAAGCAGCTATTATAATGATGCTCCAACGAGTAAGGACAAATAATCTTGAAATGAATGTAAAGATAAAAGGCTCAGCACAGGAGTAAAAGATAAAAGAAGAACCAAATTGAAATTTTAGGCTGGGCACGGTGGCTCACGCCTGTAATCCCAGCACTTTGGGAGGCCAAAGTGGGTAGATCACAAGGTCAGGAGTTCCAGACCAGCCTGGCCAACATGATGAAACCCCGTCTCTACTAAAAATACAGAAATTCGCTGGGCATGGTGGCACATGCCTGTAATCCCAGCTACTGGGAGGCTGAGGCAGGAGAATCACTTGAACCTGGGAGGTGGAGGTTGCAGTGAGCTGAGATCGTACCACTGCACTCCAGCCTGGGTGACAGAGTGACACTCCATCTCAAAAAAAATAAAATAAAATAAAATAAAATAAATTTTATAAGTGAAGAATACAAGAATACAATAGCTGGAATTTTAAAATTGGATGGATGCAATAGCAGAATAGAGATGAGTCAGTAAATATGAAAATAGATCAATAGAAATTATCCAACCTGAATAGCAGAGAGGAAAAACTGAAAAATAAATAGAGCCACAAAGACCTATAGGAGATAACAAAATATCTAACATTTGTGTCTTTAGAGTTACAGAAGGAGAAGAGAAACAGTGTGGTACAGAAAAAAAGATGTGAAAATATAATAACTGAAAACATTCCAGATAAGGCAAAAGACACAAACCTGCAGATTGAAGAACCTCAGCAAACCCCAAACAGGATAAACCCAAAGAATCAAAGCATAGACATATTATATTCAAACTGCTGAAAAGAAAAACAAAGAAAATAAGTTTAAAGCAGAAAGATAAAAATGACATATTACATAGAGGATAACAACAATTCAGATGACTATGGATTTCTCATCAGAAACCAAGAAGGCCATAAAGACATGCACAGCATTTTTAATGTGCTGAAAGAACTGTTAACCAAAAATAATACATCCAACAAAAATAAATTTCAGTGTGAAGAAATAACACCAATACTGTACGATCTCTTCTAGAGAGTCAGACAGTTGAAGAAAAAGCTACATACCAATATCTCTCATGAACTTAGACATAAAAATTCTTAACAAAATATTAGTAAATTGAATCTAACAATGTATAAAAAGAAGTATACACCATGACCAAGTGGTATTTATCCTAGGATTACAAGGCTTGTTCAACATGAGAAAATCAATCAATGAAATCCACCATATTTACTGTCTAAAGAAGAAAAGCTGCCTGATTATATTCACTGATTCAGAAAAAAGCATTGACAAAATTCAACATCCATTCATGATAGCTTTCAGCAAAATAGGAATAAAAGGGAACTTCTTTGACCTGATAAAGAGCAGATAACCCCCCCCAAAAAAAAAACACAAAGAATATCTAGCATTATTCTTAAAAGACTGAATTCTTTCCCCCCAAGGTCGGGAAAAGGCAAGAAAGTCCACTATCACCACTCTTAATCAACATTGTATTGGAACTCCAAGTCAGTGCACTAAGACAGAAAAACGAAATAAAAGGCATACGTATATAGCAAAAATCACAATATATAAATTTTAAGAATAAAAATAAGAGAACAAAAAGAAAGGAGAAAAAGAGAATTCTCAAAGGATGATTTAGAAAATTCTCCTCTCGTAATATGATTATCTGTTAAAAAATCATGAATCTACAAATCCTAGAACCAAATAAGTGAGTTTAGCAAGGTCTCAAGGTGCATAGGACAATTTAAAAACCAATCATATTTGTATATACAGGCTATGTGAAATTGGTGATTTTTTTTTTTTTTTTTTTGGTAGGGTCTGTCACCAGGTGCAGTGCAGTGGTGGATCTCGTTCATGCAACCTCCGCCTCAGGTTCAAGTGTTCTCCTGGCCCCCCAACCACCACGCCTGGCTAATTTTTGTATTTTTAGTAGAGACGAGGTTTCGCTGTGTGGGCCAAGCTGATCTCGAACTCCTGACCTCACGTGATCCGCCTGCCTTGGCCTCTCAAAGTGCTGGGTTTACAGGTGTGAGCCACTGCACCTGGCCAAAAAATCTTTAAAATGTATCATTCACAATAGCATAAAAGAAAAATGTTTAGGTATAAATTTTTAGCAAAACATGTCCAGGATCTATATGCTAAAATCTATAAAATGTTGATGAAATAAATCAAAGAAGACCTGAATAAATGAAGAGACATGCCATGTTCATGGATTGAAAGACTAAGCAAAGATGTCAAATCTCTCCAAATTGATATACAGATTTAATAAAATTTCCATAAAAATCCCAACAAAATGTTTAGTGAATATAGCCATGTGACATATAAAATTAATAGGAAAGTCAAAGTAACAGACTAGCCAAAACAATTTTGAAAAAGAAGAATAAAATTGGAGGCCTCACACTATCCAATTTAAGATGTACTATAATGCTACTATGTAAAGTAATAAAGTATAATCAAGGCAGGGTAGCATTGGTGAAGGAATAGATATATACATCAATGGGACAAAACTAGAGTCCAGAAATAGGTCTACATACAAAATTGATTTTTCACAAAAGTGCAAAAGCAGTTCAATGGACAAGGTACATTCTTTTCAATGAATTGTTTGGAATTATTGGGCATCCATACACAAAAAGAATGAACCTTGAGCAAAATCTTATACCTCGTACAAAAATTAATTTTATGTAGATTATAGTTTTAAATATAAGATTAAAAACTGTGAAACAGTTACAAGAAAACATAAGAACACCTTCCTGATCTTGGATTAAGCAAAGAGTGCTTAGATATGACCCCAAAAGCACAACCCTTATATGAAAAAAAATTGGTAATTGGACTGCATCAAAATTAAAAGTTTTGCTCTGCAAAAGACACTTTTAAAGTAATGAAAAGCCAAGCTACAGAGTGGGAGAAAATATTTACAAAACATATTCAACAAAGGGCTTATATCCATAGTATATAAGAAATTCTCTAAACTTAACAGTAAGAAAACCCAGTCGAAAAACGGGCAAAAGGTTTAAACTAACACTTTACAAAAGGCGATATGTGGATGAGAAATCATTACATGAAGAGATGTTTAACGCCATTAGCCATTAGGGAAATAAAAATTAATACCATGATTGCCACCTATTAGATTGACTTAGACTATTAGAAATAGAATGACTAAATAAAAAATACTGACAACACCAACTGGAGATGAGAACGAAGAGCCCCTGGAACTCTCTTAC
This sequence comes from Hylobates moloch, assembly GCF_009828535.3. Classification (NCBI taxonomy): domain Eukaryota; kingdom Metazoa; phylum Chordata; class Mammalia; order Primates; family Hylobatidae; genus Hylobates; species Hylobates moloch. Next base: position 41,952,940 of record NW_026652282.1, read on the forward strand.
GTTGCTGGTGGGAATGCAAAATGGTAAACCATGCTGGAAGACAGTTTGGCAGTTTCTTATAAAGTTAACATGCATTTATCCATAAGAACAAGCAATCCCACTCCTAGGTATATATGTATATATCTAAGGGAAGTGAAAACGTATTCATCCAAAAACCTGCACATGGATTTTTTTGTTGTTGTTTTGAGACAGAGTCTCGCTCTGTCTCCCAGGCTGGAGTTCAGTGGCACAATCTTGACTCACTGCACCCTCCGCCTCCCAGGTTCTTATGCCTCAGCCTCCCAAGTACCTGGAATTATAGGCATGTGCCACCATGCCCAGCTAATTTTTGTATTTTTAGTAGAGACAGAGTTTCACTATGTTGGCCAGGCTGATCTTGAATTCCCGACCTCAAGTGATCTGCCCGCCTCAGCCTCCCAAAGTGCTGGGATTACAGGTGTGAGGCACTGCACCCAGCTTTTTACATGGATGTTATTAGCAGCTTTATTTATAATAGCCAAAAACTGGAAACAACCCAAATGCCCTTCAGTGGGTGAATGAATGAAAACCCGTTGTATGTTCATACAATGGAATACCATTCAGCAATAAAAACGAATGAACAATTGATATACTAATAATTTGGATGAATATCAAAGGCATTATGCTGAGTGGAAGTGAGTCTCAAAAGGTTGCACACTATATTATTCCATTTTATGACATTCTTGAAAAGATGAAAGTATAGTTACAGAGAATGGATCAGTAGTGTCTGGGGCTTAGTGGGAGGGGGAGGGTATAACTATAAAGGGATAACACAAGGGAAGTTTGGGGATGATGGAACCATTCTATATTCTGATTGTAGTGATGGTCGTATGAATCTGTACGTGTGTTAAATTCAAATAATTGTACAAGAAAAATAAATATTACTGTAAGTTAATTTAAATAATTTCACTCTGTCATGTGTTAACAAACCCTCTGCTTACCCTTGGACATGCTACAATTTTATATTAGTTTAAGACGGTGGTTAAGGCCTCAAGAAGTCCCCAAGAGCTATGTCCTGGGTTCAGTTACCCTGAAATGTGGCAGATGAGGAAAACTGAAACCTTAAATTCAGGCACACCCACAGGATACTATGAAATATATGGGCATAAACACTAGCATTCGCGGGGCATGGTGGCTCACGCCTGTAATCCCAACACTTTGGGAGGCCAAGGCGAGCGGATCACTTGAGGTCAGGAGTTTGAGACCAGCCTGGCCTACATGGTGAAACCTCATCTCTACTAAAAATAGGAAAATTAGCCGGGTGTGTTGGCTGCATCTGTATTCCCAGCTACTCAGGAGGCTGAGGGATGAGAATCGCTTGAACTCAGGAGGCAGAGGTTGCAGTGAGCCAAAGTTGCGCCACTGTACTCCAGCCTTGGTGACAGAGGGAGACTCAGTCTCAAGAAAAAAAAAAAACACCAGGAAGGAAGCTTCTCCCCTCTGGCTGTCTTCCACTCTCCCACAAGTGCCTCCCATTGGCAGCACCTCATCTGCTGCAACCAGGCCTCCTAAGAGAACCTCATGTCTATTCTGCAGGGCCTTTGCTCTGTACCGCCAGGTTCTGGTAATCCTGCCTCTTCCCTGTTGTTTTTCCAAGTTTAGGGATAGTAGCTGCTTCTTGTAGTTATTATCTCTGGGTTCTCTCACAGTTGCCTTTTTGCTGTCTCATTTCTGCATTACCTATGTAAACAATTCCTTATCTTAACCTCCGCTGTGGGAACATTTAGTGGCCTGTTTTCCTGTGGACCCTGACTGATACTCCAGCCTTTGGAGACTTGAAGTATAGAGTCAGAGGGCAACCAGTTGTAAGGCCTACCCTGAATTCCTTGTGTTTGTTTGGCCTCTGCTTGCATTTGTTCCTGCACTTGAAGATAAAATCATAATTCCAAAGCGTGGTACACAAGGCCTATGGTAGACTTTGCTGGTGGTTCCTAATATTTTTGATTCCCTTCTTGCAAAACAGATGGATTGCATTGATTGCATTTTTCACCTCTTTGACGTTTGAGGTGACCTTATGACTTGCTTTGGCCAACGAAGTGAGAGTAGAAGTGGTGAATGTCATTTCTGGGCAAAAGTATTTAAGAGCAGATGCATGTGTTCTCTCCACCTGCTGCAGTAAGTCCTAAAGCCTCAGGCTGAGATGGTAAATTATAAGGTGGAAAAGCCTGTGTGTGACATGACATGTAGTCTGGGAGATAATTTTTATTTTACTTCACGGTTGTTACCACAGTGTAAAGTAGCCTATTCTGACTAATAACACATTTGTGATTCACCCCCTGCCACCTCCCCTCCTTCTCACTCTTCCCTAAATGCATCAAGATACCTTACACCTTTGGGCTGTGCATATGCTCCACCTCTTGCCTTACCAATCATTTTGACCTGGCAGCTGCTGCTAGTTGTTCAAAGCCCAATTCAGATGCTACCTACTCCAAGAAGCCTCCTTCATCTGGATTTGGGATGTTTCCTATATTTTCTCCTAATTGCTCATGTTTACTCTTTTTTTTTAGACAGAATCTTCTGTCACCCAGGCTGGAGTACAGTGGCACGATCTCAGCTCACTGCAACCTCCCCTCCTGGGTTCAAGGTATTCTTCTGCCTCAACCTCCCTAGTGACTGGGACTACAGGTGTGCGTCACCACACCTGGCCAATTTTTTTTTTTGTATTTTTAGTGGAGACGGGGTCTTGCCATGTTGGTCAGACTGGTCTCGAACTCCTGGGCTCAAGTGATCCACCCATCTTGGCCACCCAAAGTGCTGGGATTACAGGCGTGAGCCACCGGCACGCCTATAAAGTAAACAAGGCCTCCTGTTTACTTTTAACATGACATTTCCCACATTGTATCATATTATCAGATTATTTATTGATATACCCACTTTATATTAAGCTCTTTGGAGGCAGGGATGGAGTGTCTTCTGTTGTATTTTTTGCTGTTGTTTTATTTGTTTAGCTCTAGCTTAAAAAATGCATTGAGCATAATGCCTGGTACATAGAAGATGTTCAAAAATATTTGTTGAAAGAATAAATTATTTCAACAAAATAAATAAGTACATTTATTATAAAGTATAAATATAGCAGAGGATATATTTTTTAAAAATTAGCTATATACTTATAATGCAATTTAATTGGAAGTCATTTTGTGCATTCCATATTTTGTCAAGGTACCCCATGTGGATTCTTGGTCATCTACTTTATTTAGAATTCATATCTCTTAATCATTATTTGCTTTTTTTCTTATGTATTTTCTGCCTCTTTCTTACTTTTGTTGCTCTGTTTCTATGGAATATCAGCTGGCAACATTCACTTAGTTGATCTATGTTGGTAAATATGTACAGTTAAAATTCAATTCAGTCCTGGGAAACTGGAAAGATTTAAATATCTCTAATGTTTAATGATATTTAATTAAATATCTTTAATGTTTAATGATATTTAATTAAATATCTTTAATTAAATAGATTTAAAGATTTAAATCTATTTAATGCTATAGTAACCCTGTAACACGTTTCAAATTAAATAAAAGCTACTTTTAAATATAAAGGGGTTATTTTTGTCAGCTGCTTTATTATCTCCAAACCAGAGCTGTTCATTTTTTATTCTATTTCCAAAAACCAAATATCCCTCCCAACTCAATTTCAAAATATAGTCTTAGTTCAGATTCTCTAGAACAAAAACAAAGTCATTTCTAGGCACTTACAGTTTTGTTTTATGTTTCTCATTATACACATTGAGATTCCTCTAAATGTGAGTCATTTAAGCAAAACCTTGGGAAACCTCCAGATTCCTTTTTAATTATCTTAAATTCAACTGAAAATATTTCAGCAAATGCAGGAGAGAATGCCCTTATTAGCAAGATGTTTTAAAATCGAGAAGAGCCTATTATCAATTCAAGATACTCCCTAAAGGTTTTATTAACAGTTCAGGATTGTCCCTTCTATCTGCCTGTTCCTGTCTCACTACAGAAAGCAAAATGTAGGAATTGCATTTTTTAGCTCCTTTTAGCATCTTCCAGATTTGGGCTTCCATCCAAGCTCCCACTGCAGTGCACCACTCTGTGAGTCGATGACAGGCAAGGTCGAACAGCCCCTGGGGAACCTTCGTGGATGTGTTGAATACCATAAACATAAATAGATAATCCTTATCTTAAAGCAAGAGAGGCAGAAAGACACGGAGAAGACCCAGGCACCTTTGCCTTCATGTCTGTACAGACCCACACAGACTGTATGTTTAGGATTCAGTAGCCATGTTAGAAAAATGCTACCTCAGACCCTATTCAGGGTTAGCTACAGTAACCTTAGGAGTTCCTTCTGATCATCCTCTTCCCATGGCAACTGCAAACTTTTGCCTCTGCCATGTATGGGAAAATTGATCACTTAAAAGTAACTTTTAAGGTTTATTAGAAATGCTTTTGCTGTAAGTGGCAGAAAACCTGCTCCCAAAGACTGAAGTGAGTAGGACTTTATCTTGCTCATATAACAGGCATTCTCTCAGTAGGAAACCACCAGCTCAGTGACTCAAGGATGTAACATGACTCAAGGATGCAATCCTGACATGCCAAGCTGTTAGGATTGAGAAAGAGATACTGCAACTAAAAACATCAGGTACAGGTTTAGAGCAGGAAAAAGTGGGAAGGGCCCTGCAGCCTCTCTCCTTTTATTAAGAAAGTGAAAGCTTCCCCAGCCCTATCTCCCTGAGGCTCAGCCAACTTCTGTTTGGATCTCATTGCCCAGAGCTTGATTAAATGGCCACCTCTGGCTGCAAGAGAGGCTGGAAAAATGGGGAACAGTTTGTCACAATTGGCTTGGTGCAGTTGCAAGACATTGCCTGGCAGGGCATACTGCTGCTTCAAAGAAAATTAAGGATCCAGTAGCTATGAAGAAGGGAGTGGGCAGGCAAGTGCAAAGCTGTACCTCCACGAGACTAATCAGGAGCATTACACCCGATTATAAGGCAACCGATTTTTGCTGGAGCCTTTGTTTCGAATGTGCCATGGAGGATGGTACTGTGTCTGCTAAGAGGATTCTCCTCCCATATTCAGCCATAAAAAGGAACGCTATAATGTGGATGAACCTCAAAAACACTATGCCAAGTGAAAGAAACCAGACACATGATTCCATTTATATGAAATATCCAGAATAGGCAAATCCATAGAGACAGAACACAGATTGGTGGTTACTAGGGGTGAGAGGGAAGGGGTAATGGAGGGCAAGCATTTAACAGGTTTAAAGTTTCCTTTTGGGATAATGAAATGTTTTAGATCTAGATAGAGGTGACTGTTGTACAACATTGTGAATGTACTAAATGCCACCAAATTGTATACTTTAAAGTGGTTGGTTTTGGGTTACATGTAATTTAACCTCAATAAAAAAAGAATATTCTCTTCCCTTCTGCTGAACAAAATATTACGAGCTTTATGCCAATCAGCTTTGTACAGCATTTATACTTCAGTTCCTACAAATTCATCTTGGCAGTAGTAGTTTTAATATGAGCCACTTATCTGTGGCTGAGGCAGAGACAACTAGTCACCCTCCAATATCCTTTTCTTCTATCCCTTTCTTCTTTAGTAGCTAAAACCTAGGCCAGGCGCGGTGGGTCACACCTGTAATCCCAGCACTTTGGGAGGCCAAGGCAGGTGGATCACCTGAGGTCAGGAGTTCAAGACTAGCCTGGCCAACATGGCGAAACCCCATCTCTACTAAAAATACAAAAATTAGCCGGGTGTGGTGGCAGGCACCTGTAATCCCAGCTACTCAGGATGCTGAGGCAGGAGAATCACTTGAACCTGGGAGGCGGAGGTTGCAGTGAGCCAAAATTGTGCCATTGCACTCCAGCCTGGGTAACAGAGCAAGACTCCATCTTAAAAGAAAAAAAAAAAAGATAAAACCTAGTCAATGTGTCCAGCTAAAAAACAAAAATAAAACACTAAATTTCCCAGACTCCCTTATAGCAAAGTATGGCCACGGACTAAGATCCATTCAGTGAAATGTGAGTGGAAGCTCTGGGCAGGTCTCCCAGCTAGGATTTTTAACAATGTATGACCTTTTGTCCTTCCCCTTTTTTTCTTCTTTCCAGCCTGCAAAACAGACTTGATGGCTGAAGCACCACCAGCCAATCTGGATCATGATGTGACCTTGAAAATGAAAGCTATGTGCTGAGTATGGTAGGATGAAAACATAAGACTGAATGCTCAATGACAACCCAAAGATACCATACCATTTGTGGACAGCCTACCTCCAGATTTCCTTTACCTGAGAGAAATGGGAGAGACAAATGCTGTTTTGTTATTTGTTGGGAGAAAAGCGTTGTTCTATGCAGCCAGTCTTACTTGTAACTGATACAGCAATATAACTTCCTCAAACAATTCTTATTAAAGATATTATTAAAACTTATTAAGGATAATGCAACTCAGGGCATGAGTAACATATTCCATTCCAAAGTAAGAATGAGTCTACCTATAGGGCTGTTACCTGTTCCATTAAAGTTACTGATGCCACTTGACATTGGTCTTGGCAATAATTTTTTGGATATGACACCAAGAGCACAGGCAACAAAAGCAAAAATAAATAAGTGGGACTATATCAGACTAGAAAGCATCTACACAGCAAAGAAACCAATAAATAAAATGAAAAGGCAACCGATAGAATGGGAGAAAATATTTGAAAACCATATATCTGATAAGGGGTTAATATCCAAAATGTACAATTAACTTATACAACTCAATAGCAAAAAAAAAGCCCAAATAACCCTATTAAAAAATGGGCAAAGGACCTGAATAGACATTTTTTCCAAAGAAGATATACGAATGGCCAACACATATATGAAAAGATGCTCAACATCATTAATCATCAAGGAAATGTAAATCAAAACCAAAGTGAGATATTACCTCACACTGGTTAGGGTGGCTAGTACCAAAAAAATAAAGGTAAGTGTTGGTGAGAATATGGAGAAAAGGGAAACTTGTACACCATTGGTGGGGAATGTAAAATGGTGAAGCCACTAGAGAAAACAGTATGGAGGTTCCTCAAAAAATTAAAAATAGAAATGCCATATGATCCAGCATTCCTACTCCTGGGTATTTATTCAAAAGAATTGAAATCAAGATCTCAAAGAGATGTCTGCACTCCCATGTTCACTATAGCATTATTCACAATAACCAAGATATGGAAACAGCCTAAATGTCCATTGAAAGATGAGTGGATAAAGAAAACATGGTATATATACACAACGAAATACTATTCAGCCTTAAAAAAAGAAGGAAATCCTGCCATATGCAACAACATGGGGTGAAACTTGAGGACATTGTGCTAAGTGAAATAAGCCAATCATATAAAGACAAATACTGCAAGACATCATTTGTATGAGGTATATAAAGTAGTCAAACACAGAAGCAGACAGTAGAATGACTGTTGCCACGAGATGGGGGTAGGGAAAAATTGCTATTCAACAGATAGAAGATTTCAGTTATGTGAGTTGAAGAAGTTCTAGAGATCTGCTGTACAGCATTGTGCCTATAGTTAACAATACTGTATTGTTCACTTAAAATTTTGTTAAGAGGACAGATCTCATGTTAAGTGTTCTTACCACAATAAAAAAAAATTGAAGCATCTAGATAAGTGTTCTTTCACAGGGAAGGAATCACAGACCAGGGACACTTAACCAGCCTAAAGAGAATAATAGAAGGCTTCCTCAAGGTGGTGAGTTCAGTGTGAAGGACAAGTCATAATTAGCGAGGTGAGGAAGTAGCAAGTGTGGATGTACTAAAGTTTGAAGGGACTTCCCAGTAGAAAGAAAACATGGCAGCTCAGGCTGCCATAACCAAATACCAAAGACCGTGTGGCTTAAATAACAGTGTTTTCTCTCAGTTCTGCAGGCTGGAAGTCCAAGATCAAGGTGTTGACAGGTTTGGTTTCTTCTGAGGCCTCTCTCCTTGGCTTGCAGATGATCACCTTTTTTTTTTTTTTTTTTTTTTTTTTCTTTGAGACTGAGTCTCATTCTATTGCCCAGGCTAGAGTGCAGTGGCGTGATTTCAGCTCACTGCAACCTCTGCCCTCCAGGTTCAAGCAATTCTTCTGCTTCAGCCTCCTGAGTAGCTAGGATTATAGGCGCCTGCCACCACGCCTGGCTAATTTTTGTATTTTTAGTAGAGACAGGGTTTCACCATGTTGGCCAGGCTGGTCTTGAACTCCTGACTTCAAGTGATTCACCCTCTTCAGCCTCTCAAAGTGCTGGGATTACAGGCATGAGCCACCACCCCCGGCCTGATGATCACCTTCTTACTGTGTCCTCACATGGCCATCCCTGTGTGTGTGTGTGTGTGTGTGTGTGTGTCCTATAATTGCCTCTTTTTAATTTAGTCACCTCTTCAAAGACTCTATCTTCAAATATAGTCACATTCTGAGGTACTAGGGGTTGGGCTTAAGCACATTAATTCTGGAGAAACACAATTCAGCACATAGCAAGCATTCACAAAAGCATGGAGGTGAAAGAATACACCGTAGGCCCAGAGAATGGCAGGAACTTGTTACAGCCTGTGGCTGTTTGGTGAACGAGGAAGTACAACTGAGAAGTTTGGGTTTTACATAGAGGCAATGGGAAAATGTTGGGGGAGTATTGTGATTGAGTGGTGCTTTAGAAAGACCATCACAGTGGCAATGGCGAGGCTCAATTGTAGTGGGGCCAAAACTAGAAGATGGGAAACCAATTTTATCAGTTAGCTTTTGCTGAGAAAGGAACTACCCGCAAAATTTAGTAGCTTACAAAACACAAACACACACACATATTTATTTACCTCACAATTTTGTGGTTTGGCAATTTGGACTGGGCTCAGCTGTGCAATTCTGCTGATCTGGGCCAAGCTTGGCTGATCTTGGCTGGGCTCACTCATGTATTTGCTGCCGGTGGCCAGGTCAGCTGAGGGTGGGCTGGTCTAGGATGGCTCAGATGAGATGGAGCATCTCTATTCCACATGGTCTCTCATCATCCAGCAGGCTGTTCTGGGTTTGCCCATGTGGCAGTGGTGGTAGGACTTCCCAGAACAAGGTAGAAAGAACACAAGGCCTCTTGAGCCTCATGCTTGGAACTCACACAATGTTGCTTCCACTGCAAAGCAAGTCTCAAAGCCAGCCCAGATTCAAGGATTGGTAAAAGAGATTCCATTTCTTTTATTTTCTTTCTTTCTTTCTTTCTTTCTTTCTTTCTTTCTTTCTTTCTTTCTTTCTTTCCTTCCTTCCTTCCTTCTTTCCTTTCTTTCTTTCTTTCCTTTCTTTCTTCTCTTTCTTTCTTCTTTCTTTCTTTCTTTCTTTCTTTCTTTCTTTCTTTCTTTCTTTCTTTCTTTCTTCCTTTCTTTCTTTTTCTTTCTTTCTGATGGAGTCTCGCTCTGTTACCCAGGCTGGAGTGCAGCAGTGGCGCCATCTTGGCTCACTGCAACCTCCGCTTCCCGGGTTCAAGTGATTCTCCTGCCTTAGCCTCCCTAGTAGCTGGGACTATAGACACACCACCACGCCCAGCTAATGTTTGTATTTTTAGTAGAGATGGGGTTTCACCATGTTGATCAGGCTGGTCTCGACCTCCTGACCTCATTTGATCAGGATTGATTGTGATCCACCTGCCTCAGCCTTCCAAAGTGCTGGGATTACAGGCGTTAGCCACCGTGCCCAGCCAATTCCATTTCTTGATGGAAGGAGCTGCAATTATTTGTGGCCATCTCTACAGTCCACTACACCAGCTAGGAAGTAACATTTTATAATTCAGAAGGAAATAAGTAAGAGGAATAGAGCTGAATTAATGACAATGGAGATGGATGAGAGACTGAGTTGGGAGAAGTCAGTGATCATTTGGCGATTGGCTGGGTCCTCTGGTTCTGACTCGGGCGATGAAGAGATTGATGGCATTGTCAGAGGTATTTGAACCAGAGCAACTCCATCTTGAATAGAGGCTGGGTAAAATAAGGCTGAGCCATACTGGGCTGCATTAAGGCATTCTTAATTAAGAATGGGCCAGGCACAGTGGCTCATGCCTGTAATCCTAGCACTTTGGGAGGCTGAGGCAGGCAGATCACCTGAGGTCAGGAGTTCGAGACCAGCCTCGCCAACATGGTGAAACCACATCTCTACTAAAAATACAAAATTAGCCGGGCATGGTGGTGCATGCCTGTAGTCCCAGCTACTCAGGAGGCTGAGGCAGGAGAATCGCCTGAACCCAGGAGGTAGAGGTTGCAGTGAGCCGAGATCGTGCCATTGCATTCCGGCCTGGGTGACAAGAGTGAAACTCCATCTTAAAAAAAAAAAAGAATGCCTTAACTAAAGCATCTTCGGGTTTGTTAAGGAGGTTAAGGCATTCTTTGTCACAGGATGACAGGAGATTGGCACAAGATATGGGTCATAAAGACCTTGCTGATAAAACAGCATGAGGTAAAGAAGCTGGCAAAATCCCACCAAAACCAAGATGGCAACAAAAGTGACTTCTGGTTGTTCTCACTGCTCGTTATATGCTAATTATAATATATTAGCATGCTAAAAGACACTCTCACCACAGCCATGACAGTTTATAGATGCCATGGCAACATCCAGAAGTTACCCTACGTGGTCTAAAAAGGGGAGGAACCCTCAGCTCTGGGAATTGCCCACCCCTTTCTCATAAAACTCTGGAATAATCTACCCCTTGTTTAGCATATAATCAAGAAGTAACAATAAGTATCCTTAGTTGAGTAGCTCAAGCCTCTCCTCTGCCAATGAAGTAGCCATTCTTTATTCCTTTTCTTTCTTTCTTTCTTTTTCTTTTCTTTTTTTTTTTTAAGACAGTTTCACTCTTGTTGCCTAGGCTGGAGTGCAATGGCACCATCTCGGCTCACTGCAACCTCTGCCTCCTGGGTTCAAGTAATTCTCCTGCCTCAGCCTCTCCAGTAGCTGGGATTACAGGCACTCACCACCGCACCTGGCTAATTTTTGTATTTTTATTAGAGACAGGGTTTCACCATGTTGGCCAGGCTGGTCTCGAACTCCTGACCTCAAGTGATCCATCTGCCTCAGCATCTTAATAGAGTTGGCTTCACTTTACTCTATGGACTCACCCTGAATTCTTTCTCACGCAAGATCCAAGAACCCTCTCTTGGGGTCTGGATCAGGATCCCTTTCCAGTAACAGCATCGCTTAGAAGATGAGTGTGAGAGGCAGCGCTGATGGTCAATCTGACCAGATCATATCATTGTGTTGAGATTAACCTCTTCTACTTGTTTGCACAGGCTTTATAGTTATAAGTATAAAACATCATTATCTGCTAATGAATGAAATCAAACAACAGAAGTGGAATGGATACCTGTGGGTAGCAGTTTACTGTTGCTCTGTTGTACTGTTTTTAAGTAGCAGAGAAAAATAGTAGGGGCAATGTTTTTCTTGTGTGGGAACTTGTATCAGGGACTTTGCACGTGCTGTTCCCTTGGCTGAAAATATCTTACCACCCTATCTCTCTGCCTGCCTCTCTGCTGGGTCCTTCTTAGCCTTCAAGTTTCAGTTTACACATCACTGTCACAAAGAGACCTTTCCTGTCGACCCTATCTCAATGCGCCTCTTCCCCTGCCAGTTACTACTACAGCGCTCTGTTTAATTCTTTCTCAGCAGTGTTCACAATCTGCTGCTATCTTGGTTTGGCTTATTTGTGTGTTTGTGTCTCTCCCATTACATTAACATTAAGCTTTGAGATCACAAATATTATCTGTCTTGTTTACCCCACAAAGAGCTTGGCAGATTCTAGCGGCTTGTGAAAGGAAAATAAAAACGCAGGACACCAATTCACTGCCAAAAGGAAAAAATGAAGCTGAAAGCTGAGTCATGCCAGAAGCTGCCTTTCCCTTTGTTCCTAAGCTGATAGCTACAGATAAAAGGTTAAATACCTCTGCAGGTAGCTACTCTATGTTCACCTTATCTTATGTACAGTGATTTACTGAGTGAGAGACGAATACATAATTCACTCTTCCCCTACCTGCTCCTTTTCTCTTGCAACGTGTGAATGATCATACCCTCCTCCCTCTTTCTCCTCCAGCCTGCTTTTCCCTTTAAAAACTGAAGCCCTCAAAATCATCTTTGGAGAAAGGCACAGACCACAGACTATTTCTGTGATTCTCTGTTTCCTCTCCTCTGGGCATGTCCTTAACCTTGGTAAAATAAACTTCTAAATGGATTGAGACCTGTCTCAGATGCTATTTGGTTTACATGCTCAATATATATTTATTAAATGAAAACATTATTATCCCCATGCCTAGAGATTAAATATAGATGATGTTCTTCCTTAGGCACTCTTCTTTTTAATCTGCTTTAATATGAATTTAGAAATGTGGCCAGGCATGGTGGCTCACACCTGTAAGCCCAGCACTTTAGGAGGCCAAGACAGGAGGATCGCTTGAGCCCAAGAGTTCAAGACCAGCCTGGCCAACGTGGCAAAGCCCCGTCTCTAGAAAAAATACAAAAATTAGCTGGGTGTGGTGGTGCGCGCCTGTAGTCCCAGCTTCTTGGGTGGCCAACGCAGGAGGATAGCTTGAGCCCAGGAAGTCGAGGTGGCAGTGAGCTGAGATGGTACCACTGCAATCCAGCCTGGAGATCATGACAGTGAGACCAGGCGGCGGGAGGTCTCACGCCTATAATCAAGACAGCAGACCTTTTAAAGAAATTAGTAAAATTATTTTAAAGAAGCTGTGGCATAATGGTTAAGAGCACAAGCTTTAAAGCCAGACTGCTTGGGTTTAAGCCTGGGCTCTACCATGAACTGTCTGTATGACCCTAGATACATAATTTACTTTCTTTGTGCCTCACTGTCTTCATATGTAAAATGGGGATAATAGTACCTATCTCACTATTTAATGAAGGCTAAATGACTTAACATACATAAAGGACATAGTAGACATTCAGTACATATTTACTACATTAGTAAATCATTTCAGTGTTTAAACACATCTTCAATATCAAAATCTTCCCTATACGTTAAAGCAGTGTTCTTGAAATATGCTACAGGCTATCAGCAGAATACCCTGCTTTGCTTTGCCTGCCTGCCTGCCTGCCTGCCTTCCTTCCTTCCTTCCCTCCTTCCTTCCTTCCTTCCTTCTTTCTTTCCTTCCTTCCTTCCTTCCTTCCTTCCTTTCCTTCCTTTGAGACAGTCTCACTCTATCACCCAGACTGGAGTACAGTGGCGTGATCTCGGCTCAGTGCAGCCTCTGCCTCCCGGGTTTAAGCGATTCTCCTGCCTCAGCCTCCTGAGTAGCTGGGATTACAGGCATGCACCAACACAGCTGGCTAATTTTTGTATTTTTAGTAG
>NW_026652282.1:41971106-41993938 GCF_009828535.3 Hylobates moloch
TATCAATTCTAAGTACAGTGGGGAGAGTGGGCATTCTTGCCTATTCCAGATCTTAGGGGAAAGCATTCAGACTTTCACCATTAAGTATGATGTTATCTATAGGGTTTTTGCTTGTTTGTTTGTGCATGCCTTTTTCAGATTGTGCAAATTCCCTTATCTTCCTAGTTTGTTGAGAGTTTGTTTGTTTGTTTCCCCTTGCCCTACCCCCCACTGCCCTGCAAGATGTAGTTTCACTCTGTCACCCAGGTTGGAGTGCAGTGGCATGATCACAGTTCACTGCAACCTCTGCCTCCCAGGTTCAAGCGATTCTCCTGCCTCAGCCTCCCGAGTAGCTGGGATTACAGATGAATGCCACCACGCCTGGCTAATTTTTTGTATTTTTAGTAGAGACGGGGTTTCACCATGTTGGCCAAGCTGGTCTCGGATTCCTGACCTCATGATTCGCCCTCCTCGGCCTCCCAAATTGCTGAGATTACAGGCGTGAGCCACTGTGCCTGGCCTGCTGAGAGTTTTTTTTTTTTTTTAAATAAATTGATGTTGAATTTGTCAAATGCTTTTTCTCCATCAATTGATGTGGTCATGTGGTTTTTATTCTTTTTTAATATAGTGGAATTCGTTGACTGATTTTTTTGTTTGTTTTGTTTTGTTTTTGAGACAGAGACTCACTCTGTCACCCAGGCTGGAGTGCAATGGTGCAATCTTGGCTCACTGCAACCTCCACCCCCTGGGCTCAAGCGATTCTCCAGCCTCTGCCTCCTGAGTAGCTGAGATTACAGGCACCCACCATCATACCTGGCTAATTTTTGTATTTTTGTAGAGATGGGGTTTCATCATATTGGCCAGGCTGGTCTTGAACTCCTGACCTCAGGTGATCCACCCGCCTCGGCCTCCCAAAGTGCTGGGATTACATGCATCAGCCACCACACCCGGCCTTGTTGATTGATTTTTGAGTATTGAACCAGTCTTGCATTCCAAGAATAAATGCCATGCGATCATTATATACTATTTGGCATGTTGTCTACAAAGAGGGACAGTACTGGAAGTCCTAGCCACTATAATAGGCACTAAAAAAAGGATACAGATTAGAAAGAAAAGAAGAGACTTTTCCCTATATGAAGACAACGTGATGTTTATCTACATAGAAAATCCCAAAGAATCCACAAAATGACATGAAACTAATAAGTGAGTTTAACAAGTCACTGAATACAAGGCCGACATACAGAGATCAATTCTATTTTTTTATATATTAGTAACAAATAATTACAAATAGAAGTTAAAACAATATCATTTATGTTATCTCCAAAAATGAAATACTTAGGTATAAATCTAAGAAAACACATATAGAATATGTATACTGGATAACTATTGAAAAACAGGGGTGGAAAGGATAGCAATGGAGATGGAGTGTGGGCAGAGGGCAGAACCATTTGCTTCACTCTGGGGAAGCACGCTTTACCCTGCATACCCCATGAATATTACTCTGACACTCTGACACTGCTTTTGCTTACCTATTCTTCATCTCTGTGCACATCCTCAGAATGTACACAGTCTTGACTGTTATCTATTTCTACAATATTGCTGCATATCAAATTACACCAAAATTCAGTGGCTTATAACCATAAGCATGTATTTCGCTCACAAATATGTGGCTCAACAATTTAGACTAAACTCAAATCGGGGAATATCTCTGGTCTTCACTAGGATCACTCTATTGTCTAGGGGTTGGCTAGCTGTCAACTTATCTCAGATGGCATTGGCTGCTACTGGGGTGACTTGACTGCTCCACATATTTTTCATATATTCACCACATATATTTCATCCTCTGGCAGGCTAGTCTGACCATATTCTCATGGTGAGGGCGGAAAAGGAAGAGCAGAAGTGTATACCTGTAAGTGCTTTTTAAAACCTCTGCATGGCGGGGCATGGTGGCTCACGCCTGTAATCCCTGCACTTTGGGAGGCTGAGGCAGGCTGATCACCTGAGGTCAGGAGTTCGAGACCAGCCTGGCCAACATGGCAAAACCCTATTAAAAATACAAAAATTAGCTGGGCATGGTGGCACACACCTGTAATCCCAGCTACTGGGGAGGCTGAGGCAAGAAAACCGCTTGAACCCAGGAGGCGGAGGTTGTAGTGAGCCGAGATCGCACCACAGCACTCCAGCCTGAGTGAGAGCAAGTCTCTGACTCAAAAAAAAAAATAAATAAATAAACAAAACACCTCTGCATGCTTCACATCTGCTAACATCCCATTGTCCAAAGAAAGTAACATGGCTAACCTCAGAATCAAGGGGCACAGAAATATACTCTGTCTCTTTGATCAAAGGAGTTTCAAAGTTACATGTCAAAGGGTGCAGATACAGGAGGAGGAGTGAATAATTGGGAACATTAATGCAACCAATCTACTAAAATCATGGTGCAAGGCTCTAATCTTTGGCACCCTCCCTGGCCGCAATGCATTTTGTGACCTCAGTCTTCGTTCTTGCACATCACCTTGATATCATCATTACTCTCCCAGCATATCCTTTCAGGATTAGCTCTAGGGCTGGTCTAAGACACAAATAGATGAATGGGCCACTGATTTGCATTCCAATCTCACAGCTCTAAGCTCTGAAAAGCATCTGGCCCAGGCTAGGCTGGTTTAGTTGAGCCGTGGGTGGGAAATAAGGGCTGTGCTCATGCCTAAGGGTCTGAACTGTTCTCTGTCACCAAATTGCTGAGCTTTCAAAAGCTCGATGTGACCTTACCTCACTCAGACTTGTTATTTACAGCTGTGTTTCCACTAGTGAGGTCGTTTTGGGGATCTGGAGTCAAAAACCTTCCTCTGTCATGGGAAAATATTTACTGATTTCTAGCTGTGTATCTGACCATGCTAACTTCTTCTTTTTTTTTCTTTTTTCTTTTTTCTTTTTTCTTTTTCTTTTCTTCTTCTTCTTTTTTTTTTTTTTTTTTTTTTGACAGAGTTTCACTCTTGTCGCCCAGGCTGGAGTGCAGTGGTGCGATCTCAGCTCACTTCAACCTCCACCTCCAGGGTTCAAGCAATTCTCCTGCCTCAGTCTCCCGAGTAGCTGGGATTACAGGTGCCCACCACCATGTCCAGCTAATTTTTTGTATTTTTAGTAGAAACGGGGTTTCGCCATGTTGGGCAGGCTGGTCTCGAACTCCTGACCTCAGGTGATCTGCCCGCCTCGGCCTCCCAAAGTGCTGGAATTACAGGCGTGAGCCACCGTGCCCGGCCTGCTAACTTCTTTTTATATGCTTTAGATCAGTCATCATCTGTATGTTCTCTCTTTCTATCTGAACCAAATTCTTGACTTTCCTCAATCCTATGGCTATGTGATTCCTAGAGTGTCTAAAACAGCCTGGGCACAGTGGTTCATGCCTATAATCTCAACACTTTGGGAGGCCGAGGCGGGTGGATCACTTGAGGTCAAGAGTTTGAGATCAGCCTGGGCAACATTGTGAAACCCCATCTCTACTAAAAATAGAAAAAATTAACCAGATGTGGTGGTGGGCGCCTATACTCCCAGACACTTGAGATGCTGAGGGTAGAAGGATCACCTCAGCCAGGGAGGTCAAGGCTGCAGTGAGCCATGATCATGCCACTGCATTCCAGCCTGGGCGATAGGAGTAAGACCATGTCTCAAAAAAATAAAGTAAAATAAGTAAAGTGTCTAAAACACTATGATTATTTTTCTTCCATGTCAACTTATCCTAAATTACTGAACTGGTCTTCTATAAGCACTTAATGTTGGTGAGCATTGTGTTCCAAACTGAGCACCCAAAGTGTATACCAAAGCATATTATGGGTTGGATGATCAGACCGGACTCTAAGCTCAATCCACGCAATAAAAGCTGAATGGAGAGTAAAGCCATGTCAAACCTTAGGCTAGCACAGAGAGACAACCTGACTAGGCAGAAAATGTATGAGCATTCAAGACACTGGGCCCAGTCAAGGACAAAGCTGATAGGAGATAACATGGAGGTAAAATTCAGGAGTCCAGATAATGTCGCACATTTGGGTCCCTAAGAAGCAGACACTGAGACGAAGCTTGGTTCGAAAGATATTTATTAAAGCGTGTCCTTACAGACAGCACCTGCAATGGAAAGGGAAGGATGGAGAACAGGTCAGACAGAAAAGTCAAGCTGCAAAATAGGCCCAACAGTCTCAACCAGCCTCATGAGAAACGATGGAGATAAAATGACCCTTCAGAGTTGTCTAAGGCTGGGCCGAAAAGACCAGGCCTTATATTCCCGCATCCATCAGTCACTGGGTGTGAGCCACCAGGAGGCGCATCATCACCTTGGACAGGGCGGCTCTGCAACTGAGGCAATCTCTGAAAGGGCCAAGAGCTGAAGGCTGCCTACCTATAGCTGTCCTAGCAACTGGGACAACGAGTTTCTCCTTGGGAGGAGACCTGAGAGGTGGATGACAGTGTTAACCACAGACAGCGATTTGGAGACCTCATGTTCCTTTAAAACGCTTAAGTTCCTGCTCTTATAGGTTTGCCGGAATCAATTTTTTTTCTTTTTTGAGCCAGAGTCTCGCTCTGTCGCCCAGGCTGGTGTGCAGTGGCACAATCTCAGCCCACTGCAGCCTCTGCCTCCTGGGTTCAAGCGATTCTCCTGCCTCAGCCTCTTGAGTATCTGGGACTACAAGTGCACACTGCCACACCCAGCTAATTTTTTGTATTTTTAGTAGAGACAGGGTTTCACTGTGTTGCCCAGGCTGGTGTCAAACTCCTGAGCTCAGACGATCCACCCGCCTCGGCCTCCCAAAGTACTGGGATAACAGGCATGGGCCACCGCACCCGGCCCTCCTGAATCAATCTTAAATGCAGGGCCCCAAGCTCAGTCTCTGACAGCAATTCTACAGTGTTTCTTTCAGTCACCTCTGAAATTGGAGTTCTTTTTTTTTCCGTCATTTTTGTCCAGTCTGATTTATTATTTGGGAATCATGATATAACTTTGCAGCTATAAACACATAGAGCTTAACATGTTGTGGCAATTTAAAAACATGTCCACAGGCCAGGTGCGGTGGCTCACGCCTGTAATCCCAGCACTTTGGGAGGCCCAGGCAGGCGGAACACTTGAGGCCAGGAGTTTGAGATCAGCCTGGCCAACATGGTGAAACCCCATCTCTACTAAAAATACAAAAATTAGCTGGGTGTGGTGGTGGTCACCTGTAATCCCAGCTACTGGGGAGGCTGAGGCAGGAAAATCACTTGAACCTGGGAGGCAGAGGTTGCAGTGAGCCAAGATCATGCCCTTGCACTCCAGCCTGGGCGACAGAGCAAGACTGTCTCAAATAAATAAATAAATATATGTCCACAAATTCTTTGATTCTTCTTCCATTGAGAAGTGTGGCTTATGCACCTTTTCTTTGAACTGGGACAAGGTTGTGACTGGTTTGTAGCCGCTAGAAAGAGGAAGAAATGATGCCGCATGACTTCCAAAGCTAGGCCAGAAAAGGCGAGGCAGCTCCTGACTTCTTCCCTGGGACTTTGACTTTTGAGTCCCTAATTCACCATGTAAAAAGTTGGATTATCCTGAGGCCACCATGCTGTGGGACAGCCCAGGCCATATGGAAAGGTCACATAGAGGAGTTCTAGTCAACACTCTCAGCTGAGGTCCCAGCCAACATTCAGACACGTAAATGGAGATACTTCCTTGTGGTTCCAGCCCCCAGCCGCTGAGTCGCCCCAGTCATCAAGTCTTCCCAGCTGAGGCCCTAGACATCGTGGAGCAGAGACAATGGACTCCCACTGTGCTTTGTCTGAATTCCTGACCCACAAAATTAGTGGACATAATAAGATGGTTATTGTAAGCTTCGAAGTTTTGGGGTAATTTATTACCAAGCAATTAGGTAGCCAGAACACGCAGGATACAAAGCTTACTATGAGAAATGATAAATGCTCCGGACAGCCTGTGCACGCTTACAGAATATGCTCTGTGTATCTTTTGGCTCTGCAGCGACCTGGAAATGACTCAAAGAAATTCTTCCTTTTGAAGAATTAAAAAGTAGAATTTCTAGATTAAAAGCCTAGTTTTTGGAGGTCTACTGTGTGCTTTGCTTCAAGAGGCAAGTTTGTGACAAAAGAAGCCCAGTCATTCTAAAAAATCCAAGCATGTAGATGCCTCAGAGGATGTAGGAAATTAGTCATTAACCACACAAGTTTAGTTCCTGATCCAAAATACTGTGCGCATGTTTTGCAATTTAATCTGGTTGGCACTAGATTTTTGTTTCATTTTGCATTGACTAAACATAAGATACAGGTTGGCCCAGTTGCGTTAGTCATAAAATATATCAAGCCATCTTAGTTAAATAGCTTTTAAAGCTAAGAATTTTCTCTCTGGATAAAATAATCTCATTTAGATAATGTTTCCAGATACCTCCAAGTGAGCAGTGAATATCAGTGTTTGAGCAATCCAAATGAAGGAAGTCCTTTTATTTTCATAGCAGCTAAGATAATTTATATCATTAACAAACAGAAGAAGTGAGGAATTCCACTTTAGGTTTTAATTAGAATGTAAAGACTCATTAAATGGAAGGAACTGAAAACCACCATCTTCAACAGGTTATAATGTACCCAATGTAACAAGTAAAATGCCTCAGGAAATTGCAGAGCGAAATTTTCCTGGTGCTCAATACGGTTTAAATTCTAGGGGTTGGATTAAGGAAAATATCTACCTTATTACCTATAATGTCTCCCTAGTTATTCTAATCAGATACTTTAGAGAAATTGTTTGAGATCACTTGCCAGAAACATACCTCAAGGTTTCCATCTCACCTCTGAAAAGTGACTTAGAAGAAAAGTGACTTTTAGAAGAAAACAGTTTGACTGGAGTCAAACTGTTTTCTTCTAAACCCTTGACGTCAACAAGTTTTACTTAACATGAAACCTATATATTGCAAACAATTTCTCTTCCTACTTAATGATATTGGGGGATGATATTGGGGGATCTTTCTGATAATACTATGGTAGGACAAGTTGAAAGAAGAAAAACCTCAAATAGGTATTCTTTGTCACTTCAGTCAGTAGGCAGCATTTGATCCTGAGGTTACAGGGCTGAGAAAATGAAATGGAGAAAATACGTATTGAAGGCTTAGAGGTGGCAGGAACTATTATTATCATATAGAGAACTAAAGCCGAGAGATAGTAACCTGCCCAAGATCACGTAATCAGGAAGGGGCAGGGCCAAACTTTGAACACTGGCACCTTTGACTAGGAAGCAGTATTGCTTCTTGGAACAGAGCTTATGAAAAACAGGGCCTGGAAACAGTAGGAAACATTTGAATACACAAGAGTATGGTTACCCCCTATCACATCCAAGGAAAAACAGAGGAATCAGGTAGATCATGAGCTGGTTGTTTTGCATCTTTCTATTCCATTTCTTCTGTATCCACTCATCAATTCTAGCATTTGTCTCTCTATGCCTTGTTAGCCCACTCATCCTCCACTTTCCTAATCACCCTTCCTATAGCCTATGCACTTACTTTGAACACAGAGACCCACCCCACTCCATCCTAGTTGCTAGGAGAACTTAACAAGGTAAGGTATTTCACAATAAAACTGTGTAAATTGTAAAGTGCCATTTAAATGTGAGGTATTATTATTATTTATACTAATTTGATGTTGCGTCCTGTTCCACCACATTGCCTGGAATGGAATCTAACTCTTCTTCTTCTTTTTTTTTTTTTTTTTTTTGTGAGACAAGGTCTCACCCTGTCACCCAGGTGCAGCAGTGTAGTGACACGATCATGACTCACAGTAGTCTTGATCTCCTGGGCTCAAGGTATCCTCCTGCCTCAGCCTCCTGAGTAGCTGGGACCACAGGCACGCACTACCATGCCCGGCTAATTTAAAAAAATTATGATTATTATCTCTATTTGAGACTGAGTCTTTCTCCGTCACCCAGGCTGGAGTGCAGTGGTACAATCTTGGCTCACTGCAACCCTCTGCTTCCCAGATTCAAGCAATTCTCCTGCCTCAGCCTCCCGAGTAGCTGGGACTACAGGTGCCCACCACCACGCCCGGCTAATTTTTGTATTTTTAGTAGAAACAGGGTTTCACTATATTGGCCTGTCTGGTCTCGAACTCCTGACCTTGTGATCCACCTACCTTGGCCTCCCAAAGTGCTGCAATTACAAGTGTGAGCCACCTCGCCTCACTATGTTGTCCAGGGTGGTCTTGACTTCCTGGGCTCAAGTGATCCTTCTGCTTCGGCCTCCCAAAGTGTTGTGATTAGAGGCCTGAGCCACTACACCTACCAACATGTACTATCCTAATCATTTCTTTATAAGGATATAGTTCAGTAGCGATAAATATATTCACATTGTTGTGCATCCAATCTCCAGAACATTTTCATCCTGCAAAACGAAAACTGTAGGGCCGGGTGCGATGGTTCATGCCTATAATTCCAGCACTTTGGGAGGCTGAGGCAGGTGGATCACTTGAGGTCAGGAGTTCAAGACCAGCCTGGCCAACGTAGCAAAACTCTGTCTCTACTAAAAATACAAAAATTAGCCAGGCGTGGTGGTGGGCGCCTGCAATCCCAGCTACTTGGGAGGCTGAGATGGGAGAATCGCTTGAACCCAGGAGGTGGAGGTTGCAGTGAGCCGAGATCACGCCACTGCACTCCAGCCTGGGCAAAAAGAGCAAGACTCCATCTCAAAAATAAAAAAGAAAACAAAAAACAACTAAAACTGTATGTCCGTTATCCATTAAACACCAACTCTCCATTTTCCCTTCCCCTCAGTTCTTGGTAACCACCTTCTACTTTCTGTCTCTATGAATTTGACTACTCTAGGTACATCATATAAGTGGGATCATACACTATTTATCTTTTTTGTGACTGGCTTATTTCACTTATCACAATGTCCTCAAGGTTCATCCATGTTGCAGCATGTGTCGAATTGCCTTTCTTTTTCTCTTTCTTTCCTTCTTTCTTTTCTTTTCTTTTTTTTTTCTTTTTTTCTTTCTTTCTTTTTTTTTTTTTGGAGACAGAGTTTTGCTCTTGTCACCCAGGCCGGAGTGCAATGGTGCAATCTCGGGTCACTGTAACCTCTACCTCCTGGGTTCAAGTGATTCTCCCGCCTCAGTCTCCCTAGTAGTTGGGATTACAGGTGCCCTGCACCATGCTCTGCTAATTTTTGTATTTTTAGTAGAGACGGGGTTTTGCCATGTTGGCCAAGCTGGTCTTGAACTCTTGACCTCAGGTGATCCGCCCGCCTTGGCCTCCCAAAGTGCTGGGATTACAGGCATGAGCCACTGCGCCCGGTCCCTTCCTTTTTAAGGCTGAATAATATTCCGTTCTATGTATATACCACATTTTGCTTATCCATTTATTCATCCATGGACATTTCAGTTGCTTCCACTTATCCTCAGAGCTTTTAAAAATTAGTGCCACTCCCAGTTCACACAAAAATAAATGATCCCCACCCTTTCTACCCTGCTTCCTACTCTGCACTGCCATTTGTTTGTCAGAGGCTGACCCTCCTCCCTTCTCTTTCTCCTATGCCTTCCTCCTTGCCTTGAGGATGGTTTCACTTCTATGCCACCCCTCCTTTATTTTGCATCCATCCCTGTTCTCTGCCAACCAACCCCAACTCTGGGTCTTTTATATTTTATTTTATTATTTTATTTTATTTTATTTTATTTTTTATTTTATTTTATTTTATTTATTTTATTTTATTTTATTTTATTTTATTTTATTTTATATTTTAAGACAGAGTCTCGCTCTGTCGCCCAGGCTGGAGTGCAGTGGTGCGATCTTGGCTCACTGCAACCTCTGCCTCCTCGGTTCAAGTGATTCTCCTGCCTCAGCCTCCCAAGTAGCTGGGATTACAGGCGCCCACCACCACGCCTGGCTAATTTTTGTGTTTTTAGTAGAGACGAGGTTTCACCAGGTTTCTCAGGCTGGTCTCGAACTCCTGGGCTCAAGCCATCCACCTGCCTCGGCCTCCCAAAGTGCTGGGATACAGGCGTGAGCCACCGCGCCCAGCCTGGGTCCTTCATTTTAGACACCAGATGCTAATCCTGGGCTTCTGGAAGACCCTTTCACGTTTCTTTTTCTATTGGGAAACACATCATACCCTCTTCCAACCACTCACAGATACTGTCTCCTAAGCCCAAAGGTCCATGTTGCAGTTTAGCTAGGGCCTTTCCACGTTAGTAAATTCTTCTGGCACGGCCCCCTGCTGCCACCTGCTGGCTGTATCCATCAATGCCGCTATGGGTATTGTTTCCTATTCAAGAGATCTGTATAAGGGGAGTTAGTCTTTCCCATCCCATCATCCATCATGGGATAAGAATTTCATCTACCTAAATTTTTTTTTCTTTACAATATTTTCACCTTGTTCTATTTTTAAAAGAAAAGTCCTTTAGCAAATCTGTGTGCGGGTCACAGAAGGTCTCACCAGACTTGCCCAAACCTAAAGAAACATCTCTGTATTTGGGCACTGCAATTTGCAAAAGGACAAAAGAGTCAAATGTATATGAGTTCTCATTAGCTCCCTGACAGCAATTATATTACAGTCAAATAAGTTGAATTGTGGATAATACATAAAATGCTAAATACCAAGTTTTCTTTGAAACTGGTAAAATATTTCGAAAATCTTTTGAAAACACTTCAAAACCAGACAAGATTTTTGTGTGTGTGTGAGACAGGGTCTCACTCTGTCACCCAGGCTGGAGTGCACTGGTGCGATCTCAGTTCACTGCAACCTCTGCCTCCTGGGCTCAAGCGATTCTTCCACCTCAGCCTCCTGAGTAGCTGGGACTACAGGCGTGTGCCACCATGCTCGGCTAAGATTTTGTATTTTTTGGTAGAGAGGGGGTTTCACCATGTTGGCTAGGCTGGTCTTGAACTCCTGACCTCAAGTGATCCACCTGCCTTGGCCTCCCAAAGTGTTGGGATTACAGGCGTGAGCCACTGTGCTTGGCCCCAGACAAGATTGTTTATTGTTGTTATTTTAAACTTTAACACAGACATAAAAACAAAATCTGTGGAAATACAACAAGAATTACTTTACAGACTCTTCGGCCCTTTTGAAATAAGGAGAGCTAAGAATGAAGAGTCAATTTTGTGTTTATAGATGAAACTAATTTGTGAATGGGCAAAACTGAAAACGCATAAGAGTCCAAGCCTGGGCATTGGAGGGTAAGGCATTAAAATTAAGAATTCCTGTCTACATCTTTATTCATTATTGTTTCTTTCACCTTCCCCCCACCCCAGGTTCCTACTTTGTCTTCTCACTTCACATTGAACTTGTTTCCAGCACATGTACATAAAAGACATCCATCCTGTCATGACCTCTCGTTATAACAGGGGAGGTCAGTGGCACTGGAAATATATATTTTTTAATTTATTTTATTTTTTTTAAAAAATTTTGACCAAGCTCGGTGGCTCACGCCTGTAATCCCGGCACTTTGGGTGGCCTAGGTGGGCGGATCACCAGAAGTAAGGCGTTCAAGACCAGCCTAGCCAACATGGCAAAACCCTGTCTCTACTAAAAATACAAAAATTAGCCAGGCATGGTGGTGTGCGCCTGTAATCCCAGCTACTTGGGAGGCTGAGGCAAAAGAATCACTTGAACTTGGGAGGCAGAGGCTGCAGTGAGCCGAGATTGCACCACTGCACTCCAGCCTGGATAAGAGAACGAGCCTCTGTCTCAAAAAAAAAAAAAAAATTACAGAGATAGGGAGTCTTGCTTTGTTGCCCAGGTTGGTCTTGAACTCCTGGCCTCAAGAGATTCTCTCGCCTTGGCCTTCCAAAGTGCTGAGATTACAGGTGTGAGCCACCATATCTGGCCTGAAAATATTTTTTACAGGGCAGTGAATTATTATTATTATTATTATCATCATTATTTGAGATGGAGTCTTGCTCTGTTGCCCAGGCTGGAGTGCGGTGGGGTGATCTCAGCTCATTGCAACCTCTGCCTCCCGGGTTCAAGCAATTATCCTGTCTCAGCCTCCTGAGTAGCTGAGACTACAGGCACATGCTGCCACACCCGGCTAATTTTTTTGTATCTTAGTAGAGATGGGGTTTCACCATGTTGCCCAGGCTGGTCTCGAACTCCTGAGCTCAGGCAATCCACCCGCCTCAGCCTCCCAAAGTGCTAGGATGACAGGTATGAGCCACCGCGCTGGGCCATGGCGGTGTATTATTTTTAAGGGCAATGTAAGAGTTGGGAAAAGAGGCTGGGTGCGGTGGCTCATGCCTGTAATCCCAGGTCTTTGAGAGGCCGAGGAGGAAGGATCCCTTGAGGCCAAGAGTTTGAGACCAGCCTGGGCAACACAGCGAGACCCCCGTCTCTACCAAAAATAACAAAGTTAGCTGGGCATGGTGGTGTGTGCCTGTAGTCCAAGCTCTTTGGGAAGCCGAGGTGGGAGAAGACCCTGAGTCCAGGAGTTTGAGGCAGCAGTGAGCTGTGTTCATGCCACTGCACTCCGGCCTGGGTGACAGAGTGAGACTCTGTCTCAAAAAAAAAAAAAAGAAAAAGAAAAAGAAAAAAAAATTACATAAAACTTCTATTGCCTGAAGCCTTAGAGCTTTGCGGAGACTCTGGAGTCACATCAAAATTATGAGCGAGGAGTCAACTTACAGACATTGCCCTAAAAGGTGGGAAAGGGAGGTCTTTAATAAATGCTACCTTGAAAATGTCATCATAAGCCAGCACGATGTTTCATGCCTGTAATCCCAGCACTTTGGGAGGCCAAGGCATGCAGATTACTTGAGGTTAGGAGTTCGAGACCAGCCTGGCCAACATGGTGAAACTCCATCTCTATTAAAAATACAACAACAAAATAATTGGCTGGTGTGGTGGTGCACACCTGTAATCCCAGCTGCTCAGGAGGCTGGGCCATGAGAATTGCTTGAACCCAGGAGGCAGAGGCTGCAGTGAGCCAAGATCACACCACCGCACTCTATCCTGGGTAACAGAGTGAGACTCTGTCTCAAAAAGAAATAAATAAGGCCAGGCACAGTGGCTCATGCCTGTTATCCCAGCAATTTGGGAGGCCGAGGCGGGTGGATTGCCAGAGGTCAGGAGTTCGAGACCAGCCTGACCAACATGGAGAAACCCCTTCTCTACTAAAAATACAAAAAATTAGCCAGGTGTGGTGGCACATGCCTGTAGTCCCACCTATTCGGGAAGCTGAGGCAGGAGAATCACTGGAACCCCAGAGTTGGAGGTTGTGGTGAGCCAAGATCACGCCGTTGCACTTCCACCTGGGCAACAAGAGAAAAACTCCGTCTCAAAATAAAATAAAATAAAATAAAATAAAATAAATCATCAGAGATTTGGTTCTTTCAGGTGGAGGGGCCAGGTAGATCAGCCCATGCTTTGTCAGGTGAACTTCTTATTCTTGCGATAGGAATCTAGTGATGGGTATGTTAAATTCTTTGCATTAACACATGTCAGTCCTACCAGGGGGAAAACAGATGCTAATAGGCTGAGCCGTGTAAAACATCTCAAGAAATTCTGTCAAATCCTAATAAAATAAGAGCAATTGTTAATCAAATTCAGTATTACGAAACATTTTAATCCTTGGTCAATTATTTAATAGTGATTTTGAGCACTTACTAACTACTCTGATTTAGCATACCTTGTTTCTTTTAATCCTCACAACAATTCTATGAAAGCACCATACTATCATCAGCAGCACCATCCTTATTTTATTTTACTTTTGAGACAGAGTCTCACTCTGTTGCCCAGGCTGGAGTGCAATCAGAGCTCACTGCAGCCTCGACTTCCCAGGCTCCAGTGATCCTCCCATCTCAGCCTCCCAAGTACGTGGGACCACAGGCACATGCCACCATGTCCAGCTAATTTTTAAATTTTTTTGTAGAGATGGGGTCTTGCTATGTTGCCCAGACTGGTCTTGCACTCCTGGGCTCAAGCGATCCTCTGT
Organism: Hylobates moloch; assembly: GCF_009828535.3. NCBI lineage: Eukaryota > Metazoa > Chordata > Mammalia > Primates > Hylobatidae > Hylobates > Hylobates moloch. The sequence goes on from NW_026652282.1 coordinate 41,985,021, forward strand.
TTCTGCCTCCCAAAGTGCCAGGCATGAGCCATCATGCCTGGCCTAAATTATTTTAAATATTTAATAGCTCTTTGCATTTCCATGATTGGGAATTGCTTGTTCATGTCCTTCGCACTGCTCCCAGCCATTATCCCCATTTTATATAGGAGGAAAGTGAAGTTCAGGAATCTTAACTTGGCTGTGGTCACAAGTTTCCTGGGATTCAAGCCACTGTAATCTGACCTCACAGCTCATGCTCAAACACTGTACTGTTTTGCCTTCTGTGGCCCCCATGTTTACTTACCAAACTATAAACTTACTTTAAAAGTTCACTATAATAAAATTTCTGGCTGGGCACGGTTGCTTACGCCTGTAATCCCAGCACTTTGGGAGGCCGAGGCAGGTGGATCACCTGAGGTCAGGAGCTCGAGACCAGCCTGACCAACATGGAGAAACTCCATCTCTACTAAAAATACAAAAATTAGCCGGGAGTAGTGGCAGACGCCTGTAATCCCAGCTACTCGGGAGGCTGAGGCAGGAGAATTGCTTGAACCCGGGAGGCAGAGGTTGCAGTGAGCTGAGATTGCACCATTGCACTCCAGCCTGGGCAACAAGAGAGAAAATCCATCTCAACAAATAAATAAATAAGATTTCTACATGTGCACTTCACTTTGGAATAAGTGTGTATATGGTGACATTGTTGGTTACCTGCCCAGCATCCATCCTTTATCCTGCTTGTTGAAGAAACCCCAATTTTATTTAAGTATCTCTCCCTCCATTTGTTCAGCCTTTGTAATTTAGTGAAGGTGATACCAGCTCACCTTGAGGGGCAGGTCCTGAGAAGTCTAGGCTAGTCATGGTAATCCTATTGCCCTTACCTGAGAAGCCAAATCCCAGGCTTACAACAATCAGTCCAGCATTTCTCTCTGGGAACTGTTATGACTCCAGAGGTAATGACCGGTGACCCAAACTGGCTTAAGAGGCGTCAAGTAGAGAACATTTATTCCTTGGTTTGATTCTAAATTTTCTTTCTTTCTTTCTCTCTCCCCCTTTCCCTCCCTCACTCACTCCCTCACTTCCACTCTCTCTTTCTCTGTCCCCCTTTCTTAACTCCTCACCTCTTTGTGTCTATGTCTATCTCTGTCTTTCTCACTCTCTTTGCCACTCTCTCTCTCTTTCACACACACACACACACACACATGCACACACACAGCTGTCAACATGAGATTGCACCTTACACCAACCATCCCAAGAAAGAGCTGAAAAACCAAACCTATTCCATTCATTCTAACTGCAAGTTTTGCAATGGTTACAGATAAAGAAACTGCATCTGGGACAAGACCAAAGTCATTTACTCCTCTCTTCTCCCTACCGATGACAACCTCAATTCTGCTTTGGCTCAGAAAGTTACCTACTTTTGAGGTGCTCCCAGATGCCCATTGGCTATATGAAGCCTTTAATCTCTATTTGAATTATTTTCATTTATTTCTTTGTTGCTATCCACTTGTCCCAACATACTATATTAAATATTCTATTCAGTAGTATTCCAAAGAAGGTGGGGGTGGGGGTAGAAACAGTCCACTCAGCAGCTGGAGTAGGAGGAGAATTTTATCATTGACATTCTTCAGAATCACTGATGCCTGATGATGATAAAAATAAGACTGATTTATCCATCCTTATTATTGTTTGCAAATTCTTCATAACGGTGAACCCCTATGTTTCTATACTCAAGGTGAGCCATCCCACTGTCCCTCTTCCTAGCTTGGTACTCCACTGAGTCCATTTTTTTTTCTACTGATTCAATTATTATGTATCAATTTCCATTCCTGGGTTTCCTCTTCTATTCCCTCGGTCTATCTCTTTATATTCTAGTTCACTCTCTTTTTTTTTGAGACAGGGTTTCACCTTGTCTCCTAAGCTGGAGTGCGGTGGCACAATCATGGCTCACTTAATCCTCCAGTCTCAGCCTCCCAAAGTTCTGGGATTACAGGCATGAGTCACTGTGCCTGGCCCTAGTTCCACTCTTAAGGCTTTATAATATGTCTTAATAGCTGATCATTCTGGTTCCTCTATCATTGGTCTTCTGTTTTTTCAGATTTCTCTGGCTACCTTTTCCATATGAATTTCAAGATCAGTTTGTTTAGTTGTGGCTTCTGGTTTTGACTATAATTTTAATTGAATTTGAATTAGAATATTTGAAGTTTATAGTCCTTCATTTGACATTACATAATATATAAAGTCATCTACCAAGGTTAGGGAAATTTCTCATTCTATTTATTATAATTTAAATTTTTAAAATTTTATCTGTTCTTTGTTTTGTTGTTGTTGTTGTTGTTGTCTTGTTTTGTTTTTTTGAGATGGAGTCTCTCTTTGTCGCCCAGACTGGAGTGCAGTATTCGATCTCAGCTCACTGCAACCTCCCCCTCCTGGCTTCAAGCAATTCTCCTGCCTCAGCCTCCCGAGTAGCTGGGATTACAGTTGCCTGCCACCACACCCAGCTGTGTTTTTAATAGAGATAGGGTTTCACCATGTTGGCCAGGCTGGTCTCTAACTCCTGACCTCGTGATTCACCCACCTGGGTCTCCCAAAGTGCTGGGATTACAGGCATGAGCCACCGTGCCCAGCCTTTAGCTGTTCTTTGAGTAGGAGATTGTTGTGATTTCAATGTTTGTGTCCCCTCGGAAATTCATGTTAAAACTTTATCCCCAATGCAATAGTGTTAAGAAGTGTGACCTTTGAGAGGTGATTGTGTCATGAGGGCTCCACCCTTATGAATGGGATCAGCACCCTGATAAAAGGGCTTAAGATTGAAGGGAGAGGGCTCTTCTTGCCCTTCCACGTTCCACCATGTGAGGGCACAGCAATAGGTGTTGTCTTGGAAGCAGAGAGCAGCCCTCACCAGATGCCAGTGCCAGAACCCTGATCTTGGACTTCCCAGCCTCCAGAACTGTAAGAAATAAATTTCTGTTCTTCATAAATTACCTAGTCTTAGGTTATTTTGTTATAGCGGAACAAACAGACTAAGACAGTGATAAACTCGTGTGGTGCAAAATTCAAAAGGAGCAAAACATTTTATTTATTTATTTATTTATTTATTTATTTATTTATTTATTTATTTATTGAGACAGAGTTTTGCTCTTGTTGCCCAGGCTAGAATGCAGTGGCATGATCTAAGCTCACTGCAACCTCCACCTCCTAGGTTCAAGCGATTCTTGTGCCTCAGCCTCTTGAGTAGCTGGGATTACAGGCGCCTGCCACCATGCCCTGCTAACTTTTATATTTTTAATAGAGACGGAGTTTTGCCATGTTGGCCAGGCTGGTCTCGAACTCCTGAGCTCCGGTGATCCGACTGCCTCGGCCTCCCAAAGTGCTGGGATTACAGGTGTGAACCACCGCACCTGGCCAGAGCAAAACACTTTATAGTGAAAAGTCATTTCCCCATCCCATCTCCCAGACACCCAGTTTTCTTCCCATGAGGCAACCTACGTTGCCAGCTTTTATCAGAGATGGTCTATGTGTAGACAAGCAGATATATGGGTATATTTTTTCCCTTTGTATATAAGTGGCACCACACTTTACACAGTGTTCTGTGCCATGCATTTTCCACTGAACAATAGTTTTGGGAAATTATTTCAGGTTAATACATGAAAAGCTTCCCCTCCCCCAGATGCATAATACTTTATTGAATAGATGTACCACAAAGTACCACTACTGCTGTTCATTTAGGTGAGGTTTAAAGATCTCTTGCTATTATGTACTGTATGATTCCATTTGCATGAAATTCTAAATATTGCAAGATGATCTATCGTGACAGGAAGCAGATCAGTGGTTGTTCTGGGGATTGGATATGGGAATAAGGGGATGTGACATTTGTCAAAATTTACTGAATTGGGCCAGGCGTGGTGGCTCATGCCTGTAATCCCAGCACTTTGGTAGGCTGAGGGCGGGGGGTTGGGAGGGTGGATCACTTGAGGTCAGGAGTTTGAGACCAGCCTGGTCAACATGGTGAAAACCCATCTCTACCAAAAATATAAAAAATTAGCTGGGTGTGGTGGTGCACACCTGTAATCCCAGCTACTCAGGAGACTGAGGCAGGAGAATCGCTTGAATCCAGGAGGTGGAGATTGCAGTGAGCAGAGATCGCACCACTGCACTCCAGCCTGGGTGACAGAGCGAGACTCCATTTCAAAAAGTAATTACTGAATTGTACACTTCAGGTGAGTGCAGTTTATTGTACCTAAATCACACTTCAATAAAACTACTTTTCACAAATCTAATGCCATTACCACAATGCTATAATAAATAACCTTTACATACGTGTCCATTTTTTAATCTCTACCTGTTTTCTCAAGTATTTGTTATGATTTTACAGTAACCAATTTTGTTTATTTTCAGAAAGGATAATCTTGGCACAAAAATATATTCATTTGTTTATTGAGTTGTTCAATTTTTTTTGTCTGTTTCCCCCACCTCACTCCCTGCCCCAGGAGAAAACAGGAACCTTGTCTATATCATTCACCACTTTTTATCCCCAGAGCACAGAATAGTGCCTAGCACAGAGTAGGTGTCCAACAAATATCTGTTGAAAGAAAGAGCATTAAAAATGTATATTTTCAGGCTTCACTTCTAGGGGTTCAGATTCAGTAGGTCTGTGGCAGTGCCTGGGAAGCTGTATTTTTAATAAGTGCCTCAGATAATTCTGGTTGTCAATCAGGTTTGGATTCAGGCCTACCCCCACCCCCTTGCTGCCCCAGGTAACTGCAGCAGCCTTCTTACTCCTTCCTGCGTGCTGCACTCCTTCTTAAAACATTGTGATGTAGTAGCTTGCTTCCAAAGATTGCCACAACACTCTTTCCTATCCTGAATGCCTTTTTCACCATGACTTTGCCGCTCCTACTATCAAGAGGTGGAGCCTCTTTCTTCCCCTTGAATCATGTCTGATCTTGTAGCCTGCTTTGACCAATAGAATGTGATGGGAATGGGTGCTATGCCAGTTCAGTTCAAGGCCTAAGCCTTAAGAGACCTTGCAGCTTCCGTTTCTGCTCTTTTAAAAGCTATGTGAAAGAGAAGCAAGGCACCCAGCCAAAATCCTCCACCAAGGTCCTAGACATGTGAATGAGGTCATTTAGGATCCTTCACTGCTTGTGGAGCCACCCCAGTTGACAACACATGGAGAGGGATCAAGCTGCCCCTACTAAGCCATCCTCAGATTCCCAACTGACAGAACTGTGAGCAATTAAGTGGTATTTGTTTTAAGCCCCTACATTTTGGAACTGACAGTTACAAGGTTATAATAACTAAAACAAATGCTATTGCATTGCTTTCAGGATACATCCTTAGAGGGTTTGAAAGACCTGTGATGATGTGATCCCTGGTCATCTCTCTAAACTCACCTATTGCTAAAGCTACCCAGTCTAGGAAACCTTACCTGAGTCCCTAGGCTTAGATGCTGTTATAATTCACTTCTGACTTTGGAATAAGACATCCCTGGGGTTGTCCAAATTGTGTGGCCTTGATTAAGTTACCAAAACGCTCTGGTTTTATTATTCTCATCTTTGACATAGGAATGATAATAGCACTTAACTCATAAGGGTGTTGCGTGAATTCACTAAGATGATGCATGACAAACGTTTAGGATAGCACCTAGCACATGGGCGGAACACAATAAAGGTTAGCGATAATAATTACTGCATTATCTTGTAATTGTCTGTTTTTGTTTTGTTTGGTTTTCCCCTCTAGATTGCGAGCACTGTGTGGACAGCAGGGACCATACCTTGTCCATTCTTATATTCTCAGGGTCTAGCATAGTAGGTGTACTCAATAAATAACTGTTAAATACATGAATGAATGAATGAATGAGTCAGCAAGAGAGTAAACAAACTTATTAGTGATGCGATATTGATGAACTGAACTGCTACACGTATGTACACTGGTATGATCTCTTATTCTTTAAGAACAGAGCTTCAGGTATTCATTAGGTTTTCTCATTACAACAATGTGGTGAAGTTGTCTCAGAGTCCTGATTAGATAGGATCACAGGGCATGTTGAACCAGATTCTTTTTTATATTTTATTTTATTTGAGATGGAGTCTCGCTCTGTCTCCCAGGCTGGAGTGCAGTGGTGTGATCTCAGCTCACTGCAATCTCTGCCTCCCAGGTTCAAGCGATTCTCCTGCCTCAGCCTCCTGAGTAGCTGGGATTACAGATGTGTGCCACCACACCTGGCTAATTTTTGTATTTTTAGTAGAGACAGCGCTCCACAACAGTGGCCAGGCGGGTCTTGAACTCCTGACTTCAAGTGATCTGCCAGCCTCAGCCTCCCAAAGTGCTGGGATTACAGACGTGAGCCAACGCGCCCAGCCTCTGATTCTTTGATTATGTCTTTTTGGTCTTGACTTTTTTCTTCCAACACAGATGCTATAGTTGGAATCTCAGTTAAGTCTTCTTCTGAAAGTGCTACGTAGATCTCTTAATTTTGTCAAGCATAAGGCCTCGTCTTTAAGTTATGTTTTTTATCTGTTTATAACAAATCGTATTATTGGGATTACAGGAAAAGCATTTTGGAGTTTTCTGTTTGTTTTTTGCAGAGAGAAAGCAGTTTTCTATTTACTATTTCTACTTTAAGCTTCTGCAAGACTTTTTGTTTTTGACAACAAGCATGAACTGCTGGTAGTCAAGGAGATAGGATCATTACTGCAGTCTGAGAGTTGAAAACATCCAGATGTGTCACATTATTAATTAATCTGCTGCATTATTTTTCCATCTTCTCTTCAAACACTGTCTCTTGCTACCCTGGTTATTAACAAGTAGTATAATTTATCCCTCGGAGGCCCTCAGAATGACATAATTGTATTTTTAAAAACAGATGTACAAAACAAGGCAGGAAAGTATCACATATTTTATAACACCAGAGCCTACTTACAAAGTTAAATAATTTAATGGTGATTTACAACTTAACATGTAACTTATGTAACATGAAAAAAAATCTATGAGATAGAAATTAATGTGTTTTGTTGTTTTTTTCAGGTTTTTTGTTTGTTTGTTTGTTTGTTTGTTTTGAGACAGGGTCTCATTCTGTCACCCAGGCTGGAGTGCAGTGGTGCAAACATGCCTCACTGTAGCCTTGATGTCCTTGGCTCAAGTGTTCCTCCCACCTCAGCCTCCCAAGTAGCTGGGACAACAGGCATGTGTCACCACACCTGGCTAATTTGTGTGTTTTTTTGGAAGAGATGGGCTTCGCCATAATGCCCAGGCTGGTCTCAACGTCCTGGTCTCAAAAGATGCTCCTACCTCAGCTTCCCGAAGTTCTGGGACTACAGGCGTGAGCCACCATGACTGACCTATTTGGTTTTGAGGGTGTTTGTTTGTTTGTTTTGTGAGACAGAATCTCGCTCTGTCACCCGGTCTGGAGTGCAGTGGCACGATCTCGGCTCACTGCAACTTCCACCTCCCAGGTTCAAGTGATTCTCCTGTCTCAGCCTCCCTAGTAGCTGGGATTACAGGCATGCACCGCCATGCCCGGCTACTTTTTGTGGTTTTAGTACAGACAAGGTTTCACCATGTTGGCCAGGCTGGTCTCGAACTCCTGACTTCAAGTGATCCACCCGCCTCGGCCTCCCAAAGTGCTAGGATTACAGACGCAAGCCACCACCTCCAGCCTGTTTTGTTGTTGTTGTTGTTGTTGTTGTTTTTCAAAATGAACCTTAACTTTTCCACACTACATTCATTGTTCCCATTTCCTCTCCTTTCAGTCTCTCTTGAACACCCTCCAGTCAGGCTTTCGTTCCTGTATCTCCACCAAAACTGCTCTTGCCCTAAGTCCCTAACAACCTCCATGTAACCAAATCCTGTGGTCATTTCAGTCTATGTGAAAGACTTTCTTCTTGTGGCCTCTGGACTCTTCTTCCACCTCACTGATTATTTCTTATTAGTTTTTATTTAACTTTTTATTTTGGAATAATTTAAGACTTACAAGAAGTTGCAAAAATACTATAGAAAGATCCCATATACCTGTTCCCAACTTTCCTGTAAAGATAGCTTTTGACATAACCATGGTATATAATCAAAAGCAGTAAACTGACATTGTCACAATACTCTTAATGAAACTACAGAACTGGCCGGCTGCGGGTGGCTCACACCTGTAATCCCAGCACTTTGGGAGGCAGATCACTTGCGGTCAGGAGTTCAAGACTAGCCTGGCCAACATGGTGAAAACCCATCTCTATTAAAAACACAAACATTAGCCAGGCATGGTGGCGGGTGCCTGTAATCCCAGCTACTCAGGAGGCTGAGGCAGGAGAATCCTTGAACCTGGGAGGTGGAGGTTGCAGTGAGCCAAGATCATGCCACTGCACTCCAGCCTGGGCCACAAGAGCGAAACTGTGAAGAAAGAAAGAAAGAAAGAAAGAAAGAAAGAAAGAAAGAAAGAAAGAAAGAAAGAAGAAAGAAAGAAGAAAGAAAGAAAGAAAGAGAAGGAGAGAAGGAGAGGAAGGGAGGAAGGGAGGAAGGAAGAAAGAACAGAAACTATGGAACTGAATGAACTTAATGAAACTACAGAACTATAGAACTGGTGGATTTCACCAGTTTTTATATATGTTTACTTTGAGGGGTGAGTGTATAGTATAGATTCATGTAACCACCACCACAATCAGGACACAGAACTAGTCCATTGCCGCAAAGAAACTTCCTTTTGCTACCTCTTTATAAGTATACCCTATCCCTAGCCCCGCCAACCATTAATCTGTTCACATCATTAAAATTTTGTCATTTCAAGAGTGTCATATAAATTGAATATTTTGAGAAACAACACAGCAAATTGTCTTTTTTCACTCAACATAATAACATGAGAAAACATGAGAAAAAACATAATTCAAGTTGTTACATGTATCAATAATATATTCCTTGTCCTGCCTGAGTAGTAGTCCACTGTATGGATGTAC
>NW_026652282.1:41993988-42027474 GCF_009828535.3 Hylobates moloch
TGCCATTAACATGGCTAAAAAGAGTTTCTATGATGCTGGAAGAAGCTAGTCCTTCAGAATGCTTCTAGAAGGAGGTTTAATTAGGCTCATATAGCTGATGCTTTTTAGGCTGCATTAAGGGAGCTCTTTCAGCTCTCAGTGATCCCTGTCACATGGGGAAAAAGTAGAATTGAGAGAAAACGTAATTCCTGGAAACCTGAGTTGTTGTTCAGTGTTAGAAATGGAACTGTCGAGTATAAGACTTTGGTTTAAATATATCATGATAAAGATACTTCAGTGACTAAATGGAAATTTTTTTATGTTTTTTGTTTTTTTGCATGTGTGTGCCATCTGTGATGGCAGACAGCACATTTGTTAGAATCTGGGAAGACTTAAGTATTTTTTCAATACTTATATATTTATTTATTCTCATCCAGGTACTGGAAGTTTTTCTGTTTGAAACTGTTTCTTATCTACAGAGTAAACTTCACAGGAGGAAAACCAGTGTTCTGTTCCCCTTCCCATAAGTACCAGGCCACAAACATATTTACTTTTAAGTAGCCTGTGTCAATTAGCTTTTTGGGGGAGGGTGGTTAGCTGGTGGCTAGATGATCTGGGATAGCCTTACTCACACATCTGGTGGTTGGCAGGCTGGTTGGTCTAAGAGGCCCTAAGCTGGGATGGTTCATCTCCGTTCTATGTGGTCTGCCCTCCAGCTGGCTAGTCTGGACTTATTAACGTGGTGGTCTTGAAGTCACAGAGTATCAAGTGAGAGCAAGCACCAGTGCACAAGCACTTTTCAAATGTTTGCTGTGTCACATTTGCTATTGTCCCATAAGCTAAAGCATGGAAGTGCTTCTGTGGCCAAGCCCAGAGTCATTGTGGGTGGTGACCATTCAAAGGTGTGGATACAGGGAGATGTGAAAAAATTGGGGGCCATTACTGCAATAATTCATAATAATTAGCAATGAATGTAAGCTCTTAAGCTTTGATAAATCTTGTTAAACACCCATTTCTGAATGTAGTGTATTCTAGAGACTAAATAGTGTGATTGTGCCATTGGTAACACCTCTTCCACCAAGTGTGGAATGGAGTGATGGTTTTTCTAGGAAGAAGCCAAAGGGAGACAGTGTGGTTTTGGACATAGATATTCTTGTGAGTGGCTTAACTGCTTTCTGATCTTGTATGGCTATTATCAAAGGAGTCCCTAGATTTCCTCAACCTTCCATTCAAGCATTATCACGAAAACCCTAGTGTATTAGACTCTACTAGGTTTTGTGGTCAAGCAAAAAGACTGTTATTTGGGAACCACCACCACTTAAGAGATGAAAGAAACATTTGCAGTCTCTCCTTGGAACCTTTATGTGATTTATAATTTGTACCTAAGAGAGGAAATCCTTATTTGAGCATTGGTAATAAGGACAAGGGATTCTCTGTAGATGTGTTTTAATTGGTCAAGATTTAAAAATCTTCCTGTGGTTGCAGTGAAAAATCCAGCATTGTACTGTGAAGTGAGTGGCCAGGAATTACCAATTTGGGGCATCAGCCTTTGACCTTTGCTTGTGAAGATATTAGAAGTAACACTTTCCACATAACTGAAATAGGCTTTACAACAGCTTGTGGCCTGAAATATATTACATGAAAATGCAACTGGACCCTAGGAAGTATGTGTGGGAAACTATACAAGGCTCATTTTGTATGTCTTAGAGATGTACATTCCTCCAGAAAATTGCCTGGCGATAGAATCTTAGCTTTTCTTCTTTCCTCCTAGGATAAAAATGAAAAATCTCTGACATTTTAAAAGTCAGCGACTTGAAAGAGCAATCAAAATTTATAAACACACACATCATTAGACCCCGCAAACACTTCCAGGAATTTATTCAACAAATATTTGCATATTAATTGGAGTATTGCTTGTAGTAGCAAAAGATTGGTAATATCCTAAGGGTCAATCAAGAGTATTGAAGACACTGATAGTTTTGGAACATGCATGACCAAGCAGGTAGAGGGTGAGAGGGAGACTTTTCACTACATAAACTTTTACGTATGTGTTTTGAATTTTAAGCAATGTGAATATATTTTCTTATTTTAAAAGTTAAATACATTTTTTAAAGAGATGATATATAGTGATGCAAACTTCCATAGACTCCTATCCGAGTTGACCTAATCAGAGCTATTCCTGTTCAAAAAAAAAATCTAGCCAGTTTTTCCCCCTAGAAATGCCTCACGATAGTGTACTTCTGAATTTTTAACTGTAATTCTGCCTTTTCCAGAATGTCACATGAGTGGAATCATGCAATATGTAGCCTTTTTTTGGTCTTGCTTTTAGTGGATTCATCCATATTATGTGAATGAATAGCCTGTTCCTTTTCATTACTGAATACTATTCCATTGTATGGATGTACCACAGTTTGTTCATTCATGTGTTGAAGGACGACTTGGTTGTTACCAGTTTTTTAATGGTTATGAATAGAGCTGTGGTAAACAGGGTCTCTGTGTGGACATAAGTTTGCAGTTTATTGGGGTAAGTACGTAGGAATGGGATTAGTGGATTTTTCTTTGATAGAAATTACCAAACTATGTTCCAAAGTGGTTCTACCATTTTATAATCTCCTGCCATGAATGTGATTCCACGTATGGATGTCTAGTTGTCCCAGCACCACTTGTTGAAAAGACTACCCTTTCTCCATTGAATTGCCTTTGCATATGTGTCAAAAATCAGTTGACTATGCTTCTGTGGATCTATTTCTGGGCTCTCTGTTGCATTGATCTATATATCTATCATTTCTCCATTAACACACAGTCTTGATTATTATAGCTTTATAATAAGCCTAGAAATCAGGTAATATGAGTACTCTGGCTTTTTTAAATTTTTCTCTCAGGGTATGCTTAAGTTAATTTTTTTAAAAATTTTTTTATAGAAACAGGGTCTCACTGTATTGGCCAGGCTAGTCTCAAACTCTTGGTCTTAAGTAGTCCTCCCACCTTGGCCTCCCAAAGTGCTGAGATTACAGGCATGAGCCACCACCTCTAGCCTTTTTTGCTTTTTAAGAGACAGGGTCTTGCTCTGTCACCTAGGCTAGAGTGCAGTGGCCCCATCATAGCTCACTGCAGCCTTGAACTCCTGGGCTCAAGTGATCCTCCTGCCTCAGCTTCTTGAGTAGATGGGGCTATGGGTACATGCTACTGTGCCCAGCTATTTTAAAATATTTTTTGTGCAGAGATAAGGTCTTGCTATGTTCCCCGTGCTGGTCTTGAACTCCTGCCTCAAGTGATCCTCCTGCTTTGGCCTCCCAAAGTGTTGGAATTACAGGCGTGAGCCACTGCACCTGGCCTGGCTTTTTTCTTCTTTTTCAGAGTTGTAGTGGTGAGAGAGGACATCCTTGACTTGTTCCAATCTTGGAAGGCATTCCGTCTCTCACCATCAAGTATGATGTTGTAGGATTTTTTTTTTAATATACTGTGTTGTGCAGAAAAGAGTTAACATAGCAGACCTGAGGCTGCTATCTTTAGAAGGCCAACGTGCACAATTGGCCCTTAGCTGGTGTTTGGGAAATTGGCTTTTCAAATGTTTAAAAAGAAAAGATTGTATTCTACCTTCATTTATTCCTTTTCCAATGCTCTTCGTTTCTTTATGGTAATCCAGGTTTCCTACCTGGATCACAGTATTTCTGCTTAAAGAATTCCCTTTAACCTATCTTTTGAGGGCAGATCTGCTGGCAGTAAATTCTCTGTTTTTGGTTGTCTGAGAAAGTTTTCATTCTTCTTCACTTTTGAAAGGACACTTTTGTGGGTTGACAGTTTTTTTTCCTCTTTCAACATAGTACTCCACCATTGCCTGGCTTACATGGTTTCTGATAAGAAGGCTGCTGTAAATCTTTTTTTTTTTTTTAATACCTTAAGTTCTGGGATACGTGTACAGATTGTGCAGGTCTGCCACATAGGTATACATGTGCCATGGTGGCCTGCTGCACCCATCAACCTGTCACCCATTTCAGGCACCTCTCCCAGTGCTATCCCTCCCCCAGTCCCCCACCCCCCGACAGACCCCAGTGTGTGATGCTCCCCTCGCTGCGTCGATATGTTCCCATTGTTCAACTCTTCCACCCATGAGTGAGAACATGTGGTGTTTGGCTGTCTGTTCCCGCGTTTGTTTGAGGCTGCTGTAATTCTTATCCTTGTTCCTCCATAGTTAATGTGTCTTTTTTCCTCTGACTACTTTGAAGATTTTCTTTTTGTCTTTGGTTTTCAGCAGCTTGAATATGATATGCCTAAGTGTGGCTTTTAAAATTTTTTCATTTTTGTCCTGCTTTGTGTTCTCCGAACTTTATTATATCTATGGTTTGTTGCCTGTCACTAATTTTGGAAAGTTTCTCAGCCATTATTTCTTCAAGTAATTCTTTCTTGTTCTTTTTTTTTTTCTCTTTCTGGGATTCTAATTACAAGTGTGTTATACTGTTTGTTATTGCCCCACAGTGCTTGAGTGCTCTTCAGTATTTTCATTCGTCTGTTTTTCATTTTTATTGACTGATCAATAAGCTTGATCTTCAAGCTCACTGAGTCTTTCCTTGGCTGTGTCAAGTCTACTGTTGAGCCCATTGTTTTTCTTACTGTTTTTTTTTTTTTTTATTTCTAGCATTTCCCTTTGATTCATTCTTACAGTTTCTATCTCTTTGCTGAAATTATCTGTCTGGTCTTGCATATTGTCTATTTTTTACATTAGAGTCTTTAAGATATTAATCTTAGTTCTTTTAAATTTTTTTTCTGATAGTCTCAACATCTGCATTTACCGAGTCTGGATTTAGTAATTCCTTTGTCACTTGGAGTGTTTTCTTGCCTTTTGTTACACCTCCTAAATATGCTGAAAGCTGAACATGGGCAGGAGTTGCTTAGGTAAATATTTGATATGTTTGGAGAAGAACATATTTATGGGAATTTGTGTTAATCTGGTCAGGAGTTGGCCTGTGTTTTTTTGTTTTTGTGTTTTTGCTTTTGAGACAGGGTCTCGCTCCGTCACCCAGGCTGGAGTGTAGTGGCATGATCATGCCTCACTGCAGCCTCAACCTCCTGGGCTCAAGCGATCATCCCATCTCAGGCTCCCAAGTAGCTGGGATTATAGGTGTGCTCCACCATGTCCAGCTAATTTTTAAGATCTTTTGTAGAGATGGGGTTTCACCGTGTTGCCCAGACTAGGTCTGGAACTCCTGGGTTCAGGTGATCTGCCCGCCTTGACCTCTCAAAGTGCTGGGATTACAAGTGTGAGCCACTGCGCCCAGCAAGAGTTGACCTATTTGATAATGGGTTTGTTTTGTTTTGCTGTGGATACCAGAGATTTCTTTTCTTTTCTCTCTTTTTTTTTTTTTGAGACAGGGTCTTGCGCTGTCACCCAAACTGGAGTACAGTGACACGATCATGGCTCACTGCAGCCTCAGCCTCTCAACCTTCTGGGCTCAAGCAGCCCTCCAACCTCAGCCTCCTGAGTATCTGGGACCACAAGTGCATGCTACCATGCCCAGCTAATTTTTAAATTCTTTTTTGTAGGGATGGGGTTTCCCTGTGTTGCCAAGTCTGGTCTTGAATTTCTAGGTTCAAGCGATCCTCCTGCCTTGGCCTCCCAAAGTGCTGAGATTACAGTCATGAGCCACTGTGCTCCACCAGGCACCAGAGATTTCTGATTTCTCTAGTGATACATTCATTTTGACTCTTGCTTTGCTTTGGGTTTTTACTTTGTGCTGCTTCCCAAGAGCTATCTTTAACAGCTCTTCCAGTTGTATTTTATTATTCTTAACCATGGAGCTGGTTTGCCAGGTTGTGGTTAGTAGGGGAGGAGGGAGTTCTCTGATGATCTGATTAAACCTTACTTAGACAGGTACTAGAGTCTGGGTCTTGAGTGTGTCCTTGGCAAGATTTCCTTTTCCACCTCCTGGACTGGAGCTTCTTTTTCTTTTTCCCATGTTCCTTTACCCTAGCTGCAGTGGGTATCCACCAGTGTTCTCCAACAATGGGTTTCAAGTCCTTCCCTGTGAAGACTAAGCCTTTTTGTTCTATATTGGGGATAAAGGGATCTGGGTAGGTTTCACACCGGGTGCTGTTTTCCTCAGCCAGCCAGCCAGCACCATGGTGGGTGCTTTCTCTGAGATTTTTCCCTGATCTTCCCTGTGAGAGCCTGGTGGAATTCCTGTAGGAAAAGCTTGTAAGAATGTAGCAACCTCTTACAAGCTTCACACTCTCATGCCAGCTCATACTCTGGTCTCCAGTAATTTGTCAGAACTTCTAGTTTGGTCCTCCTACAAGTTTATATGCTCAGATCCTGTGTCTCCCTGCGGGTATGTGTATTTCCATATATTGGGATTGTGGGATAGTGGTTTGTCCTAGGACCTCAGTTCTGTCATACATTGAAGAAAAGTAGTTGCTTTTCAGTTTGTCTAGCATTTTTCTTGTAGTGAGAGTGGAGATGATAGCATCCCAGTGCTTTATATCCAAGCTGAAACCTGAAAGTTTTAATCTATATAAATGTCTAATGCAGTGCATGGTACATAGAAACTCAGTACAGGTTAGTTTTCCTTTATTTTTCTTTCTTTTACTCTCTTGAATTTTATGGTTTTATGGCTAGGGAGCCAGGAATAATTGATTGTAGTTTGGTTTCTCCCTGTTTTAGGCTTAAAAATCCTCTATGCCACTTAAACATTATACGTTTGTCTTGCTCTCTTCCAAAATTCAATGTATGCCTTTGTAGTTTTTGAATATGTCATTAGCACTCAGTAATTTGCATCACTGAAAATTAGAGCATGATTTTATCTATTTAGATTGTAGATTTTGTTAGTGACCATGTTTTTGTCATTTTTGTTCTCCACATTGCCAGGTGCCGTTCGCTTCAGCAGACATTTGTTGAGTGCCCACTGTGCTATGAGTGAGGCACTAGGTATTGAGTAGAATACAAACCTGACTTGGTAAGTGGAATAACCAAGGGGTCCCCAAGGGCAGTGGAAACTCCATGGAGGGAAGGATATTACAACTTGCACAATATCTCCATTTCAATCTAGAAAGGTTTACTTCTTTTTTTTTTTTTTTTCTGAGACGGAGTCTCCCTCTGTCACCCAGGCTGGAGTGCAGTGGCGCGATCTCGGCTCACTGCAAGCTCCGCCTCCTGGGTTCACGCCATTCTCCTGCCTCAGCCTCTTCGAGTAGCTGGGACTACAAGCGCCCACCACCACGCCCAGCTAATTTTTTGTACTTTTAGTAGAGACAGGGTTTCACCATGGTCTCGATCTCCTGACCTCGTGATCCGCCCGCATTGGCCTCCCAACGTGCTGGGATTACAAGTGTGAGCTACCACGCCTGGCCGGTTTAATTCTTTTAAGAATTCTATTTTTGTACTAATGATACATGAATGCATCCTAGCAAAAATTGAAAAATTGTAGAAAGAGCCATGGTTGTTCTTGACATCCTCATCCTATCACATTCTCCTTCCCAGGGTTAATTTTGATTACTATTTCTGTTTGAC
Source organism: Hylobates moloch (assembly GCF_009828535.3). Taxonomy (NCBI): domain Eukaryota; kingdom Metazoa; phylum Chordata; class Mammalia; order Primates; family Hylobatidae; genus Hylobates; species Hylobates moloch. The sequence continues at coordinate 42,001,472 of NW_026652282.1, forward strand.
TGTAGAAATTGCTATGTGAAATATCATGTCATCTAATAACTTAGTAAATACTTTTATTTTTAAGGGAACAAGCTCTCAAATTTATTTAACTTTTAAGGAATGCTTATTTAAAGAGATGACTATTATCATTCAGTGGGGATGTGTGGCCTGATGATGGTTCTTTGTTTCACTTTATAGTATAGCTATTTTAATTTTTAAATCCTATGTTAGTGGTCAGTGGAAATGTTGTAGTAAATGGGAAACACAGAAATTAGTAGTGACCTAAAAGATGACCTATTGGCCGGGCGCGGTGGCTCACGCCTGTAATTCCAGCACTTTGGGAGGCTGAGGCGGGTGGATCACGAGGTCAGGAGATCGAGACCATCCTGGCTAACACAGTGAAACCCGGTCTCTACTAAAAATACAAAAAGAAATTAGCTGGGCGTGGTGGTGGGCGCCTGTAGTCCCAGCTACTCAGGCGGCTGAGGCAGGAGAATGGCGTGAACCTGGGAGGCGGAGCTTGCAGTGAGCCGCGATCGTGCCACTGCACTCCAGCCTGGGCAACAGAGCAAGACTCCGTCTAAAAAAAAAAAAAAAAAAGATGACCTATTGACTTTTTTTTTTTTCTTTTTTGAGAGTCAGGGTCTCACTCCATCACCCAGGCTGGAGTGCACTGGCGCTATCATAGCTGACTGCAGCCTCAAACTCCTGGGCTCAAGTAATCTTCCCACCTCAGCTTCCTGAGTAGCTAGGACTACGGGTGTACACCACCATGCCCAGCTAATTTTATTTTATTTTATTTTATTTTTAAGAGATGGGACCTTACTACGTTGCCCAGGCTGGTCTTGAACTCATGGGCTCAAGCAGTCCTCCTGCCTCAGCTTCCCAAAGTGCTGGGATTATAGGCCTGAGGCACTACACCTGGCCTATTGACTTAAAAAAATTGTACAGTAGGATGGACTTTTTTGGGGTTATTTATGGTTCTGTGGATTTTTTTTTTTAAAACAGGGTGTCACTTTGTTGCCCAAGCTGAAGTGTCACAGTTGTCACTCAGTGTAGCCTTGAACTCCTGGGCTCAAGCAATCCTCCTACCTTAGCCTCCTGAGTAGCTAGGCCTACAGGCACGCATTACCACACCTAGCTAATTTTTTAGTTTTTTTGTAGAGACGAGGTCTCACTGTGTTGCCCAGGCTAGTCTTGGACTCCTGGGCTCAAGTGATCCTCCCACCTTGGCCTCCCAAAGTGCTGGGATTACAAGCGTCAGCCACCACACCTGACCCGGTTCTGTGGATTTTTAACACATATATAGATCAGTGCAACCACCACCACAATCCACCACAATCAAGGTGCAGAACAGTTCTATTACCCCAAAAAATTCCTTTGTGCTGACTCTTTAGTCATACTCTCTTTCCATCCTAAACTCTGGCAGCCACTGATCTGTGTTCTATCACTACAGTTTTGTTATTTTGAGAATATTACATAAATGGAGTCAAACTGTAATCTTTTGAGTCTCATTTTCCTCTCTCAGGGTAATGCTTTTGAGATTCATCCAAGTTGTATATATCAATGGTTTGTTCCTTTTTATTGCTGAGTAGTATTCCATTGTCCAAATATACCACAGCTTGTTTAATCATTCACCATTGAAGGGCATTTGAGTTGTTTCTGGTTTTTGGTGATTGAGTAGAGCCACTATAAAAATTCATGTACATGTGTTTGTGTGCATATAAGTTTGCATTTCTCTAGGATAAATACCTGGGAGTATGATTGCTAGAATTGTACTACCATTCATGGTAAAACTAGTTAGCTAGAGTTTGAATGCTAGAATGGATAGAGTAGCAGAGACCCAAGTTTGAATCCTGCTTTTTCTTTTTACTAGCTCTGCAACCTTGAGTCAGTTTAACCTCTTTGTGCCTCAGTTTCCTCATTTGTAAAATGAAGTTAATAACCACTGGTATTGTTGTGTGAAATAAATGACATTAAGGATAAAATGCTGAGCAATGTATGACATACTGAATATATTATTATCTCATGTTTAATCGAACCTTTTTTGTGAGAAACATTCATCTTTGATGAATTAAAATGGAGAAATTAAGTAATCTATAAGTGTGGTGTGTTTGGTAGGCAAGCCTTCAAAATATGTTGTCCCTGGGGAAAATTTCAGAAGTCCTCAGTGGTGAAAAGGTTTAGGAACATAGATGTATGAGAGTCTTGTATAACGTCCAAAGGTTGGACCAGATGCCCAAGTTTGGTGGTTTGACTTGCCCTCTCAACACTGAAGAATCAGATTCACCAAAAATTGAATACATTGCTATATTTCATGTAAGAAGCTGCAGAAAGTAGCTCAGAATCAGTGAACACTTATTGAGCTCAGGAGATCCACCTGCCTTGGCCTCAGAAAGTGCTGGGATTACAGGCAGGAGCCACCACACCTGGCTTAATCTCCCCAGTTTTGAGAAACACATTGAGGTCAGAATTACAGAAATACTCAGCAAGTCTTGCCCTAGAGCACTATACCATTAGAAAATGCAGTGGAGACCCTTTCTTACATAACTGCCACATAGTATGGTCTGGCTCAGTCTGAGCAGGCACCAAGGGCAGAGAGGATATGTTTTCCCCTGTAGAATTTTCCCCTATCCTATGAGGTACGCACAGAAGACTACCCATTCACTCACCAGGCAGTGGATGAAATTCAGCATTTGCAATAAGGAACCTAAATATTCTTTTATTGTCTGTTCATCATTTTGTAATGTTTTCCCATGGTACAGTCCATCAGCTGTGACAGTTCTTTATCTGGGATTTCAGCAGAACTGGGTGGAACAAGAAGTCTTGAGCACACAATCTTAAGAGATGTCATCTCTGGACTGTTTCTGCACTGCCTTCCCTCCCCCGTACCATCAACAATCCAACACTCATGTTTACCTGCACCTTTCCTCACAGCTGGGAAATCCTTCCCTCTTTGCCCTGCCAATCCTGCCTGGGCCAATTCTTCCAAATTCCTGTAAATTCTATCTCAGCGAGAGATTTTCCACTACCCCCAACTCTACTCTTTTGGATGCCATCCCCTACTCCATATTTCCTCATTAAGTCCTGTCTTTTCTATTCACTTTGGCACCTAATGCCATACTTCCTTAGTCTGTGACCTATTTGTATACATGTGACTTGCAGGTATACAGCTAGACAGAGTGATAGAAAACCCTCAGGTTCTCTGCATCTTATCTCCCACAAATACCTGAAGGGGACTTGCTGCCTCCTATTCAATTAACAAACCAAACATCGATTGTCATTTTGTGTAAAAAAAAATTACATGTAACATGTTCTCATTTGTGTTTTTTGGTTTTTCTTAAAGACAGGATTTCACTCTGTCACCAAGGCTGGAGTGCAGTGGTGCTATCATAGCTCACTGTAACCTCGAACTCCTGGGCTCAAGCAATTGTTCTACCTCAGCTTCCTGAGTAGCTAGGACTACAGGTGCACACCACCATGCCTAGCTAATTAAATGGTGGGTTTTGTTTTGTTTTGTTTTGTTTTTTGTAGAGACAGGGTCTCACTATATTGTGCAGGCTGGTCTTAAATTCCTGGCCTCAAGTGATTCTCCTGCCTCAGCCTCCCAAAGTGCTGAGATTACAAGTGTGAGCCACCCTCCCCAGCTGCATGTAGCATGATCTAATGGCCATATACTTCCTGTGGAAAACAATAGTTAGGAAAAGAAATATACATTTTGCAGATTGTCGAAACTGCTGCCTTGCCATGCTACCATTGTGAAAAGTGTGGCTGTACAGTCTGCCTGGGTAAAGTATGGCTTCAGAGTGTAGATTGCAGACAGCTTTTCCCTGGCTCCATTTTGGTTTCTAGCCTTCCTCATGATTCCTTGCCCACTTACAATGTTAACACCAGGAATTTTGTCTTTTCAAATACAGACAAAACTTTGACTATAAACAGCTGTATCCTACTTGTCTCACATGAAACTTATGCAGGAGAGGTGTTTGTGTATGTGTGTGTGATGAACCTAAATTTAGCTCTCTCTGGAATAACTAACATAAATCCAGAAGAAACTTTTTTTTTCTTTAGTTGATAGTATGGATTAGAAAAGTTAAGATGCAAGAAGGAGCTTTTTTATTTTTTTATTTTTTTTTCTTTTTTTTTCTTTTTTTTCTTTTTTTTATTTATTTATTTTTTTAATTATACTTTAGGTTTTAGGGTACATGTGCACAATGTGCAGGTTTGTTACATAGGAGCTTTTTTAGACTTCTAAATAAACTTACTTGAAAGAGCTCCAATTATGCCTCTTAGCCTCTTAAGGATAATCCATGTAGACACTTGCCTTTAAGGTAACTGTCTCTAGGCTGCTTTCTTCCCATAATATCTGTGTCACCATATTCCAAGTCCGACTCAGCTTCCTTCAGGACTGCTGTCCATAAAGATGCAGACTCAAAAGGCTTCTTCACTATACCCTTGTTTCCCACCCTCACCACTAGGCTACCACTGACCTCTGGCTGTGCACTGCACAGTAAGTAGTGTGTGTACCCTCTAGAACCTGACATTCAAGGTCCCCCATACCCAATCATAATCTTTCCCACTACCCTTGACTCCTCTCAAATACTTTTCTCTAGCCACTGTGTCCAAGCATTTATTCACTAGAGTCTAAACATACCATGAGTCATTCTGACCGTCTGCCTCTGCCTGGAGTGTTCTCCATATTGCTCTGAGTTTGTTCCATCCTGTGTGTTCTTCAGGACCCAGTGAAAAGCTCATCTTTTCACTACAGTGGTTTCTTCCACCTCTGAAGCCCCACAGGACTAAATGTGCTCAACACTCATTTACCCAGATGGGATAGTGTGGTAGAGTACTTACTGGCTACAATGTCCTTTCATCTCTGTATGTACACTTAGAGTGTGATTTTGCAGATCCTCGAAACAAGAGGTGGAGTCTGTTTCTCTACTCCTTGAATCTGGGCTATCCTTGTGACTCGCTTTGGTCAGTAAAACATGGCACAGGTAACTCCAGATGACTTGTGAGCCTAGGTCTCAAGAAGTCTTGTAGCTTCCTTCTTACTCTCCATTCTGAGGCAACCATGTGAGGAAGCCCCAGCTAACTTGCTGGAAGAAGAGAGATGGTGTGGAGAGAGCGAGAGAGATCCAGTCATCAACCAGCCATCAGATATGTGAGTGAAGCCATCTTAGAACATTGAGCCCCAGTCACATTGGCAGATGACTGTAACCATATGAGGGACCACAGAAAAGACCAGCAGAACAACCACCTAGCTGATTCTAGCCCAAATTGCTAATCCACAGAATTGTGAGCTAATAAATGGTTATTATTTTAAGCTACTGAGTTTTGGGGTGAATTACATAGCAATAAATAACTGAAAGGGCAGGGTTTGTACTGCTTTATCCCCAAGGCCTAGAGGGCATGACCATGGCAGGTTTTCAGTAAAAGACTGTTGTGGATTACTGTCATTGTGGTGTCACTCCTCTCTTTGCTTAATAGACAACCAAACTTCCCAGTCCTCTTGGCTCTCACAAAAGTTCAAAGCTTGACTTCAACACATTCTTCCAGAATAACACCTTGCAGTTCTTCTTTGCTCCACTGCACCAGCATCCATCCATTTGCCCCCATCACAGCCCTATGACAGACAGTTCATTACACCCCACCTCAGCTCCATGTTGCATCCCTCTTACCCTCATTCTCTAACCCTATGGGGTCAACCCATTGACCACCTCAGTGCCGTAAAGCTCTTCTCAACTTCCCAGCCCTCCATCCATACCCTGAACGCTCACTACCTGAATCACATGTGCTTATAATTAGGAGGAACTTCAGAAATTGAGACAGCCCCTTCTAGTTATGAATGAGGAAAGGAAGGCCCAGATAAGAAATAATAATAAATGGCTTATTCAAAGTCACATGGTGGCAATGTCAAGAGTAGAGCCCACATCTCACATAGATGATTACCTAGTGGATTGCCTGTGTTTTCCTGCATCTCGTGCTTGGTTCATGTGTAGGACGATGCCTTTAATGATTAAACTATGGGAATTCTTTGGAGGCAGGCATAATACCTTTTACTTATGCCTTTTCTCATTCCCTGGCATATCTCCACTTAAAGACTAACCAGTGACTACTAGACACATCAGTAGTCAATAAATACCTGTTGATTAATTGACATTTTAAAAACAATTATGCATGGAACTTTTTAATATATTGTTTGTGGTAGTAATTACAATAGTATACATTTGTCAAAACTTTAACTGTACATTAAAAAGGGTAAATTACAGTATATGTAAATTTTTTTTCTTTTTTTTTTTTTTGAGACAGAGTCTCGCTCTTGTTGCCCAGGCTGGAATGCAATGGCGCGATCTCAGCTCACTGCAACCTCCGCCTCCTGGGTTCAAGTGATTCTCCTGCCTCAGCCTCCTGAGTAGCTGGGATTATAGGTGCTCGCCACCATGCCCAGCTAATTTTTTGTATTTTTAGTAGAGACGGGGTTTCACTATGTTGGCCAGGCTGGTCTTGAACTCCTGACCTCAGGCGATCCACCTGCCTCGGCCTCCCAAAGTGCTGCGATTACAGGCATGAGCCACTACGCCCAGCCTGTATAAATTTTTTAAATTAAAGTGTAATCAAAGCAATTATGCTGAAGAAATCCATTTATTTGATAAATGTGGCTAAATATATAGGTAACATGTTACTATGTGAAAAGAAGTTTGGCCCTTTGAAAATAAACTTGCATATAATAGGCACTCAATGTTAGTTTCCTTCTTCCTTGTATACCAATGCTTCATGATCACCTGTCAAGGCTGCTAAAGAAAGCATTCTTGTACTAGAAGATAGCTGGATCTGATCTGACTTCTAAGATTCTATGATTTGTTTAAAAGGTAAATAAATGACTGTTTTGAAATGCCTGTGTAAAGTAAAAATACGTAAGCACTACAACACTGTTCTAAAAGGTGGCCCCCTAGGACCTTAATTTTACTTTCAAAGACTTAGTTACAAAATAAACCATTAGTCCCCTGTTAATAGAAATTACTTAAAGCAAAAGGATGTCTGAATATCCTTTCAGTGTCATACTGGAGCATTGGCTGACGGGCCCACCCAAGAATTACTTAGTTCTCTAGGGGAGTGCATCTTTGTTTGGCTCACTGTTCACTAATGATTAGAGTCGAGACCTTTTCAAGCAACATGTTAACTTATAGATTTTTGCCTGGTAGAGATGTAAAATTTTCTGTTTGGTAGAAGAAATTATCCTAAAGACTACAGATTAACTATCCTGTAGGGCATAACCACTTTCTGTCTAATTTAGCAATTTTATTCGAGCATTCTTTCAAGACCTATATATAGCAAGTCTCTCAAATATTCTTTGAATAAGCTTTAAATCCTGTTAGTTCCCTAATAAGTTAATGTCTTTGACATGTGTTCAGTCTACATTTATATGAGTCATGTTTTTAATTTTGAAAATTACATTTCGATACCCAAACATTCTACAACATTGCCTGTGGGTCATGACCCATCCTGTACAGAGTCCCTGAAATCCATTACTGACTGTTCGTTTTGATGCTGTGCTAGCACCTTGAAATACCTTTGTGATCATGCTAGTACTTGAAGAGGTCTTCACAGGAAAAATTTTGGATACCTCTGCAGGTACTCAAGAACACTGCAGAAAGACTTTCTGGGACTTCTCTCACAAAATGAGAAACTAATGTTCCTTCCTATCATGTTATTGTTCTGTCTATAAGCTGAGAGGATGACATTAAGAGCCTTTGTTTTAGGAGATCCATGGCAAACAGACTCAATACAGGGTCTTTCTTGTTAAACACTATTTCTATAATCTGCCTTTCCTAGTAATGGCCATAAACTATATCATAGCAATAAAATTTGATAAACTGTCAGCTGCCTCAAAAATCTAATAGCTTTGGCAAAATATACTATAGCTCATGTATATCCTCTTTTTCTCTAACAGATTTTAATACTTTTCCTTTTCATACTACTGAACAGCATAATCAAATCAACAAATTCAGCTAATGGCCATTGTGTTGTGGGCACTGTGCTTGGCCCTGCACATCCCCATGTTCCCTCTCCCCTTTATCAAAAACTAGCTCCACTGGTTCTTAATGTCAATCACTGATTTGTGGTTGTCCAGAATAAAAATGGAGAGCAGAGCCCAAACGGAGGGTTGCAGTCTGCCTTGTCATTACCCAAAGAAGTAAAAATGGAGTCATGCAAAAGAGTGGAACTCCTTCACATTAACAAAAGCTTAGTTATATACAGTACAAGACCACTGAATATTAAACACACAAATTTGAAATATGCAGAGAACCAAGAAGAACAGGTTAAAACATGGTTCACTAATTCTGGTATTTATAAGTATTCTGAGTCAGCTTGACAACTTTATTGAAAGAGGCATGAAACATCTTACAATAAAAATTCAAACTCAGAAGTAATCCAGGTGTGATTCCCATTCATACAAAAGGATCAAAGCGCCTACTTCGTATGCAGTATAGGGAATCCTCTGCAGAGGAAGTGAGAACCAAAATTTTAAAATACCAGGGAGGATGGGGTGGAGTGGTTTGAGAACAGGAGTGGAAGAAAAAATTTCAACCCATTTTTCCTGGTGATTATTTAAAAACAAAAAATCCACTATTTAATGTTTCACAATAAAGTGTTTTAGAAAAAGTAATTAGCTCAGCCAGCTTCTGCCCCAGGATGTAGAAAGCTGGAAGCAGCGTTGTTCCCATCCTTAAAATTAAAAAAAAAATGCTGGGCTAATTTCAAATTCATGACTTTTGTCAAACCCATCAGAGAGAAGTATTTTGCCCAAGTATTAGTTCAGAGAAGTATTTGTTCAAGTGTTTTGCTTATTTAAGTTGGGTTGTTTCTTACTGTTGTTTTTGAGGTTTTTTCCCTAATAGTCTGGGTAAAAATCCTTTGGTTATTTGATTTATCAGCAAATATTTTTTGTATGTAGCTTGGCTTTTCATTGTCTTAATGGTGTCATTCACTAAGCAAGTTTTCATTTTGTTTTTTTTTTTAAGACGGAGTCTCGGCTGTGTCACCCAAGCTGGAGTGCAGTGGTACAATCTTGGCTCACTGCAACCTCTGCCTCCCAGATTCAAGCAATTCTCATGCCTCAGCCTCCCGAGTAGCTGGGACTACAGGTGCACACCACCACACCTGGCTAATTTTTTTTTTTTTTTTGAGGCGGAGTCTCCCTCTGTCGCCCAGGCTGGAGTGCAGTGGCGTGATCTCGGCTCACTGCAAGCTCCGCCTCCCGGGTTCAAGCGATTCTCCTGCCTCAGCCTCCCGAGTAGCTGGGACTACAGGTGCCTGCCTCCACGCCCGGCTAAATTTTTATATTTTTAGTAGAGATGGGGTTTCACTGTGTTAGCCAGGATGGTCTCGATCTCCTGACCTCGTGATCCGCCCACCTTGGCCTCCCAAAGTGCTGGGATTACAGGCGTGAGCCACCGCGCCTGGCCTTTTTTTTTTTTTTGTATTTTTAGTGGATGTGGGGTTTTACCATGTTGGCCAGGCTGGTCTCCAACTCCTGATCTCAAGCGATCCAACTACCTCAGCCTCCCAAAGTGCTGGGATTACAGGCCTGAGCCACCGTGCCCAGCCTTCTTCTATGTTTATAAGAAAAACTTGCTTATAAAAGTTTTATAATTTTACATTTATGTCTATCTTGAGTTAATCTTTGTAAATGGAGTGAGGTTTAGGTGAAGGTCTATTTTTGTATATATGGATGTCTTTAATTTACTTTTGCATCTTTGTTGAAAATCAGTTGCCTATATTTATGTTGGTCAGTTTCTGGTCTGTCTTTTGTTCTGTTGGTCTATTCTCAGTCTCACTCTGGCTCCCAGGCTGGAGTGTACAGTGGTGCGATCTCAGCACACTGCAACCTCCACCTCCCAGGTTCAAGCCATTCTCGTGCCTCAGCCTCCCGAGTAGCTGGGATTATAGGTGCCTACCACCATGCCCAGCTAATTTTTGTATTTTTAGTAGAGACGGGGTTTTGCCATGTTGGCCAGGCTGGTGTCAAACTCCTGACCTCAAGTGATTCACCTGCTTCAACCTCCCAAAGTGCTGGGATTACAGACATGAGCCACTGTGCCCAGCTTGTTGGTCTGTTTTTAATCACTTTGCCAATACCACTATCTTGTTTACTATAGCTTTATAGTAAGTTTTAAATTCAATTGTTATTATTCCTCCAATTTTATTCTTCTTTTTAAAAAGTGTTTTTAGCTATTCTAGTTCTTTTGCTGTTCTTGATAAGTTTTAGAAGCCGCTTGTCTCTATCTACAAAAAATAGGCTGTGGACTCTTACCAGTCTGTGGCCTGTTAGGCACCAGGCCACACAGGAGGAGGTGAACCGTGGGCGAGCAAACATTACTGCCTGAGCTCCACCTCCTATCAGATCAGTGGTTGCATTAGATTCTCATAGGAGCACAAACCCTGTTGTGAACCGCTAATGTGAGGGATCTAGGTTGCACACTCCTTATGAGAATCTAATACCTGATGATCTGAGATGGAACAGACAGTTTCATCTGGAAAATCATCCTCCCTTCCCCCGTCCGTGGAAAACTGAAACCTGTCCCTGGTGCCAAAAAGGTTGGGGACTGCTGCCTTATTGTACAGGCTGATACTTCCAGTATGACATTGAATAGGAGTCATGAGAAAGGGCATCTTTTTCTTGTTTCAACTTTAAGTCTTTCACTTTTTTTTTTTTTTTTTTTTTTTGAGACAAGGTTTCCCTCTTTCACCCAGGCTGGAGTGCAGTGGCGTGAACACGGCTCACTGCAGCCTTGATCTCCTGGGCTAAAGCCTCGACCTTCTGAGTTTACAGGCATGAGCCACCACGCCTGGCTGATTTTTCTTTTTTTAGATTTAATGTGGTTGAATACATTGATTTTTTTTTTTTTTTTTTTTTTTTTTTTTTTTGAGATGGAGTCTCACTCTGTCACCCAGGCTGGAGTGCAGTGGCACGATCTTGGCTCACTGAAACCTCCACTTCTGGGTTCAAGCAATTCTCCTGCCTCAGCCTCCTGAGTAGCCGGGATTACAGGCGCATGTTACCATACCCAGCTAATTTTTGTGTTTTTAGTAGAAACGGGGTTTCGCCATGTTGGCCAAGCTGGTCTTGAATTCCTGATCTCAGGTGATCCGCCCACCTCAGCCTCCCAAGAATACATTGATTTTTGAACACTGCACCCAACCTGCCTTATATTCCTGGGATAAACCCCACTTGGTTGAGGGGTATTATTATTTTTACATATTGCTGTTAGATTTGCTAATATTTTGTTGGAGGTGTTTGTTTCTATGTTCATGAGGGATATTGGTCTGTAGTTTTCTCTTTTTGTATGTATTGTCTGTGTTTGGTATCAAGGCTTCATAAAATGAGTTGGGAAAGCTTCCCTCCTTGCCCATATTCTGGAAGAGATCTTGTAGATTTTTTTTTTTTTATGTTTGTTGGAATTTGCCAGTAAAACCATCTCGGTCTGGGCATTTCTTTTTTAAAAAGTTTTAAACTTTGAATTCAGTTTCCTTAGTAGTTATGGGAGTATTCAGTTTATTTATTTCATTTTCAATGAGTTTTAGTAGTTTGTTATTTACAGGGGATTGCTCCATTTCATTTAAGTTGTCTATGTGTGCAGAGTTGTTCATAGTGTCCATTTATTATCTTTTAATATCTGCAGGACCTGTAGTGATATCCCCTCTTTCATTCTTGATATTAGTAATTTGAGTGTTCTTTTTTGCTTTTCAGTTGTGCTAGAGGTTTATCAATTTTGGTGATCTTTTCAAAGAACCAGCTTTTGGCTTCATTGATTTTTCTCTGTTGTTTTTCTGTTTAGTCCTTTATCTTGACTGTTTCCTAATCATCTTGCTTTGGATTTATTTTGCTCTTCTTTTCATAGTTCCCTAAGGTAGAAGTGCAGGTTGTTTTTTTGAGACCTTTTTTCCTCTTAAAAGAGAATTTAATCCTGTAAATTTCTCTCTAAGCACTGTTTCAACTGCAGTCCACAAAATGGGTTATATTTTTGGTTTTCTTGAGTTCAAAATATTTTATAATTTATGTTGAAAGTTTCTCTTTGATTCATGGATTATTTAAATATATGCTGTCTAATATCCAAGTGTTTGGAGATCTTCCTCTTATGTCTCTGTTGTTGATTCTTATTTTAATTCCTTTATGGTCAGGGAACATGCTCTTTATGATTTCCATATTTTATATTTTGGAAGGTTTGTTTTATGATCTAGGATATGGTCTATCTTATTGAAAGAACACGTATTCTGCTATTTTGGGGTGAAGTGTTCTGTACATGTCAGGTAATGACGGTTGATGATGGTGTTCAGTTCTCGTATATTTTTGCTGATTTTCTGTCTACTAGTTCTGTATATTAATTAGAGTGTTGAAACCTCCAAGTGTAATTGGATTTTTCTGTTATTTTAGATCTTAGAGTTTTTGCTTCACGTATTTTGAAACACTATTGTAAATGTTTACACATTTAGGATTGTTAAGTCTTTTGGGTATGTTAACCCTTTTAACATTATGTCATGTCCCTCTGCATCCCTCTTCTATCTTGGTAATTTTCTTTGCTCTAAATTACTCTTTTTGGCTGGGCATGGTGGCTCATGCCTGTAATCCCAGCACTTTAGGAGGCCGAGGTGGGCAGATCACCTGAGGTCAGGAGTTTGAAACCAGCCTGACCAACATGGTGAAACCCCATCTCTATTAAAAATACAAAAAGCAGCCGGGTGTGGTGGTGGGCGCCTATAATTCCAGCTACTTGGGAGCTGAGGCAGGAGAATCATTTGAATCGAGAGGTGGAGGTTGCAGTGAGCTGAGATCACGACATTGCACTCCATCCTGGGCGATGAGCAAAACCGCGTCTCAAATAAATAAACAAACAAATAAATAAATTGTTCCTTTTGATCAGTGTTTGCATCACATATCTTTTTCCATCCTTTTGCTTTTCACTTATATCATTGTATTTGAAGTGATTTTCTTACAGGTAGTGTGTAGTTGGGTCATGTTTTAAAAATCCATTCTGACAATCTGTCTTTAAATTGTAATGTTTAGACCATTACATTTAATGTAATTATTGATATGATTGTTTTACATCTATCATTTTTTATTTTTGATACCTGTTTTTATTTCCTCATTTTTTCCCATTTTCCTGTCTTCTTTTGGTTATGTGAACATTTTTAGTGCTACTACATTTTTATTTACCTACTGTGATTTTTTAGTTATCTTTCTTTGTTTTTTGTGGTTGTTCTAGGGGTTATAATATACATAGTTTTATACAGTCTACTTAGAGTCAATACTTTACCACTTCAAGAGGAATGCAGAAACCTTACGACCCTATAGGTCCCTTTACCCTCCTTTCTTTATGTCATAGTTGTCTTATATATTACACCTATATCTATTGAAAATTCCTTCACACATTGTTATCATTTTTGCTGTTAGCCACCAAACATATTTTAAAGAACTCAAGAGAAGGATAATATATTGTATTTATCCAAATATTCACCATTTTTGTTGCTCTTTTCATTCCTAATGTTCTAAGTTTCTTTCTGGTATCATTTACCAATTGTCTGAAGAACATCCTCTAGCAGTTCGTTTAGAGTAGGTCTGCTGGCCACAAATTCTCATTTCTGAAGGACATTTTTGCTGAGTATAGAATTCTGTGGTGACATTTTTTTCCCCCAGTACTTGAAACATGTTGTGCCACTTCCTTCTGACCTCCATGGTTTCTTTTTTGAGACGGAGTCTCGCCCTGTCACCCAAGCTGGTGTGCAGTAGCATGATCTCAGCTCACCACAACCTCCGCCTCCTTGGTTCAAGTGATTCTCCTGTCTCAGCCTCCTGAGTAACTGGGACTATAGGCACGTGCCACCATGCCCAGCTAATTTTTTGTATTTTTAGTAGAGATGGGGTTTCACCATGTTTGCCAGGCTGGGTCTCAAACTCCTGACCTCAAGTGATCCACCCACCTTGGCCTCCCAAAATACTGGGGTTACAGGTGTGAGCCACCACACCCAGCCTGGCCTCCATGGTTTCTGATTAAAAATCCACTGTCATTCTAAATGTTGTACCCCCATAAGGTAATGTAATACCTGCTGCTTTCAAGATTTTTTTCTTTGTATTACTTTCAGCAGTTTGATTTAGGTATGCCTGGACGTGGGTTAATTTTTTTTTTTCTGTTGGAATTTTTCACTGCTCAGGCTATTGAAAGTATAAGTCGGCTCTAGATTTTATAATAGACTGGAATAATACTGATAAAACACTTCTTTTGAAAGTGGCTTTTCATCATAGGGAATTGCACAGTGAAATGTATAAGTATTTGCTATACATCCCAGACAGAATTTAACGTTAGTAAATTCTAGTTGTAACTCCTGCTCCCTTTCAGTGATATGGAAGATTGTTAGAAATGGACTAGAATGGAAGGAATTGAGCCCCAGAAAAAATAAGTGAGTTTTGTAGCTTTACATACCTAGTAAGTTGCAGGTCTTATTTTCAGGTACTGTTTCCGCTGTAATGTGTTGCTGTGTACTTACAGAATTTTCCCCTCCCTCAAGCTGAAACTTTAACATAGGTTTTTGGTGAGATACTGGTTTGAAATACCTACTTTTTATCAGGAAAAGTCTGAAATTTTCAATTTCTTCAGTGAGGCATCAAGTCTTAGTTAAGAGCACGATTGGCACCCTGTGGCCTGCCAGCCAAATCTAGTCTGCTACCTGTTTTTGTACAGTCCATAAGCTAAGAATGGGCTTTTCATTTTTAAATGGTTGGGAAAAAACTCAGAATATTTCATGACATGTAAAAATTATATGAAATTCAAATTTCAGTGTCCATAAGTGAAATTTTATTGGAACCCAACCACATCTGTTTGTTTACATATTGCCCATGGTTTATTTTACACTACAGTGGCAGAATTGATTAGGACACAGACCAAATAGCCTGCAAAGCAAAAAATATTGATTAGCCCTTTACAGAAAAAGTTTGCTAACTCCTGGTTTACAATAATGTTGAGTGAATTGGGTTTAGAGTGTCAGTGATCTGAACTGTGTGAAAAGGGTAGCTAGGATTCAAACTTTACTCTTTGAATAAGTATCTTAAATGTGAGAAAATTAGAAGATGAGAGTTAACTGATTATAATCCTAGTCTGTTAACATATTAAACATTATCAGTCCTACAGCAATATTCCACATTATCTGTACTTTTTAAATTAGCCCATCAGATCAGGAGAGGTCGATAGGAGGAAAAGTCGGAGTTGTTTCTACCTAGGTATTTGAAAATTGTTGGAGGCATTGAGACCCATGCGTAAGGGACTTAGGAAGCCTTTATTGACTGGAGGAGATAAAGGCTCTTATTTAAAATTCTGGGTTTTCCTGGTTATATTTCTGTTTTCCTAGAGTTGGGCTTTTTATAGGTCTAGTTACCTAGTTGCCTTTCTGTAGGCTTCTTTTGTGAGGGTGTTTCTCTATGGCTAGTGGGAGGAAATGGCTGGTCATTTTTAAATGAAGAGGAAAGCCCAACTCTTAACAGGACCTCAGCCTGACATTGTCCCTTACCCCTATAGAGGCCTTTCTTCTGAGCCTATAGACCCACCTTGCCAGCTGACATCAGAAGCCTACTGAGATGTCCATAGCCTGTTGTTCCCAACCTCTTCCCATTTTCTCCCCTTCTCTTCAAAGACCAAATGAGCTACATCTATACTACGTATACATTTAAGGATTTTTTTTAAGGCACAAATCATCTTGTTACCCACTGAAATTTAAGCTTAGATGGGTCACCTAAGAAGCAACCTAGAAACTACCAATTTTATTTTTTCATTTAAAAATATAATTTCAGCTTTTATTTTAGATTGAGAAGGTACATGTGCAGGTCTGTCACGTGGGTATGTTGCATGACATCGAGGTTTAGGGTACAAATGGTCTGTCACCCAGGCAGTGAGCATAGTACCTGATAGGTAGTGTTTCAGCCCTTCCTCTTCCCTCTCTCCCCATCTAGTAGTCCCCATCTTTATGTCTGTGTGTACCCAGTGTTTAGCTCCTGCTTATAGACGACAACATGCGGTATTTGGTTCTCTGTATTAATTCACTTAGGATAATGGCCTCCAGCTGCATCCGTGTTGCTGCAAAGAACATGATTTCATTCTTTTTTATGGCTACATAGTATTCTATGGTATATACGTACCATATTTTCTTTATCCAGTCCTCCTAGGTTGATACCATGTCTTTGCTATTGTGAATAGTACTGTGATGAACATATGAGTGCATGTGTCTTTATGGTAGAATAATTTATTTTCCTTTGGGTGATATACCCAGTAGTGGAATTGCTGGGTCGAATAGTAGTTTGGTTTCACGTTCTTTGAGAACTCTCCAAACCACTTTCCACAGTGGCTGGACTAATTTACATTCCCACCAACAGTGTCTAAGTTCCTTTTTCTCTGCAGCCTCACCAGCATCTGTTACTTTTTGACTTTTTAATAATAGCCATTCTGACTGGAGTGAGATGATATCTCATTGTGGTTTTGATTTGCATTTCTCTGACAATTAGTTTTGTTGAGCATTTTTTTCATATGTCTGTTGGCCACTTGTATATGACTTCTTTTAAGAAGTGTCCATGTCCTTTGCCCACTTTTTTTTTTTTTTTTTTTTTGATACAGAGACTCACTCTGTTGCCCAGGCTGGAGTGCAGTTGTACAGTCAGTCTCAGCTCACTGCAGACTCAAGCTCCCAGGCTCAGGTGATCCTCCTGCCTCAGCCCCTCCAGTAGCTGGGACTACAGGCGGGTGCCACCATGCCTGGCTAATTTTTATTTTTATTTATTTATTTATTTTTTTGTAGAGGCAGGGTTTCACCATGTTACCCAGGCTAGTCTTGAACTCCTGGTCTCAAGCAATCTGCCCACTTCAACCTCCCAAAAGTGCCAGGATTACAGGCGTGAGCCATTGTGCCTGGCCTTTTGTCCACCTTTTAATGGGGTTGTTTTTTCACTTGTTGAATTTTTTAAGTTCCTTATAGATTCTAGATATTAGACCGTTGTTGGATACACAGTTCGTGAATATTTTTCTCCCATTTGTTAGGGTGTCTGTTTACTCTGTTGATGGTTTCTTTTGCTGTGCAGAAGCTCTTATTAGGTCCCACTGGTCAATTTTTGGTTTTGTTGCAGTTGCTTTTGAAGACTTAACCATAAATTCTTTGCCAAGGCTGATGTCCAGAAGGTATTTCCTAGATTTTCTTCTAGTATATTTATAGTTTGAGGTCTTACATTTAAATCTTTAATCCAGCTTGAGTTAATTTTTGTATATGGTGAAAGGTAAGGGTCCAGTTTCTTCGGCATGTGGCTAGCTAATTATCCCAGCACCATTTATTGAATAGGGAGTCCTTTCCCCGTTGCTTATTTTTAACTTTGTCAAAGATCAGATAGTTGTAGGTGTGTGGCTTTATTTCTGAGTTCTCTGTTTTGTTCCATTGGTCTATTTGTCTTTTCGTACCAGTACCATCCTGTTTTGGTTATTGTAGCCTTATGGTTTGAAGTTGGGTAATGTGATGTCTCCAGCTTTGTTCTTTTTGAGTAGGATTGCTTTGGCTATTTGGGCTCTTTTTTGTTGTTGTTATTCCATACGGATTTTAGAATATTTTTTCTAATTCTGTGAAAAATGATGTTGCTAATTTGATAGGAACAGTGTTGAATCTGTAAATTGCTTTGGGCAGTATGGCCATTTTAGTGATATTGATTCTTCCAATCCATGGGCATGGCATGTTTTTCCATTTGTTTATGTCATTGTGATTTCTTTAAGCAGTGTTTTGTAGTTCTCCTTGTAAAGATCTTTAACCGCCTTGGTTAGATGTATTCTAGGTATTTTATTTTTGTGTGTCTGGCTATTGTAAATGGGATTGCATTCTTGATTTGTTTCTCAGTTTGAATGTTATTGGTGTATAGAAATGCTACTGATTTTCATATATTGATTATCCTAAAACTTCACTGAATTCATTTATAGAATCTAAGAGTCTTTTGGAGAATTCTTTAGGGTTTTCTAGACATAAGATCATATAATCAGAAAACAGATAATTTGGCTTCCTCTTTTCCAATTTGGATGCCTTTTATTTTTTTCTCTTGCCTAATTGCTCTGGCTAAGACTCCTAGTACTATGTTGAATAATAGTGGTGAGAATGGGCATCCTTGTCTTGTTCCTGTTCTTAAGGGGAATGCTTCCAGCTTTTGCCCATTGATTATGGTGTTGGCTTTGGGTTTGTCATTATTTTGTTCTTATTATTTTGAGGTATTTTTTTTATGCCTAGTTTATTGAGGGTTTTTATCATGAAGACGTGTTGGATTTTATCAAAAGCTTTTGCTGCATCTATTTGGCATAAATGCATCTATTTAGATGATAATATGGTTTTTGTTTTTAATTGTTTATGTGGTGAATCACATTTATTGAATTGCATATGTTGAACTAACCTAGTATCCCAGGAATAAAGCCTACTTGATCGTGGCGAATTAACTTTTTAATGTGTTGCTGGATTTGGTTTGCTAGTATTTTGTTAAGGATTTTTGTCTACCTTCATCAGGGATTTTGGCCTGTAGTTTTCTTTTGTTTTGCCTTTGCCCGATTTGGTTATCAGGATGATGTTGGCTTCATAGAATGCCTTAGGGAGAAGCCCCTCCTCCTCAATTTTTTTGGAATAATTTCAGTAAGATTGGTACTAGTTCTTCTTTGTACATCTGGTGGAATTTGGCTGTGAATCCATCTGTTCCAGAGCGTTTTTTGGTTGGTAGATTTTTTTTATTATTGATTCAGTTTTGGAACTTGATCTGTTTAGGGTTTAAATTTCTTCATGATTCAATCCTGGGAGGTTGTATTTTTCCAGGAATTCATCCGTTTCCTCTAGATTTTCTAGTTTGCGTGCATAGAGGTGTTTATAATAGTCTCTGAGGATCTCTTGTATTTCTATGGGGTCAGTGCAATGTTACCCTTGTGATTTCTGATTGTGCTTATTTGGATCTTCTCTCCTTTTTATTAGCCTAGTAAGCAGTCTATCAATCTTATTTATCCTTTCAAATAACCAACTTTTTGTTAATCCTGTGTGTGGATTTCTGGGTCTCAGTTTCATTTGGTTCTGCTCTGATGTTAGTTATTTTATTCTGCTAGCTTTGGGGTTCTTGTTTTTCTAGTTCTTCTAGGTGGGCTGTTAGATCATTGAATTGAGATCTTTCTCACTTCTTTTCTTTTCTTTTTTTTTTTTTTTTTTGAGACTGCGTATTGCTGTTGTCGCCCAGGCTGGAGTGTAATGGTGTGATCTTGGCTCACTGCAACCTCTGCCTTCTGGGTTCAAGCGATTCTCCTACCTCAGCCTCCCGAGTAGCTGGGATTACAGGTGCCCACCACCATGCCCAACTACTGTTTTTATATTTTTAGTAGAGACGGGGTTTCACCATGTTGTCCAGGCTGGTCTCGAACTCCTGACCTCAGATGATCCACCTGCCTTGGCCTCCCAAAGTTCTGGGATTACAGGAGTGAGCCACCGCGCCTGGCCCTTTCTCACTTCTTGATATAGGCATTTAGTACTGTAAACTTTCCTGTTAACACTGCCTTTGTTATATCCCAGAGATTTTGGTATACTGTGTCTCTGGAAACCACCAATTTTAAATGTTCTATACACATTAATTTTTAGGCTAATAAAAATCTCTTGATTTGGAAACTTATCTTTTAGGTGACAGAAAAACAAATTTTGTACTATTCATGCATATGTATTTTCAATACATATGTGTGTTCTTTTTGTTTAAGACCGGGTCTCACTCTGTCAGCCAGGTTGGAGTGCAGTGGCAAAATTATGGCTCAGTACAAACTCTACCTCCTGGGCTCAAGCAGTCCTCCCACTTCAGCCTCCCAAGTAGCTGAGACTACAGGTGCACACCACCACACCTGGCTAAATTTTTTTTTTTTTTTGGTAATTTTTGTAAAGATGAGATTTCACCATGTTGCCCAGGCTAGTGTCAAACTCCTAGGCTCAAACAGTTCCTCCCACCTTGACCTCCCAAAGTGCTGGGAGGTGCCCAGTCCATATGTGTATTTTATAGCTATTCACTCTTGGATCTGTTACTACCATGAAATACAGCTGTCCCAAATGTCCTGGGCCACATCATCCAGGAGGGTAAAACCAGAGTCTGGATGATAGTCACTCATAGACTTTAGCTGTTATAGTTCTCCAGCTTCCAGAGCAGTCTTCAGCTATACCCATTTTGCCCTGGAGGTATCTGCTGTGTTTTCCTGACTAGGTAGTTTATAGCACCTAATGTCCCTTCTCTCTTCTTTCCTCTTAGCACTTTTGGTGACCTCTTGGGCAGGGTCTTTCCTGGACTACTGTTGATTTCAACCTCTGGAAGCTTCTTTTCTATTAATATGTTTGCACAGCCCCCAGTGCTGCTGCTACCACTGACTTGCCTGACTTCCCATTTGGCTGACCCACTCATGCAGTACTCAACTAAGGGTACTAGTGTCTGTGCTAAGGCTCTTGGCTCTCTCATCTTTCTGCTGTAGCTGGGACTCCTGGATCTGTGGGAGCTGCATGTCAGCTTGTTTAGGTTTCTGTGAAGAGCCTCTCACTAGGATTCTGAGCTGAGTCCTTGCAAGCTAGCTGAGCTAAAGAATGAACCTGAGTAACACACTTCACACAGTTTTATGAATTACTACTCCCTCACACCTTGGAATATTGCCACTGGATGCAGTTGGTGAGCTACCATTTTCTCTTGGGGCCTCTTCTTTAACAGGAGATTCCTATTCCTTCAATAATACAAATTTCTGATAGGATAGGCCGCTCCTAGGCACTCCCTAACAGGTGAGAATCCTCCTGGTGTGTTCATCTCCTTATGCTTAAGTGGGGCATATGTGAGGGTTTGTGTATGTATTGATAGTATATTCCTTATAGTGCATATATTCCTGTTGGAAAGCAAGACTTCAGAGTAGCAGGTAAAGAATTACGATTACTAACCTTGCAAAACAGAAGATCAAGAGGGTGCCCTTTCAGTACTTGGAACATTTTAAATGAAAATAGGTAGTAGCCAGTTATAATTATGGGTACTGAGAATAATATAAAGACTTTCTTGCTGTGATGGGTTTAAGAAAATAAGGAAGTATTTCTGACAACTGTTGAAATGGGTCCCAAAGGAATATAGTAGAATTTCCTGGCTAGGCCTGAGAAAAAAATTTCCATATTCTCCCTTTTGGAAGGTAAGGTAAATGTAGAGGACTTAAGAGGCAGTGGGCAGGATGGGGGTGGGGGTGTGTTCTTACATCATCACCCAGACCTCCCATGGAGGTAGCATAATACAGTGGAAAAATGTGTCTTTGGGAATCAGTCCATGGGTTCAGATCTCAGCTCCCTGAAGCTGTTCTGTGTAAATAGATACTATCATGTGGCATGTGTGATTAAATGAATTAAAACAGTGCCTCCATGAGTATATCCTCCTGTACTTGGGGATGGACTTGAGGTCACCTAGCTCTTGAGATCTGATCTATATGAGCTAAGATGGCAGTTTATTGATATATAGTGAAGATTCAACTGTGATTGCATTTTCATATGATGGAGCCACCTCACACCAGATCGCAAGAGCCGATTTGCGTGCATGGCTTTCAAACTCCATGATGAGTGACATCATCTTAGTAGCTTGAAATTGACCATCATGGGAGTATCTATATCACAGGAATCAGTAAACTACAAATCAGGGCTTTTTCTCCCTCTTGAAGAGCCTGATGATAAATATTTATCAGCATATCACTGATGCTATCTCTCTGTCTTTGGGTGAGTTGTGTGGTAGGCCAAGCCATCTTGACAAGATTACATCCCAAGTGTGGACTTGGACCAGGGACTTTAGTTATGTGATTCTCATGTTTGATGCCATCAGCATGAGAGTGGCTTTTGGCCCTTTTCTTTTATTTTCTTTTGAGATGGAGTCTCACTCTGTCACCCAGGCTGGAGTGCAGTGGCACGATCTCAGCTCACTGCAACCTCCCCCTCCCAGGCTCAAGTGTTTCTCATGTCTCAGCCTCCTGAGTAGCTGGGATTATAGGTGCACGCCACCATGCCCGGCTAATTTTTGTGTTTTTTTGTAGAGACAGGGTTTCACCATGTTGGCCAGGCTGGTCTCGAACTCCTGGCCTCAAGTGATCACCTGCCTCAGCCTCCTAAGGTGCTGGGATTAGAGGCATGAGCCACCGTGCCCGGCCTTTTGGTCTTCTTCTGAAACTGCGGTGTTCTTGTCCTTGAGCCCAGAGGGGTAGGTACTTGGACATGGACTGTCTCTCCTCTGGACCATGCTTACATAGGAATTTCTAGCTGTGTAACTTTCGTTTTTGTACTCCTTCAGACTGATCCCCCTTTTATTTTTAGTCTTTTTCCATCCTAAGTAGAATATAAACTACAGTTGTTTGTTTTTACTAAACTGTAGTCATATTCTAATCCTGCCTCCCTGAAATGAAGTCAGATGTAACTGTTTTTTGTATCCATGCCATTCCCAAATTAATTTGGAGTTTTGGATATTGATGAGCTTTTTTGGCTCCTGTATAGGCAATATCAGGGTTTGTCCCCTTAGCTGTCCAGTTACATCTGAATGCAGATTTTACCAGTTTATCTTTCGTAATAAAAACCTGCATTTTGCTCATCCCCAGCATGAGAGGTACCGTGCCGTTTGGTCCATGTCCTGATAATGTGTCACTTCCAACATGGAGCCTCCATGCCCTGACAGATTTAGTCAATATTCTATCATGCCCCTAGGAAATTTGGAGCCTTCCTTTCTTCCTCTGTTATACAACCTGTTACTCTGGGTTCTGGTAATTTGTTTTCCTTTCTTCCTTATCCCTCCACCAGAGCCCAGGTTCCTGGAGATTACAGACCTGCAATTATCTGTCCCTGATATCTGATACTACAACTGTATCAGGCCTCTAGATGAATTTGGCATGTGGATAGATTAAGAAATAAAATTACGTTAAATTAAAGGGTTGGTGAAAGTTGTTAGCCTGTGGGAGTTTTTAAGATTAAGATCACTGTCTAAATTCAAGTTGTGTATTGTCAGTTAAGAATCAATTCCTGGGCAGCTTTTTGCCTCCTTTATAATATTTCTCAGCTTTGATAATTGCTAAAGTATGTGAAAGTGCCTTTGGACAGATTCCCTATATAGGAAGGAGCACGCAAAGGAATGTCACTCCTGACCTACACCTTTGTCCTGGAATTATGTGGATAAATAAACTAATCCTTCTATTTAAAGGATGGTTTGCCTTCTATGGATAGACAGGCCAGATTGTTTGATGCTAACTCATGAAATTCTGCCTGTGTAAAGGATGCCTGTATTCTCCCTACATTCATTTTGTGGGCTCACTTTATTTGCATCAGTTTTGACTTAAATGTTCCTAATCATTGGCAATGAAGATACAGGTTAGATACAATATATTATTGATAGTTCAGCAGACAAGAATGTAGAGAGAGAATGCAAAGAAGGATAAAGATAGTGTCAAAGAGGGAAAGCCTTAAATATATGTACATATAGCATAAAGGAAAGTATATAGCGTATAAGTAGAAGTATAATATACCTGAAGAAAAAGTGAACAAGTCATAAGGGTACATCACCATTAATAATCTCAAAGCGAACTTACCCATTCAACCAGTGCCCCAGTCAAGAAGAAGAACATTATAAGCACCTCAGAGGCCTTCTTCCTGAGTACCCCTTTCTTTTACCACAGAGGTTACCAGGTTACTGCTATCTTGAATTCTGTCACTATAGACTAATCTCATTTTCACACTTTGTGTAGATGGAGAATACACATACACAAACATATCACAATTTTAAAAAAAATCTCTACTTTTTTTTTTTGAGACAGGGTCTTTGTCACCCAGACTGGAATGCAGTAGCACAATCATGGCCCACTGCAGCCTTGACTCACTGTGCTTAAGTGATCTCCCACCTCAACTTCCAGAGTAGTTGGGACTACAGGTACATGCCACCATGCCCGGCTAATTTTTGTATTTTTTTTCTTTTGTAGAGATGGGGTTTCCCCATGTTGCCCAGGCTGGTCTCAAACTCCTGGGCTTAAGCGATCTGCCTGCCTTGGCCCCAAAGAGCTGGGATTACAGGCCTGAGCCACCACGCCTAGCCAAATCTACTCTACTATTGACGAACATTTCTGGGTTGTTTCTAGTTTGGGGCTATTACGTATAGTGCTTATCTGAGCATTCTCATACATGTCTTGAGGAACATTTGTGTACATTTCTGTTGTATATATAATTAGGAGTAAAGTAGCTGGGTCATAGGGTGTGCACATGTTAAGCTTCAGTAGATATTGTAAAACAGCTTTCTGAAGATTTTATCCTAATTTACATTCTCACCAGCAGTATAAAGAGGCACTTTGCCAACAACACTTGTATTGTTGATGTTTCGAATTTTAGCCATTTTGATGAGTAGTAGTGGTGACTTCCTTATTTCTCTTTTATTGAGGCATAATTTACGTATAGTAAAATGCAGAGATTTTAAGAGTACAGTTTGAGTTTTGACAAATGTATATACCCACGTAGACCACACCCTAATCAAGATATAAAACATTTCTATGTCCCTGAAAGTATCCTCGTGTCTCTTTTCAGTCAGTCCCCTCTAAGCAGAGGTAGCTGCTACTATTCTGATTTCTGTCACCATATAGTTTTGCTTATGACTGAACTTCATGTAAATGAAATAATATAGTATATATATTCTTGTGTCTGGCTTATTTTTGGTTTATTTTCCTCAATATAATGTTTCTGAGATTCATCCATGATGTACAGGAATATCCATATCAGCTATATTTCTAATAACCAAAGACTGGAAACAACCCAAATGCCTTCCACTAAGTAAATGGTTAAACTGTGGTGCATTCATAAAATGTAATAAAAGAAACAAACTATTGATAAGTGGATCAACTTGGGTGGCTCTCAAAAGCATTATGCTGAATGAAAAATAGCCTATCTCAAAAGTTTACATACTGTATAGTTTCACTTATGTAAAATTATTAAAGCGACAACTTTATTGAAGTATAATTTATATACCACAAAATTCACCTGCATAAGTATATAATTCAATGCCTTTTAATAAATTTACTAAGTTGTGCAACCATCTCCATAATTCAGTTTTAGAATATTTCCATCACTCTAATAAAATCCCTTGTACTCATTTGCAGTCACTCCACTCTTCTCCCCTCAGCCCTAAGCAACTACTAATCTACTTTCTGCCATTGTAGATGTGGACATTTCATATAAATAGAAGCATGTAACATATGGTCTTGTGTGTCCAGATTCTTTCACATAGTATAATGTTTTTGGGGTTTATCTATGGTGGTACAACATATCAATAATTCATTCCTTTTTGTTGCTGAATAATATTCCATCATATGGATGTACCACATTGTGGTTATTCCTTTGCCAGCGGATGGGTACTTGGGATAGTTCCAGCTTTTGGTTCTCATGAACAATGCTGCAGTGAGCATTCATGTACATATCCTTGTGTAGACATAAATTTTCATTTCTCTTGGGTAGATTTTTAGAAGTAGAATTGCTGGGCTGTATGTTAAATTTATATTTAATTTTTTAAAGAAATTGCCAGTTTTCCAAGGTGGCTGAACCCTTTTATAGTCCTACCAATAATTCCTGGGAAATATAGCTTGTGTACTTGAAAAACATGTATATTTTGCTTTTCTTGGAGTGTTTTGTAGATACCAATTAGGTCAATTTTTAAAATAGTTCTTGTTTAGGTTTTGTATATTCTTTATTTTTTTCTAGTTCTATTTATTACCAAGAGTGGAATGTTAAACTCTGTCAGTGTCCAATTGTCTGTTTCTTCAGTTCTTTGTCTTTAGTTTTCAACAGTTTGATCATGATGTGCCTAGGTGTAGATTTCTTTGTATTTATTCTGTTTGGTGTTCTTAGTGTCTTGGCAGTTTTAAACTATTTTTTTATTTTTATTTTATTTTTTATTTTTATTTATTTTTTTGAGACAGAGTCTCGCTCTG
>NW_026652282.1:42027489-42028721 GCF_009828535.3 Hylobates moloch
TATCTTGATCAAAACTTTGATGAGTAACATAGATGAATTTAGGGTTATTGACCCTAAGAGGGATAACATTCATCAAAGGAAAGAGGAGAATTCAAAAGCTAATATTATAAGCAAAAAATTTAACTAGAACATATGTAAAGTTACTCCAATTAAATTGTTTCCCAAATACAGGATGATAGCAGCTCAGTTTTTGATGTCAGTAAGTACCACAGTTTAGTGATGCAGCTACTAAACTCAGGCTGAATTCAGAAACATAATGTCTACCTCAGTTGGACAACAACTGGACAACCATGTTCCAATCTGAGTACCATAAATGGTGACCAATGAAAGTGCATCCAGAGAGGGGAACCAAGACTAGAAAAAGTTTGGGGATCATATCACATAAATGACCATTGAAAGGGTGAGAGATGGTGTAGCCGCCTGGGAAAGCAAAGACAGAATCCTATAAAACTGAAAATATCCAAACCCTATGACCCAGCAATCCTATTTCTAAACACATATCTGGAGAAACTCTCACAAATTTGCACAATGATCAACATAGAACTGTTTACAAAAGCAAAATTCAGAAAGTAGTTAGGTTTCCATCAATAGAACGGCTAGACAGAATAAGGTTCATTCATACTCTGGAATACTTTGCAGCAGTTAAAAACAATGAAGTGGGTCTATAATCAATCAGGATGGACTAAGTTTGCCAAGGTAACAAAAGGAACCTAAAATCTGAGTGGCTTAACACAACCAAAGTCTGTTTATTCCATATGCTACATGTTTAAAGTGAGTTGGTAGGAGAGCTTATTGCAGTTATTCTCGACCCAAGCTGTCAGAAGCTCCATCTCTACCGGCCAGGGGAATGGAATGTGGCAAATCTCATATTAGCTCTTAAAATTTCCATTTGGAAGTGCATTCACTACTTTCACTGACATTTCAATGACCAAAGCAAGTCACAGGGCCACGCCTAACCTCAAAAGGGATAGGAACTACAATCCTACCATATGCCCAAATGGCAGACAGCCAAAAACATTATGTGACATATAATAATATAATATATACTATGCAAAGATTAATAGAAAACATATGAAAAGATCTAAGACATTTTGCTGTGTAGAAAAAACAGACACATTCATAATACCACCATTTATGTAAATTACATAGATCCAAAACAAATCTATCTATCTATCTATCTATCTATCTATCTATCTATCTATCTATCTATCTATCTATCTATCTATCTGAAA
>NW_026652282.1:42028731-42031381 GCF_009828535.3 Hylobates moloch
CTATCTATCTATCTATCTATCTATCTATCTATCTATCTATCTATCTATCTGAAACTGAGGAGGGAGGAGGATGACATTAGAAGAGGTGACCAAAGGAGAAATAAGCATTTCTGTAATGTTTTAGTCCCTTTATTTAAGAAAAAAAAAAAAAAAAAGGCTGGGCTCATGCCTATAATCCCAACATTTTGGGATGCTAAGGCTGGAGGATCACTTGAGCCCAGGAGTTCAAGACCAGTCTGGGCACAGAGTAAGACCCTGTTTCTACAAAAAAGAAATTAAGGCTGGGCATAGTGGCTCATGCCTATAATCCCGGCACTTTGGGAGGCTGAGGCAGGTGGATTGCTTGAGCTCCGGAGTTGGAGATCAGCCTTGGCAACATGGAGAAACCTCATTTCTACCAAAAATTAAAAAAAAATTAGCTGGACGTGGTGGTGCACACCTGTGGTCCCAGCTACTCAGGAAGCTGAGGTGGGAGGCTCACTGGAGCCCAGGAGGCGGAGGTTTCAGTGAGCCGAGATCATGCCACTGCACTCCAGCCTGGGCAACAGACACTCTGTGAAAGAAAAGAAAGAAGAAAAGAAAAAAGAAATGAAAAGGGAGGGGAGGGGAAGGGGAAGGGGAGAAAATAAAAGGGAAAAGGAAAAGGAAAGAAAAGAAATAAAAGAAAAAAGAAAGAAAAAAGGAAGGAAGGAAGGAAAGAAAGAAAAGAAAGGAAGGGAAGGAAGAAAGTAGCTGGGCATAGTGATGCACACCTGCAGTACCAGCTACTTGGCAGTCTGAGGTGGGAGGATTGCTTGAGCCCAGGAGTTCGAGGCTGCACTGAGCCATGATTGTGCCACTGCACTCCAGCCTGGGCGACAGAGTGAAACCCTGTCTCTAAAATAAACAAGAAAAAAAGATATTACAAAATCTTAATTGTTGATAATTCTGGCTGGTAGAGAATATGAGTATTTATCATATTATTCTTTGAATTTTTCCATTATATTAAAATCCTTGAAATAAGTTGTTACATGAATCAGAAATGTTTTAGCTTAAAAGGCCACGGGGGCCAAGCACAGTGGCTCAGCCTGTAATCCCAGCACTTTGGGACGCCGAGGCAGGCGGATCACTTGAGGTCACGAGTTCAAGGACAGCCTGGCCAACATGGTGAAACCCCTTCTCTACTAAAAATACAAAAATTAGCCAGATGTGGTGGTGTGTGCCTCTAATCCCAGCTACTTGGGAGGCTGAGGCAGGAGAATCACTTGAACCCGGGAGGCAGAGGTTTCAGTGAGCCAAGATGGCACCACTACACTCCAGCCTGGGCAATAGAGTGAGACTCTTGTCTCAAACAAAACAAAACAAAACAAAACAAAACACAACACAACAAAACACACACAAAAAAAGGCCATGGGTGAGAGAAAGGAAAATGGGAAGTAGGAAAATAGATAGCTTTAAATATTTTGGACAAAGGAGATTTGCTCATAGTGACTATGGAGAGGAGAGCCAGGAATGATGGTGAGAGTTCCTGAAAGGCAGATTTTGGCTTGGGAATAAAAAACCACCAATCTATTAAGGTTTTTGGTCTTTTTTTTTTTTTTTAGTAGCCTCAAAACCGTATGGAGGAAAAATATGTATTATTTGGGGTAAAAAATAAAGTTGTCAAGAGTCAGACAACCACCTGTCTGACAGATACGTGGCAAGGATTCCTGCACTCGGAAGGAATTTGGATTTGGTAATCTCCAAGGTCCCTACAATTCTCAGGTTCCATCAACCTTGGACTGGAACCTCTCAGTTTCTAAATTCTAGTTCATAGGCTCTGGGAAATGCACCACAGTTATCCCAAGGAAAACTTTAAAAGATAATGCAACAGTCTGAATACAATACAGATCTGAATTGTGTTACCTGGGAATATTTCACGATCAATAAGGAATAAATCACTTAATTGGGACTAATAGTTATTATAGGCAAGAGAGTCACAAGAATTATACTGGCCTTGAATAAAGCTAGCTTTAATTCTCACACCCCGATCAACCTTATGCACATAATTAAATCAGTATTATTTGGAGAACTATTGCCTGTTTAATTACTGTTTCTGTGACTTGTTATTTGTTCTCCCAGTACCAAAGTCAAATTGCTCCCACAGCTAAAGAGATCTCCACAGAAACATCCCACTGAAATAAACATTCCTTTATAAAATGGAAGAGTAAGAATAATGAATGTGTTTTCTTTTAAACTAGTTGCTTTGGCTGCTGTCAAAAGAAAAAATAAAAGTCTTAGCAATGGAAAACAAGTATCACTTCTATGAGGAGGGCCAGTCTGGCATAAAGATAGTGAGGTAAGAACTCAAGCAGCTCTCTGCTGCTACCCTGCTCCCAGCCAAGAAGATAATGGATTTCAACAGGAGTAAATGAGACAACATGCTATAGCTGAGGATTTTCTTTCAAAAAGGTACCATACCTTTTAAACCAGTAAGGTTCTTTGCTGTACACAGTTAATATATACCTAGAAGGTTATAAGTTGAGCAGCCTTTGCATGCCTGGAACCTGATAGATCTCAACAGACACCTGGCAAACCCACTGTGGCTTTTAAAGAATGCTATTTCTGGCTGGGTGCGGTGGCTCACACCTATAATCCTAGCACTTTGGGAGGCCAAGGCGGGCAGATCACT
>NW_026652282.1:42031391-42036813 GCF_009828535.3 Hylobates moloch
ATAAAAGGGAAAAGGAAAAGGAAAGAAAAGAAATAAAAGAAAAAAGAAAGAAAAAAGGAAGGAAGGAAGGAAAGAAAGAAAAGAAAGGAAGGGAAGGAAGGTGAAAGAAAAGAAAGAAGAAAAGAAAAAAGAAATGAAAAGGGAGGGGAGGGGAAGGGGAAGGGGAGAAAATAAAAGGGAAAAGGAAAAGGAAAGAAAAGAAATAAAAGAAAAAAGAAAGAAAAAAGGAAGGAAGGAAGGAAAGAAAGAAAAGAAAGGAAGGGAAGGAAGAAAGTAGCTGGGCATAGTGATGCACACCTGCAGTACCAGCTACTTGGCAGTCTGAGGTGGGAGGATTGCTTGAGCCCAGGAGTTCGAGGCTGCACTGAGCCATGATTGTGCCACTGCACTCCAGCCTGGGCGACAGAGTGAAACCCTGTCTCTAAAATAAACAAGAAAAAAAGATATTACAAAATCTTAATTGTTGATAATTCTGGCTGGTAGAGAATATGAGTATTTATCATATTATTCTTTGAATTTTTCCATTATATTAAAATCCTTGAAATAAGTTGTTACATGAATCAGAAATGTTTTAGCTTAAAAGGCCACGGGGGCCAAGCACAGTGGCTCAGCCTGTAATCCCAGCACTTTGGGACGCCGAGGCAGGCGGATCACTTGAGGTCACGAGTTCAAGGACAGCCTGGCCAACATGGTGAAACCCCTTCTCTACTAAAAATACAAAAATTAGCCAGATGTGGTGGTGTGTGCCTCTAATCCCAGCTACTTGGGAGGCTGAGGCAGGAGAATCACTTGAACCCGGGAGGCAGAGGTTTCAGTGAGCCAAGATGGCACCACTACACTCCAGCCTGGGCAATAGAGTGAGACTCTTGTCTCAAACAAAACAAAACAAAACAAAACAAAACACAACACAACAAAACACACACAAAAAAAGGCCATGGGTGAGAGAAAGGAAAATGGGAAGTAGGAAAATAGATAGCTTTAAATATTTTGGACAAAGGAGATTTGCTCATAGTGACTATGGAGAGGAGAGCCAGGAATGATGGTGAGAGTTCCTGAAAGGCAGATTTTGGCTTGGGAATAAAAAACCACCAATCTATTAAGGTTTTTGGTCTTTTTTTTTTTTTTTAGTAGCCTCAAAACCGTATGGAGGAAAAATATGTATTATTTGGGGTAAAAAATAAAGTTGTCAAGAGTCAGACAACCACCTGTCTGACAGATACGTGGCAAGGATTCCTGCACTCGGAAGGAATTTGGATTTGGTAATCTCCAAGGTCCCTACAATTCTCAGGTTCCATCAACCTTGGACTGGAACCTCTCAGTTTCTAAATTCTAGTTCATAGGCTCTGGGAAATGCACCACAGTTATCCCAAGGAAAACTTTAAAAGATAATGCAACAGTCTGAATACAATACAGATCTGAATTGTGTTACCTGGGAATATTTCACGATCAATAAGGAATAAATCACTTAATTGGGACTAATAGTTATTATAGGCAAGAGAGTCACAAGAATTATACTGGCCTTGAATAAAGCTAGCTTTAATTCTCACACCCCGATCAACCTTATGCACATAATTAAATCAGTATTATTTGGAGAACTATTGCCTGTTTAATTACTGTTTCTGTGACTTGTTATTTGTTCTCCCAGTACCAAAGTCAAATTGCTCCCACAGCTAAAGAGATCTCCACAGAAACATCCCACTGAAATAAACATTCCTTTATAAAATGGAAGAGTAAGAATAATGAATGTGTTTTCTTTTAAACTAGTTGCTTTGGCTGCTGTCAAAAGAAAAAATAAAAGTCTTAGCAATGGAAAACAAGTATCACTTCTATGAGGAGGGCCAGTCTGGCATAAAGATAGTGAGGTAAGAACTCAAGCAGCTCTCTGCTGCTACCCTGCTCCCAGCCAAGAAGATAATGGATTTCAACAGGAGTAAATGAGACAACATGCTATAGCTGAGGATTTTCTTTCAAAAAGGTACCATACCTTTTAAACCAGTAAGGTTCTTTGCTGTACACAGTTAATATATACCTAGAAGGTTATAAGTTGAGCAGCCTTTGCATGCCTGGAACCTGATAGATCTCAACAGACACCTGGCAAACCCACTGTGGCTTTTAAAGAATGCTATTTCTGGCTGGGTGCGGTGGCTCACACCTATAATCCTAGCACTTTGGGAGGCCAAGGCGGGCAGATCACTTGAGGTCAGGAGTTTGAGACCAGCCTGGCCAACGTGGCGAAACTTTGTCTCTATTAAAAATATAAAAATTAGCTGGGTGTGGTGGTGCACGCCTGTGATCCCAGCTACTCAGGAGGCTGAGGTAGGAGAATAGCTTGAATCCGGGAGGCAGAGGCTGCAGTGAGCCGAGATCGCACCACTGCACTCCAGCCTGGGCAACAAAATGAGACTCCATCTAAAAAAAAATAAAAATAAAAAATAAAGAATGCATATTTCTACCACAAAAATACTGAAAGCATGCTGCAACATAAAAACATGTGCTCTGCCCATGTGTTTTTGCCCGTTTAGGATTTCCTTCCTTCAGTGATTCTGTACCACATAACTAACAATAGGAAATACTTTCATAAAAGTGACTGTTGTTTAGTAGTTTCTTCTATTAACTTTCAAAACTAAAACCAAACCAAACCAAACCAAAAAGCAGCCCACGAAGCTCTTAAATATTCCCAAGTTAATGAGGTTAGTATGGCTTAAATATACCTTCTTTCTAGACCCACATTCCTAACTGTGCTGGAGTTTCATGTGTCCTGATCTCTGTTACCCACCAGAAATACCACGTGAGGCAAAAAGCCCCAATATGCTGGAAAAGCAGCTGCCTAGACCACCACAATGCCTTGCAGAGACACAGTTCTGGCCCTAATCTATGAACAAAACCTGATTCCCACCCCCTCCAGGTTTCTCCATCCTTCAAATGCAAGCACTTAACATCCTAAAATGTCACAAAGCAGTGCATTTACCCTTGGGAGATAGAATTTGGTGATAAAATGCAAGACTGTAATGTTAGGAAGGACAGAGTGTGGGGAAAGCCAGAGACAAACAGGAGAGGGAGGAGGAGAAAGGGGTTGAGGAATGAAATTCTGCAGGGCAAAGGTTACTGGAAAACAGCAGGACAGAAGCAAGAGACTACGACAGAGAGGCAGGGCCAAGGAAAACAACGAGGTCAATGATATGCTACACAAAGACAAAGAACTGTGCTTCCAGATGAGATTACCACATATGCCTTTAGAGAAGTGGTTCTGTTTTTCAGGGGGTCATTATGTATTCAGCCAATAGTGCAGCTCCTCTGCTTACTCTTAGCAACTTCTGTCCACCTAACTGCACCAAATACTACATATCTGAAACTATTATTTCAGAGATATAAATACTTTAAGGGGGAGGGAAAGCAACCCAAAACATCCATTAAAATATCAGTGAAGACTTCTGGTTCCAAGTAAGATGGTATAAACACACATGTAACCTTTCTGTTCACCAAATGCAACTATAAAATCTGTAAAGAAAATATGGGCAACTATTAGAGAACTCTTAAAAGTATATAACAGCAGGCGATCAGGAAAGAATGCCAGAATGCGGAGTACAACTGAACTGGCAGTGACTTAACCACTTTTTTTCTTCCAGTATTCACTGGCCTGAACTCAACACAATGAAATCTGAAAGTGAGCACTGTGGTTAGAGCACATGTTCTGGTTCAAGGTGCTTTTTTGGAAAAGGGAACTACTAATGCTCAGAGAAACTGGAGTGGTGAGGTGGCGGTGGCGGGGGGCGGGGGGGAATCCCCTGGGTTTTTCTCTCCTTTTTCTCCCCTTTCTAATGTCTAGAAAATCCCATGGTAGAAGCTGTGGCAGCAGCAACAAAAAGTAACTGGCATAGGGAGGCTGTAGGAGCTAAAACTCTGAAAGAGAGAGAAGAAACTTCTGTCCATTTGGTGGAACTATGGCTCCAAAAGGGCAAAGCCAAATCCCATTGCTTTTTTTTTTTTCTTTTGAGACAGAGTCTCGCTCTGTCACCCAGGCTGGAGTGCAGTGATCTTGGCTCACTGCCACCTCTGCCTCCTGGGCTCAAGAGATTCTCCTGCCTCAGCCTCCTGAGTAGCTGGGATTACAGGCACGCACCACCATGCCCGGCTAAATTTTATATTTTCAGTAGAGACGGGGTTTCGCCATGTTGGCCAGGCTGGTCTCAAACTCCTGACCTCGTGATCCGCCTGCCTCGGCCTCCCAAAGTGCTGGGATTACAGGCGTGAGCCACCGCACCTGGCCTCCCATTGATTTTTCTTTCTTTCTCTCTGTTTGCCTGCCCCTTGTGCCCTAGAGGCAGTGTGTTGTGAAAGTGTGCAGTTTCTCACTGGAGGCCTAAAAAGGAAAGCCCTGGAAAAGTAGAAAGTACCAGAGAAATAACAATGAAGGAAGAGCTCAGGAAAACAAACTCACAAAAAGTTGCTTACAAACTCACAAAAAGTTGCTTACAAACTCCTGGGAAGGCCGCCACTTCCTCACAGGTGGATCTGATTCTAATTAGCACATCAAAGACTGGGAGAAATGAGTTAACATACACTTAGGTCCCTGACAAAGATAGGTGGGTGGCACACACATGACAGGTGAACAGCACTGCAAAGCCATTGAATACTGAACTGATATTTGAACTACACCCCATAGAAAGTGAGATGGAACTTGCAGTCTGAACCTAACCAGACCAACTGCTGCTGAAACAAATATATTGACATTCTCCATTGGGTTGAAACAAGATCCAGAGTATCATAACATAATATCCAAAACAATCAGGATAAAATCCAAAATTATGCAATATACAAAGAACCATGAAAATGCCAGCTCACATGAGAAAAGACAACAGATGCCAACAATGAGATGACACAAATGTTGAAATTATCTAACAAGGACTTTAAAGCAGCTATTCTAAAAATGCTCAGATTGCCACGCATGGTGGCCTGCACCTATAGTTTCAGCTACCCAGGAGGCTGAGGTGGGCAGATCACTTGAGGCCAGGAGTTTGAGTCCAGCCTGGGCAATATAACAAGATCTTGCTTCTAAAACAACAACAACAACAACAACAACCACACACTCAAACAAGCAATCACCAAACCTGAACACTCTTGAAAGAATGTTAAAATAGAAAATATCAGTAAGAAGAAGATATAATGATAACCAAATGGAAACTCTAGAACTGAAAAACAACTGAAATAAAAATTAACTGGAAGAACACAACAGCAGAATGGAGGAGGCAGGCAACCTGAAGACAGATAAACTGGCCAATCTAAACAGAAAAAAAGATTGGAAAAAAAATAACAAAGCCTCAGGGACCTGTGGGATAACAATAAAGGATCTAACATCTAACATTTGTATAACTATTATCTAATACAGAGACGAGAAAGAGTGTGATGATAATTTTTTTTTTTT
>NW_026652282.1:42036877-42039822 GCF_009828535.3 Hylobates moloch
CCTTCTTTTTAAAGGCTGAATAGTATTCCATTGTGTATATATACCATGTTTTATCAGTTATCTTTGTGTCGTGTGTGTGTGTGTGTTTTGGTTTTTTTGTGTTTTTTTTTTGAGAGAGAGGGTCTCACTCTGTTGCCCAGGCTGGAGTGCAGTGGCACCATCTCAAGCTCAGTACAACCTCCACCTCCTGGGCTCAAGTGATCCTCCTGCCTCAGCCTCCTGAGTAGCTGGGATTACAAGTGTTCATCGCCACGCCCAGCTGATTTTTGTATTTTTTGTAGAGACAGGGTTTCACCATGTTTCCCAGGCTGGTCTCAAGCTCCTGACCTCAAGCAGCCCTCCAGCATTGGCCTCCCAGAGTGCTGGAATAACAGGCATGAGCCAGTGCACCCAACCTCTCATGATATTTATATCTGTATTGTATCAGGGTAATACTGGTCTTATAAAATTAGTTGGGAAATATTCCTTCCTCTTCTAGTTTTTGGAAGAAATGGTGTAGAACTGGGGTTAATTCTTATTAAAATGTTTGATAGAATTCTCCAATGAAACACTCCAGACCTGGAGGCTTCTCTTTGGGGATTTGCTTAACTATAAATTTGAGTTCTTTTTTGTTTGCTTGAGGCCTTGCTCTGTCACCCAGGCTCAATCATAGCTCACTGCAGCCTCAACCTCCTAAGCCCAAGCAATCTTCCCACCTCAGCCTCCCAAGAGCTGGGACCACAGGCCTGTGCCACCATATGCGGCTAATTTTTTAAGAATTTTTTGTAGAGATGAAGTCTTCCTATGTTGGCCAGTCTGCTCTGAAACTCCTGGGCTCAAGTGATCCTCCCGCCTCAGCCTACCAAAATGTTGGGATTACGGGCGTGAGCCACTGCACATGGCAAATTTGAGTCCTTTAATAGATAATTTGAATAGCCCTGTAACTGTTTCATGTTGAGTGACTTTGGGTAGTTTGTAGTTTAAGGTACTGGTTTGTTTCATCTAAGTTGTCGAATTTACATGTATGGAATGGCTCATAGTATTCCCTGTGTTGCTTTCATTTTAAAATTCAATCTTGGTTAGACTTCTACTTCCAAAAAGATGGAGTAGGTGTGCTTTTCCCTATGCCTCCCACTAAGTACAATTAAAAACCCTGAGCATTTTATATAATGACTTTGAAAGATCAGGAGAAGAAAGCAGAACAGCTAGAGTCCTTGAGACCTGAGGAACAACCCAGTTTTATGTTCCCTGGGATTTCTTTTTGTTCCCAGAGTTGGTGCTGGAGAAGCTAGCAACCCAGAAGCACAAACCAGCAAAAACAAAAACTAAGAAAAGCCTGTCCTCTCTAGCCAAATGACCAGGAAAGGGACAGTCTATCAGACAGGAAACCTTTTTTTTTTTATTTTTTTATTGTTTTGAGACTGAGTCTCTGTCACCCAGGCTGGAGTGCGGTGGCGCCATCTCTGCTTACTGCAACCTTCGCCTCCCTGGTTAAAATGATTCTCCTACCTCAGCCTCCCAAGTAGCTGGGATTGCAGGTGCACACCATCACACCCAGCTAATTTTTGTATTTTTAGTAGAGGTGGGGTTTCACCACGTTGGCCGAGCTGGTCTCAAACTCTTGACCTCAAGTGATCCACCCACTTTGGCCTCCCAAAGGGCTGGGATTACAGGTGTGAATCACTGTGCCCGGCCAACATGGAAAACTTCTAGACAGAAAACTCTTCTCCAGTCAAACACCACAGAAAAATACTTTGGGCCACCCCAACCTTCTCCAGCAAAGATGGAGTAGGGAGCCTAGACAGCAATGGTGTACCCCATCTGGGGTTGTGTTAGAGGAGACTGGGTGGACAGTCAGGATTTTCACCTCTGTTCAGCAGTGTCAGTGGAGGCCATGCAGGAAACAATAGCAAGGCATTCTTACCAATCCCAGTGATGGAGGTATCCATGGAAGCCTAGTAGGGACCCGAAACTCTCAGCCCCACCCAACGGTAACAGGGATGTTGACACAGGCCAAATGGTGACACAGGCCAAATGGTGAACTAGGTCTTATACAACCACCTGGTGGTAACAAGGCAATGCCCCCAACCCTGATCTCCAGCCAGATAGTGTCATAGGAAGCCAGCCAAAATCGAAGGTTTGCATAAGATCCAGAGTCTCATAATACCCTAAATGTCTAGGTTTCAGTAAAAAATTACTCATCAAGAATCAGGAAGATCTCAACTTGACCAAAGACAGATGCCAACATCAAGATGCCACATATTAGAATAGTTTAATAAAGATTTTAAAACAGCCAACATAAAAATGCTTCGGTGAACAATTGTGAACATACTTGAAACAAGTTAAAAAAAAATAGTATCGCTCTTTCATTCCTATTATTGGCAATTTTTGTCTTATCTTTTTTTCTTGCTATAGGTTGGTCAGTTATCTTGATCATTTCACAGAACACTCTTTATTTTTCTGTTTGTTTTTAGAGACAGGGTCTTACTCTGTCACTCAGGCTGGAGTACAGTGGCGTGATCACAGCTCACTACAGCCTGGACCTTTTGGGCTCAAGTGATCCTCCTGCCTCAGTCTCCTAAGTAGCTGGGACTACAGGTGAGCACCATCATGTCTGTCTCCTAATGCATTTTTAAAAAGAAAGTAAACAGACAAAAGAGATTGGAGAACCAAACTAGAGGAGGAAATAACTGATGACCAGAATGTTCACCTCAATTACTCTACATATGAATATATGTCTGAGCCCCAGTGCCTTGCTTTCCACAGAGCAGTAAGAATTATTTGAAGTACAGGTAAATTAGCTTCGTTAAGGAAATTCATGAAGAACTGGTGAGGTAGCTAAAGTTTGGCGGTGGGCATGGAAGGGAGGGAAGAATTAGACATGTTAGTTCTCTTCTGTTAAAAACAGGGAGTGTTTGCGAGGCCGAGGTGGGTGGATCGCCTGAGGTCAGGAGTTCGAGACCAGC
>NW_026652282.1:42039832-42072691 GCF_009828535.3 Hylobates moloch
GACACAGGCCAAATGGTGACACAGGCCAAATGGTGAACTAGGTCTTATACAACCACCTGGTGGTAACAAGGCAATGCCCCCAACCCTGATCTCCAGCCAGATAGTGTCATAGGAAGCCAGCCAAAATCGAAGGTTTGCATAAGATCCAGAGTCTCATAATACCCTAAATGTCTAGGTTTCAGTAAAAAATTACTCATCAAGAATCAGGAAGATCTCAACTTGACCAAAGACAGATGCCAACATCAAGATGCCACATATTAGAATAGTTTAATAAAGATTTTAAAACAGCCAACATAAAAATGCTTCGGTGAACAATTGTGAACATACTTGAAACAAGTTAAAAAAAAATAGTATCGCTCTTTCATTCCTATTATTGGCAATTTTTGTCTTATCTTTTTTTCTTGCTATAGGTTGGTCAGTTATCTTGATCATTTCACAGAACACTCTTTATTTTTCTGTTTGTTTTTAGAGACAGGGTCTTACTCTGTCACTCAGGCTGGAGTACAGTGGCGTGATCACAGCTCACTACAGCCTGGACCTTTTGGGCTCAAGTGATCCTCCTGCCTCAGTCTCCTAAGTAGCTGGGACTACAGGCACATGCCACCACGCCAGGCTAATTTTTTTGTTTTTTTTTGTTTTTTTTGTTTTTTTTTGTAGAGACAGGGGTTTCACCATGTTGCCCAGGCTGGTCTTGAACTCCCGGGCTCAAGCAATCCGCCCACCTCGGCCTCCCAAAGTGCTGGGATTACAAGTGTGAGCCAGTGCGCCTGGCCCATTACTTTTCTGTTTTTAATCTCATTGATTCCTGGTCTTTATTATTTTTATCCTTCTGCTTACTTTGGGTTTATTTTGCTCCTTTTTTCTCGTTTCTAGTGTTGAGAACTTAATTTATTGATTTGAAGCTTTTTCTCTTATCTAATGTAAGCATGTAGTACTATAAATTTTCCTCTCAGCACCTGCTTTAACCGTGTCTCATAAATTTTGATATGTTGAATTTCATTTTCGTTCTCTTAAGTGTATATTTTTTTAACTTCTCTTGAAATTTCTTCTTTCACCCATGGATTATTTCAAAGTGTGATTTTTGGTTTCCAAGTGTTTGGAGGTTTTCTTGTTATCTTTCTGTTGCTGATTTCTAGTTTTCTTTTTTTTTCTTTTCTTTTAAGAGATGAGATCTCACTATATTGCCCAGGCTGGTCTCGAACTCCTGGGCTCAAGCAATCCTCCCACCTTGGCCTCCCAAAGTGCTGGGATTATGGGTGTGAGCCACTGCGCATGGCCAGTTTCTAGTTTTGATTCCACTGTGATTAGAAAACACACTCTATATAATTCCAGTTATTTAAATTTGTTGAGGTTTATTTTATGACCCAGGATATGGTCTGTCATGGTACATGTTCCATGGGTGCTTAAAAATAAGTGTGTGCTGCTCTTGTTGGGTAGAGTATTCCATAAATGTCAATTCGTTCAACTCTGTTAGTTGGTAGTAGTGTTGAGTTCTTCTGTACCCTTGTTGATTTTCTGTTTGTTGGTTCTATCAATTATTGAGAGAGGTTGAGATCTGTAGCTATAATCATGGATTTGTCCATTTCCCCTTTGAGTTCATTTCATTTTTGCCTCACATATTTTGGAGCACTGTTGTTTGGTGCACACACATTTATGATTGCTATGTCTTCCTGATGGAATGACACTTTTATCATTATGTAATATTCCTCTTCATCTCTGGTAATTTTCTTTACTATGAAGTCTACTTTATCTGATGTTAATATGGTCCCTTTTGCTTTCTTTTGAGTGATGTTTGGATCATATGTCTTTCTCCATTATTTTACTTTCAACCTACTTATATCCTTTTATTTTAAGTATGGTTTATTTAGACAGCATATATTTGAATCATATTTTTAAATCTGCTGTGTCAATCTGTCTTTTAATTGGTTTAGACCACTTATATTTGATGCAATTATTAATATGTTAGGACTTCAGCGTGTCCTTTTATTGTGTGTGTGTGTGTGTGTGTGTTCTCTGTTTTTCATTTCTCTTTTATTTTTCCTACCTTCCTTGGAGGTTCCCTGAACAACCAACCACACTCGATCCATGTGAAATAGATCATTTGAATAGCCCCAAAGCTATTAGTAACATTGAATTTGTAATTAAAAACTTCCCCTAAAAATACCTTCAGGCCCAGATGGTTTCACTGAGAATTCTACCAAACATTGAAAGAAATAAAAAGTGATAACAGTAGAAGAGAAATTTGAATCAAAGATCAATAGAGTTATAAAAGAAATAGCTAACCATGGGAATATGGGGATATGCTGCTGTTTTAGAAGCTGTAGGTTTACAGCCAAAAAGAACTTAGTGAAGGCAAACTTATCAACATAAATGAAGAAAATGGTTATGGTGAAAAGAATGAAGATGTTCCAGAGGAAGTGATACTAGTGAAAAAG
This sequence comes from Hylobates moloch, assembly GCF_009828535.3. Taxonomy (NCBI): domain Eukaryota; kingdom Metazoa; phylum Chordata; class Mammalia; order Primates; family Hylobatidae; genus Hylobates; species Hylobates moloch. Next base: position 42,042,268 of record NW_026652282.1, read on the forward strand.
TGCACATTAAAGGAATTCTTGGAAGTATTTTACAACATTGAAAACACAAAGAACAAAATGTTGAAAACTAATCCACACTTAGAAGGGAATATGACAATTTGCCAAGGGGTAGAAAAGGTGCTTGCTGCATGTTGTAAGTTATACAATGAAAAGGAGTTAAGCACTGTAATCTTGATAAGTTTTTACAAATAAATAAAAGTGTAATTCTCAATGTTTCTAGTGTTTCAAATTATAGTATACTAAATACATATTGGTTTTATTATTTTTTATTTCCCTATTTGTTTATAGTCAATGGGAAGATAGCTTTTTAATGTTTTGACAAAATTTTTAAAGGTCATTAAACAATGATAGTTTTCCCCATTGTTTATTAAGACTGCTTTTCACAGTTTTAGCTTGCACAATCATTTTACAGTATCATACCACCATGCAAAGCAAGGACTATCTGTAATCTTTAGTGACAGAAAGCAGATCATTGGTTTCCTGGGAGGAGACAGGGAAGCAGGAGGATACAAGGAAACTTTTGGGGGTGATGGACACATTATCTTGGTTGTGATGCTAGTTGTATGTAGATGTGTGTCAAAACTTTATACATTTAAAATATATACAGTTTATTGTATACCCCAATCATGTATATGATTAATATAATACTTTTGTATTCATATATATACATAGATACATTATAAGTATTTATATGAACAATCATCACAAGTAGAGGTGTATATATGTATAGATGGGTAAGAAAATGTGATAGTGGGGTCAAGTGTGGTGTCTCACACCTGTAATCCCAGCACTTTGGGAAGCCAAGGCGGGAGGATTACTTGAGCCCAGGAGTTCAAGACCAGCTTGGGCAACATAGTGAGACCTCGTCTCTACAAAATTAAAAAAATTAGCTGGGCATGGTGGCATGCGCCTGTAGTCGAGCTGCTCGGGAGGCCGAGTTGGAAGGATTGCTTGACCCTGAGAGGTTGAGGCTGCAGTGAGCCATGATCTTACCACTACATTCCAGCCTAGGTAACATACAATGTATGGCATTTTGAGTCTGACTTTTTTCATTTAGCATAATGTTTTGGAAGTTCGTCCGTGTTATATGTATCGGTATTCATTACTTTTATGACCAAATAGTATTCTGTTATATGGATACACCACATTTTGTTAATCCGTTCAGCAGTTGATGGATATTTGGGCTGTTTCCACATATGGGCTGTTACGAATAATGGTGCTATAAACATCCTCATACAGTTTTTTTTTTTATTTTAATCAGGTCTTCTAGAAGAAAATTCATACAAGTTTTTGAGTGCACATATGTTTTCATTTCTCTTGGGTACATACCTAGGAATAGAATTATTGAGTCATATAGTAACTGTCTAACATTTTGAGGAATTGTCAAAGTATTTTTTATAGCATCTGCAACATTTTACATTCCTGTCAGTAATGTGTGAAGGTTACATTTTCTCCACATCCTCACCAATACTTGTTATTGTCTTTTTGTTATAGCCTTTCTAGTGGGTATGAAGTGTATTTCACTGTGATTATGATTTGCATTTGTCTAATGGCTAATGATGTTGAACAGCTTTTCTCGATGTCCTTCTTAGCCATTTATATATCTTTTGAAGAGACCTTTTCTACTTTATCACACAAAAAAAGCCTTTATGAGGTCAGAAAACACAAGATTTATCTTTGTCTTCTATGAAATGCTGCTGTTCACACAGCCAGAATGAGTCGTCTCAGTTCACTTCTTTTAAGTCCCATCGCATTCATTTGAGTATGTTTGTCCTTGGCTGCTGAAAATCTGACCCTTTAATGAATAGGGCAACAAAGTTCCCTGACCAGCAGTGTTCTAGAATGTCCCATTTTTTAATACTGCATCCATGCACACCTCCTATGTTGTCTTTGGAGAAATTATTCAGATCCTTAACTCAATTTTTTTTAAACGGGCAGTCTTTTTATTGAGTCGTAAGAGTTCTTTACATATTCTGGATACAAGTCTCTTATCAGAAATATGATTTGCAAATATTTTCTCCCATTCTATTGATTCTCTTTTTACTTTCCTCATGGTGTCCTTTGAGGAACAACAGTTTTTAATTTTGGGCCAGGTGCAGTGACTCACACCTGTAATCCCAACACTTTGGGAGGCTGAGGTGGGAGGATGGCTTGAAACCAGGATCTCAAGGCCATCCTAGGCAACATAGCAAGTCCTCATCTCTACAAAAAATAAAAAATTAGCCAGCCATGGTGACGCATACGTATAGTCCCAGCTGTTCCAGAGACTTAGTTGGAAGGATTGCTTGAGCCCAGGAGTTTAAGGCTGCAGTGACCTATGATCACACCACTGCACTCCAGTCTGGGTGACAGAGTGAGACCCTGCCTCAAAAAAAAAGTTTTTAATTTTGATGAAGTCCAGTTTATCTGTTTTTTTTTGGTTGCTTGTCCTTTTGATGTTATATCCAAGAAATATCAAATATTGCCTAAGCTACGGTCAAGAAGTTTTACACCTATATTTTCTTCTAAGAATTTTATAGTTTGGCTATTACATTTAGGTCTTTGATTCATTTGAGTTCATTTTTGTATCTGGCTTGAGGTATTAGGGGTCCAAGTTCATTTTTTTCTTATGTGTGGATATCTAGTTGTCACAACACCATTTGTTGGGTAGCTTCCTTTTTGAAAATGATGAACACTGTACCCCAAACCCACCTACCTTGGTTCCACATATTCCTTATAAATCAGGCTGCTATGAAAGAAAGCATAGTTACTGAATGAGCAAGAAATCCTAGTTTTATATTTTGAAATCTTAGTTCTTTTTTCAGAGACAGCGTCTCATTCTCTGTTGCCCAGCCTGGAATGCAGTGGCACAATCATAGCTCACTGTAATCTTGAACTCCTGGGCTCAAGCAATCCTCCTGCCTTAGCCTCCCCAATTAGTTGGGACTACAGGCACATGCCACTGTACCCAGTTATTTTTTATTATTTTTTTAGAGATGGGATCTTGCTATGCTGCCCAGGTTGGTCTCAAACTCCTGGCCTCAAGCAATTATCCCATCTTGGCCTCCCAAAGTGCTGAGATTACAAACATGAGCCACCGCACCCAGCCAGTTTTATTTTTTTTAATCTCCTGTTTCACAAATCTACCAAAGTGACTTAAAATTTTTTTTATCTAGTTTGAGATGCTAATTTCTGTACTTTATGCTTCACTCTGTCCAAATACAAGGGAACTTTTTAAAAGTTAATGGAATAATGGAATTAAGTGACGAAAATTAAAAATATAAACTTCATTTCTCAACATAAGCTCCATCAAGGTCAAGACACTTTTGTAAGCAATGATACCAGCCATTTAGTTCTTCCCTAGAGAACTGAGCGTCCTGGGAATTTAACCATGTCAATGCAGTCTTTTTTGCATTATTAACTGAAGGAAAATGGGTACCCTTGAAGATTTTTTAAGATTAGGACACAAAAAGAAGTCAGAAGGAGGTAAAACAGGACTGTAAGGTGGATGCTTAATGATTTTTCATTGAAACTCTCACAAAATTACTCTCGTTTGATGAGAAGAATGAACTGGAGCATTGTTGTGATAGCAAAGGACGTTCTGGTAAAGCTTTCTTGAGCAGTTTTCTGTAAAGCTCTGGCTAACTCTCTCAAAACACTCATAATAAGCAGATGTTATCATTCTTTGGCCCTCCAAAAAGTCAACAAGCAAAATGCCTTGAACATCCCCAGAAACTGTTGCCATGACCTTTACTCTTGACTGATCCACTTTGCTTTGACTGGGCCACTGCCGCCTCTTGGTAGCCATTGTTTTGAATGTGCTTTGTCTTCAGAATTGTACTCGTAAAGCCATGTTTCATCTCCTGTTATAATTCTTCAAAGAAATGCTTCAGGATCTTGATCCCACTTGTTTAAAATTTCCATTGAAAGCTCTGCACTTGTCTGTAGCTGATCTGGCTGTAACCAGTTTCAGCACCCATTGAGTGGAAGGTTTGCTTAACTTTAATTTTTCAGTCAGAATTGTGACTGAAGAACTGTGACTGTAAGCTGAACCAGTTGAGATGTCTGTGGTGTTGGCTGTTGTTTGTGCTGTTAATCATCAGTCCTCTTTAATTAGGGCATGAACAAGATGAATTTTTTCCTTGCAAATTGATGCGATATAAAAATGATGTGAATGTGGGCTTTATCTTCAACTTTGTCTCTTCCCTTCTTAAAACAAGCTATCCATTTGTAAACTGCTGATTTCTTTGGGGCATTGTCCCCATGAACTTTTTGTAAAACAGCAAGCAATTTCTCCTTTCTTCTACCCAGATTTCACCATAAATTTGATGTTTGTTCTTGCTTCAATTTTAGCCAAATTCCTATTGCTCTAATAGGGGCCCTTTTCAAACTGATGTCTTATCCTTCTTAGTGCCTGTAAAAGTTAGTATGAATTTATTTTCGTGTAAATTTTTGAAATCTACATATAGTTTTTCATTTTCCATGAACTTTTTGAAGACCTCTTATATGTTACTGTTTTCCCACCCTACATGACAAAACAGCATTATGTTAATTTTTATTGGTTAATTTTATAACTTTTGTGTTAGTTTTCCTTTTGTGTATTTTAAACAGTTTTTGAAATTAAGATAGCTTTATTCTCAAAAACCATAAATAAAAATGTTCTCTTCCAATGTAATTGCTAAGTTTAAATAAATGTAAGTGTTCTGTAACAAACCCTTGCAATAATTATTTTTAGATTTAAAACTCTTATCTTCAGTGATTATGTATTACTGTTAATAATTGTTGAACTGTAAAAATTATTTCCACCTTCCAAATTTTAAAAATTGTAAGTCAGAGTGCATTGAAAGCATGATGACATTCCTTAATTCTGCACTGAAGGTTTTTAATAAAGAATGTTATAGCAATTCACAATAGCATATGGAAAGTATCAGAATGTAAAAACAAAAAATTATGAATATATTATTTTGGGCTTGCTACTTCATATTAGTTTTGGTAAAATTAAAACCCAATTGGTTAGTTTCTGCTGATGGAAATCTCACTTCTATGGAGAAAATATTACAAAATGTAAATCTGTTAGAGAAATTTAAGAATGAATCTGGCCGAGTGTGGTGACTCACGCCTGTAATCCCAGCACTTTGGGAGGCCAAGGTGGGTGGATCGCTTGAGATCAGGAGTTCGAGACCAGCCTGGCCAACATGGTAAAACCCCGTCTCTACCAAAAATACAAAAAAATGAGCTGGGCATGGTGGCTCATGCCTGTAATCCCAGCTACTCGGGAGGCTGAGGCATGAGAATCACTTGAACCTGGGAAACAGAGGTTGCAGTGAGCCAAGATTGTGCCACTGCACTCCACCCTGGGTGACAGAGCAAGACTTTTAAAAAAAAAAAAAAAAAGGAATTAATCTAATATAATACAATAGTAAATTAAGTTAAAATGTACTTGAAAATATTTGGAAATAATTCTTATGTATTGGGATATGCCAATTGTTATAGCAAACATCCTCAAAAGTCTCAGCATCTTTTTTTTTTTTTTTTTTTTTTTGAGACAGGATCTCTGTCACTCGGGCTGGAGTGCAGTGGCATGATCATAGCTCACTGCAGCCTCGACCTCCCGGGCTCAAGAGATCCTTCTGTCTCAGCCTCCTGAGTAGCTGGGACTACAGACGTGAGCCACTGCACCTGACCAGTCTCAGCATCTTAATACAATGAAGTCTTTATTTTTCGCACATGTCTCCATCCAATGTGGGTTTGAATGCGGATCCCCTCTGCCCCACACAGTTACTTAGGGACACAAGCTCTTTTTATGAATGGTGCTTTTATTTACTACCCATTCTCTTTTCTCCTCTCTAACTTCTGAAGCCAGTCAGCAAGAAAAGAGTGGAGGGTTATACAGTTGGGATTTTTTTCTGGTGGGGCGAGCAGGGGTAGGCTTTGAAGTGACTTACCTACCTACATATCATTAGCCAGAACTCACTCCTATGGCCCACCTAACAGCAAAGGGGGCTGGAGAATGCAGTCTTGCTATGTGTGCAGGTGGAAATGGAAATAGGGTTTGGTGAACACCTAGCACTTCTCTGCTGCTCTTTGATAGTGGCATTACAAAGTCAAAGCTATGAGAGCACAGGAACCTTATTGGTTTTATTCACCACTATAACCCTGTAGTTGATGCTATGATCTACACTGCACAGATTTCCATATAGTCTTAGGATCTTTCCACCTAGTGTCTCAGCAGGATAGTCTGACTTCTTACAGGCAGTTCAGGACTCCAAGAGTGAATGTTTTAAGAGGTAAGAAGTGGAAGGTGCTCATTTCAAAGCCTAGGCTCAGAAACTGACACAGTATTACTTCCACTATATTTTATTAGAGCAGTTGCAGAGGGCTTCCAAATTGAAGGAAAGGAAAATAGGCCCCATTTCTCATTGTGCACATGTACCCTAAAACTTAAAGTACAATTTTAAAAAAGGCATATCAAAGGATTTGTGGCCGTCTTTGATCTACCACAGTTGTAATATTTTTAATGTTTGTCTTTTTTTTTTTTTAAGAGACAGGTCTTGCTATGTTGCTCAGGCTAGATTCAAACTCCTGGGCTCAAGCTATCCTCCCACCTCAGCCTCGTGATGAGCTGGAACTACAGGCACAAGCTACCATGCCTGTCTTGAGTTACTTGTTTTGTTGCCTATAGACAGATTAGTCAGCTAGAGAAACTTTACTAATAAGACTAAAGTACACTCTTGCTTTTTATTTATTAACTAATTTATAAGGTTATCAAAATGCTTTAGCATCTTATTTCCTAATGGACTTAGAGCAGTAATTTCGGGTATATATATAAATTAATTGACTTGATCCTTGGGTGCTAGAATTACTCTACTCGTGCTATAGTAACTGAAAATGGATGAGGGAGAAATAAGAATAGATAGAGCACATCCTTTCAGAATCTTTGTTCTGGCTTTCAGATGAGGTTTTCCCATCTGTTTCACTGTCCTTTCTGCAGTTTCCCTGTTAGTTCAGTATAGTGTATATAAGTGGTGATTGAGGGGAGGGGTACAGAGATTACAGAGCCATCTTGCACTGTAAATTATGGCTGCTTAGGTAAGTATTGACTACCAAAAGAAATTTTTCGAAAGTGAGTTCAACAAATAAAGATGGTGTTAACCCTATTTACATGTCTCTAGGTAGACTGAAGGATTTTGAGTCATTAACAGTGAGCTTCAGATATTTCTTTTTGGGTATTCATTTATATATTTTAATCAGTTTCTATTGCAGCAAGATTCTAATGGAAGGAAAACAATGTTTCATTTTTTGTTGAAAGCAAACATACATTATAAGTTGTATAATACACAATGATTAATGAAGTTTTACTGTGTGTGTGTGCATGTGTGTATGTTTTTAAAATTACGGATGAACTATTACACAAATAAAAACAATCAGAATACAAAAAAATTAACTGTGTAGTGTATGCTTATACACATGCATATATGTATATATAAGTGGGATTATTCTATAACTTGCTTTTTTCACTTAACAATATATACTTCTGCATCGTTAATAAAACTGAAAAAGGAAATGATTGGATATAGATAGGTCCCTATTTCCCCTTGCAATGTAAACTCTGGACTTACTGGGCTATGGAGATCAGTACTTTCTTTACTAAACTCTAGACTCAAATATACAACTGCCAATTCAACAGCTCCACTTGGATGTCCAGTAGACATCTCAGACTAAAAATGTCCCAAACTGAACTACTGATCTTCCCAAACCAGTTCTATTTGTAGTTTTCTAGGTTTAGCAGATAGAAAAATCTATCCTTCTAGCTGTAACTCTGTCTTTTCAGTTTAAGTCAAAATTCTTAGTCATCTTTGATTCTTCATTGTCTTATATCCCATATTCAATATAACAGGATATCCCGTTAACTCTACTTTCAAAATATATCCATATTTCATATAGTAAGTCAAAAGAACAACCCCTAATGATAAATGGGAACACATGCCTGCCTCCCACTCCACTGCTGTATTTGGTCATCTAGGCCTCTTTCATCTCCCCTTACTCACCTCACCCCATCTCCTTCTTCCCACACTTCCTTTTTCATCCCATTTTAGGCAGCAGCATTCTATCACTTTTACTTTCAATTATGAGAATTCAGTAAGGAGCACAATGTACAGAGCACTTTCTTTTTTTTTTTTTTTTTTTTTTTTTTTGAGGCAGAGTCTCGCCCTGTCGCCCAGGCTGGAGTGCAGTGGCGCTATCTCAGCTCACTGCAAGCTCCGCCTCCCGGGTTCACGCCATTCTCCTGCCTCAGCCTCCGGAGTAGCTGGGACTACAGGCACCCGCCACCACGCCCGGCTAATTTTTTGTATTTTTTATTAGAGACGGGGTTTCACCATGTTAGCCAGGATGGTCTCGATCTCCTGACCTCATGATCCACCCGCCTCGGCCTCCCAAAGTGCTGGGATTACAGGCGTGAGCCACCACGCCCGGCCCAGAGCACTTTCATACACGTTTATCTTATTTAAAATTTAAAACAGTCCTTTTGCAGTTGTTCCAGTTACTATTGCTGATGATAATTTGCCCCCAAACTTAGCAGCTTAGAGCAGCTATGTTATACCCACTGATTCTGTGGGTCAGGAAATCAGATAGGGCACAGTGGAGATGGCTTCTCTCTGCTCCATGATGTGTCTAGGGCCTCATCAAGGAAGACAAAGTTTGAGAGTGACCCAACAGCTGGGCACTGGAATCAATTGAAGGCTTATTCACTGCATATCTGTGTAACAGCCCATCCCTGGGCTTGGATAACATAGACTACACATGGCCTTTCCATTAGTTTGGCTTCCTCATAGCCTAACAACCTCAGCATAGTCAGATTTCTTACAGGCGTCAGGCACAGGGCTCCAAGTGCATGTGTTCCTGCAAACCAGGAGGGAGCTACATTCCATTTTATGACTCAGCCTTGCAGTTCTCATGGCATCACTTCTATTGATCAAAAACCATCACAAGCCATCCCCTATTTAAGGGGAAGGGAGATAGACTTCACTACTTGATGAAGATGACAAAGTCACATTGCAGAAGAATGGGGGATTTGGAAAATACCATCTGTTGCAGGGGTTATCATTGTCCTTTGTTTTGAGTCATGGAGGCTTGGAGAGAAGTCGTTATCCCAGAGTGGTAGGATGAACAAGGGTTATCTTGGGAAACTATTCCTAGAGTTGTTATTACAGTAACTACTATCTAGTTAATTTTATTTGTGTGTTTAGAGATAGGGTCGCACTCTGTCACTCAGGCTGGAGTGCAGTGGTGTAATCATAGCTCTCTACAGCCTCAAATTCCTGGGCTAAGTGATCTTCCTGCCTCAGCCTCCTGAGTAACTGGGACTACAGGAACATACCACCACACCCAACTCCATCTAGTTCATTTTTAAGGCATTTATTTCAAACCTTTACAAAACCTATGAGGTTTTGGTTTTATGCAGTTTCTGCAGTGTTCACAAATGATTCTAATCCACTTATTAGGAAATGTAGCATAGTCTGTACCTGCCAAATATTTAGATCAACTGAAGAGACACTGAGGGGTCTCTGTACATAAGACACTGGAGGAGGCCATAGATCAGGTTAGAGTGACTGCAGTTACCTTTTTATTGCCTCCTCAGTTGGCACAGCAGTATCCACAAGGGCCAGAGGTAGTAGTGTTCTAGCCACTGGCCTCCCCTGGAGAGCAGGTGTGATTGTGGGTCCTTTCACCAAAGGCTAGTCATCTGGAAAGTTATTACAACATTCATTTACATGCAAGCATCCAAATTGAAAGTTGAGGTTACCTCATCCTAACAAAATTGCTCATGCCTCTAGGCTTGCGAGCTTTTGCTGATTTGGTCAATGGTCTAGTGACCATTTAAAGAGTGTGTCAGGCCAGGCACGGTGGCTCACGCCTGTAATCCCACCACTTTGGGAGGCTGAGGTAGGTGGATCACCTGAGGTCAGGAGTTTGAGACCAGCCTGGCCAACACGGTAAAACCCCATCTCTGCTAAAAATATAAAAATTAGCCTGGCATGGTGGCATGCGCCTGTAATCCCAGCTACTTGGGAGGCTGAGGCAGGAGAATCATTTCAACCCGGAAGGCAGAGGTTGCAGTAAGCTGAGATCATGCCACTGCACTCTAGCCTGGGCAACAGAGTGAGACTTGGTCTCAAAAAAAAAGTGTGTCTATCCATAGTACACAGCCAAGAAAGAAAATCACCTATCCAGGGAGGATAATCCTGGGATTTCCTCCAGCTTTAGCCGTGTTATGTATACTTAAAGATATTGAAGCTGCATTTAAAAAATCCCAAACATTTTTTTCACTAATTCTCACAGCCCTTCCCCCTCTATCATTATAAATACAATAATTTCTCCTTGTGAGTTTATATTAACTTCATCTTTTACCCACATATTTTCTTGTAGTTGGTGTTACTGTTTTAGTATATAGTTTATTGTCATGGTCTCGGTCCTTAGATGCAGACCTTTAGTTCAAGACACACAAGGAAAGATGAGTGAGATGACATTGCTGTCATTATCATTATTGTAAATTTTGCATCGAAGTACAATATCCACACAGAAAAGTACACAAAGCTGTACAGCTCAATGAATTTTCACAAATTAAATGCACTCATTTATCTGCCACCCAGATGGGGAAATAAAACATGGCTGGGCACGGTAGCTCATGCCTGTAATACCAGCACTTTGCAAGGCCAAGATGGGAGTATCACTTGAGCCCAGGAGTTCAAGACTGGCCTGGGCAACACAGTGAAACCCCATCTCTACAAAAGATTTTAAAACTGGCCATCGTGGTGGTGTGTACCTGTAGTTTCAGCTACTTAAGAGGCTGAGGTGGCAGGATCACTTGAGCCCAGGAGGTTGAGGCTGCAGGAGCTGTGGTCATGCCACTGAGAACTGTCTTAAAAAAAAAAAAAGTATTACCAACACCCAAGAACCCCTCCTTCTCCCTGCCAGTAACTGACCTCCCTTACCCTAGGTAACAGTTTTGCCAGTTTTTGAGCTTCCTATGAATAGACTCCTACAGTATACAGTCATTTGAGACTGGATTGTTTTGCTCATCAGTACGGTTTTGCCGTCCATCCATCCTTTTGCATGTAGTAATTCATTAATTTTCACTTCTGTGTCATGCATTGTGTGAATATGCCACATTTTTTATTCTGCTCTTGATACATATTTGGGTTGTTTCCAGTTTTTACCTACCATAAAAATGCTGATATGAGCCTTTTTATTCATCATTTGGTATGCATCTGTGCACACTTTTGCTAAGTATATACCTAGTATGGTTTGCTGGGTCATGGGTATGTGTACGTTCAGCTATAATATCTGCTGCCAAAGTGGTTGTTCGAATTCACACTCCCAACAGCAGCATAAGAGATAATCTATTTGCTCCATTTCCCTACCAACATTTAGTATTTTCAATTTTTGGACAGTCTTTTCAAGTTTAATTATTCTGGTAGATAATAGTGATTGTAATTTCAGTTTTCATTTCCGTGATAACTAATGAGATTGAGAACCTTTTAAAAGTTTATTTGCCATCTGGATAGCCTTACTTGTGAAGTATCTATTTAAGTTTTTTGCCCAGCTTTTAATTGGGTTGTCTTTTTCTAATTAATTTGTAAGAGTTTATTATATATTGTAGATGTAAGTCCTTTGTTGTCTATGTGCAATTGCAAATATCTTCTCCTGTCCCATTGATTGCCTTTTTATTCTCTTAATTGTCTCTTTTGATAACCAGAAGTTCTAGTTTCATTTTTCAGTCTCTTCCTTTATGGTTAATGGCTTTTGTGTCTTATTTAAAATATCTTTACCTGCCCCAAGGTCATAAATATATTCTCCTCTGCTTTCTTCCAGAAGCTTAATGAGCATATTGGTATAGAAAAACATTTATGCCTACCTTGTTCCATGTAGAATTTGAGGCAATTGAGATGAATAGTTAGCAAAATGGTCTTCCTTTTAGAAAAAGATAACTCTTGACAAAAAATTGGATATTATCCCTTCTAGGCCATGCACTAAAGAAACATGACATATTTAATCTCATAGTCTCTGAAGAATTCATATGTCTGTCCTACCCTTTTTAGTTGGGTATGTTTCAGTTGGAAGTAGGCCTTTAACAGCAATTCCCAAAATTTTAGTTTCAATTAGTATTTGAGGTTTCTGCATTTTTCCTCAAATATTTGTTCCCTTTGGCTTTAAAAACTCCATATGGTAGAAGAATTAAAATGTGCAAATGTGTGTAGTTGTTATCAGCTTTATTCAGGTTCATTATTTGAAATCAGGCTTTTGGAAGAATGCTTAGGAGGCAGTATTCTCTACATTTATAGGGTGGGCTATGCCTGTATATATTTTATGTTTATTCATTGGAATGTGTTTATGTTTATAAATCCTTCCATATATGTGATGACTCTAGAGTAAAGAAACTGGCTCTAGAAGCCTTCCGGAGAAATGATTTTCATTATTTTATGATGACATACATGTGTTTATTTCTTTTTTTAGATGGCCCACCTTGTTCTTTAAAATTGCCATAGAATAATAATCCAGATTTTTCTCTTGGCTAAATTTTCTGAGGCCTCATACAGTATTTAAACCACCAATAATAACTTGTTGACATGAAAAAAACTTATTTTTTTCTCTGGTTTCCTTGCCTTGAGCCCTTGGATGTCAGGAAGGGTGAAGGGAAATATCAGTCTGCTTGGGCTTAGATTTATGGTTGCTATTGTTTATGGTTGGGAAATGGATTGAGTGTGCATAGCTCCGTGGCCTCTTGGCTTTAACTCATTTGCATAAATAGTGAAAATTATAAGGAATATAAAAACAATAACAATGATGTTATTGAGCATCTGTTTTTACTGTACACTAAGCCAAACACTTTATCTGTTTTTTCCTATATAATTGTTATAATAGTCCTACAAATTTGACATTTTTTTCCCTTCAACTTTTATTTTAAGTTCAGGGGTAGATGTGCAGGATGTATAGGTTTGTTACATAAGTAAACGTGTGCCATGGTGGTTTGCTGCACAAATCATCCCATCACCAAGCTCTTAAGCCTAGCATGCATTAGCTATTCTTCCTGATGCTCTCCCTCCCCTCACTGACAGGCTGCAGTGTGTGGTGTTCCCCCTACCATGTGTTCATGTGTTTTCATCATTCAGCTCCCACTTATAAGTGAGAACATGCAGGTTTTGGTTTTCTTTTTTTTTTTTTTTTTTTTTTTTTTTTTTTTTTTTTTTTTTTTTTTTTCTTTTTTTTCTTTTTTATTATACTTTAGGGTTTTAGGGTACATGTGCACAATGTGACAATGTGCAGGTTTGTTACATATGTATCCATGTGCCATGTTGATTTCCTGCACCCATTAACTCGTCCTTTAGCATTAGGTGTATCTCCTAATGCTGTCCCTCCCCCGCAGGTTTTGGTTTTCTGTTATAATGGCTTCCAGCTCCATCCATGTCCCTGCAAAGGACGTGATCTCATTTTTTTTATGGCTGCCTAGTATTCCATGGTGAATATGTACCACATTTTCTTTATCCAGTCTATCATTGATGGCCATTTAGGTTAATTCCATGTCTTTGCTAGATATTATTTTTATCATATTTAATGATTGTTATCCTTACATTTTAGCTAAGAAAACTGAACCTTATATAAAGTAAGTGGCCAGGCATAGTGGTTCATGCCTGTAGTCCCAGCACTTTGGGAGGCCAAGGTGGGCGGATCACGAGGTCAGGAGTTCGAGACTAGCCTGGCCAACATGGTGAAACCCCTTCTCTACTAAAAATACAAAAAATTAGCTGGGCGTGGTGGCAGGTGCCTGTAATCCCAGCTGCTGGTAGGCTGAGGCAGGAGAATCACTTGAACCCGGGAGGTGGAGGTTGCAGTGAGCCGAGACCATGCCACTGCCCTCCACCCTGGGCAACAGAGCAAGACTCCATCTCAAAATAAATGAATAAACAAACAAAGTAATAGCCTGAGATCACCATGTGAGTGACAGATAAAAACAAGCCTCTGTGAGACTAAAGCTTATTTACCACCATCCAGTATTGTCTCCATGACAGAAAATTATTAATTTGGCTGAAATATATCTTTGGTATGGGATCTGGCTGTGCCTTTGTGCAGATATCGCCCCCTCCCAGATTGGTTTCCTCTTCTAAATAAACTTGGTGGCCATTGTACCAAGAACACACTAATGTGACAACATTTTATTAGAATGAATGGGCCGGTCGTGGTGGCTCACACCAGTAATCCCAACACTTTAGGAGGCCAAGTTAGAAGGATTGCTTAAGGCCAGGAATTCAAGACCAGCCTGGACAACATAGTGAGACCCCATCTGTTACCCCAAAAAAATTTTTTTGAACGTTAGCCGGGCATGGTGGCATGTGCCTGTAGTCTCAGCTACTTGAGAAGCTGAGGCAGGAGGATCACTGGAGCCCAGAAGTTCAAGGCTGTGGTAAGCTATGACCTTGCCACTGCATTCCAGCCTGGGTGGTTGAGCAAGAGCTTGTCTCTAAAAATTTTTTTAAAAATTAGAATGATGGGAACTAGGATCCATGAGGGTGAATAAAGAATATTGTAAGCAGTCAGTGACTTAACAGCAGATGACAAAACTAAATTTGTAAAACCAGTTGCTTTCTAGAAAGGAATCTGCCATACCTCCCAGAGGGCGTTTAGCCATCCATTTAGTGCCTGAAATCTGTCATTTGTTGATTGTTATCATTGTCTTTCTGTTGCTTTTCTAGGATTATAGCTGAGAAGGTAAAGGACGTTCTGTTTATCCGACCCCGGAAGTATATTCACTGCTCCAGCCCAGACACCACAGAGCCTGGCTACATCAACATCATGGAGTTGGCAGCATCTGTTTGCCGCTATGACCTAGATGACATGGACATCTTCTGGCTTCAGGAACTCAATGAAGACCTTGCAGAAATGGGTAAGTTCTTTTCTCACAAGTAAGTTGTGACTTAATTGATGTTTTTTTTTTTAAGTTATCAGAACCTTTAGCTTGTTTTTATTTTTGTTGCCTCCTTTCTTTTCTGGCCTTTTCATTTATTTTTCTCATTGATTTTATCTTATTTCAGTGAGATATTTCTTCAAATGCATACATAGAAATAGAGCAATAACATTTAAATATGACCTTTTCTTTCCTCATTCATAGTTAATGGCACAGATCAAGGATAGCATGTAGGTTTCATGAAGTTGTTTCCCAATTCAGGAAGTTTGAGAGTGGCCATAGCTGATTGGCCATAGCCGATTGGACTTCTGGTTGAGAATTCTGAGGCAGGTTCCTGGCCTGAAAAGCAGTGTGATCAGTAAGCAGGGCCAGAGGTAGAGGCCCCTCTGGCAGGGGGTTGGAGAGAATCTCCAACTTCAGCATTGAGCAGCACCACTGCAACTGACAGATTGCTGTTACAGTACCCCTTAATGCAGGACTTGCTACCTGGAAGAAAAGTTGCAGGCCTAGGGCAAAACATTCACAAAGCAGTTCTTAGCTACTTCCACGGAGTTCTAGAGTTGTCATACAATTTTCAAAAGATAAAATGAAACAAAAACAAGCAAATAAATTTATGTTTACATATGGAAGTAAACATAATTAATAATTTTAAAGTAAATATGTGCCATACAATACCATACCAACAATACTGAGAAATGCTAGGCTGAAAAATAACTCATTTTATACTTACACACAGTTCTTGTTCATCTGTTTTCAGTCTAAGCAGTGTTCACGTCCAAGTTTTCCTGTAGAACTGTGGGTAGTTTTTAAGTCTCCATATAAGATATGGTGAAGGATACATTTGATCTCATTTTTGTTTGAATCACATTTTATTTCATTTTTGTTTGAATCACATTTGTTCATTGTTAGTATAAGGATCAGTGGTTTTTCTTTTCTTCCCGCCCTCCCTTTTTCCTTTCTTCCTTTTGAGGCTAGTATCTGAATGCACGTGAATAAAAAACTAAAATTATATTAAAGCAGTTTGGCATGGGAATGATAGTTACTCTGCCAGTAACCAATCCTTATTCCTTGATTTTTAAAGCTTTTTGTTTTATGTCTTTTCTTGCTCTGCCCCCTAAGAGGAGAGGGGAGTGGTAAATTTAGGGTGGCAACCACAAAGAGAAGGGAATGAAAGACTGACAGAGAAGTAAAATCAGAATATGAGGACGTAATCAAATGGATTCATGGCTCAATGTGCGCTTGTCTTCATAATGCATATAACATCCGTAGATACCACAATCATTACAAGGCTGCCTTTGGCATGAAACTACCTTATTATGAGGTTCCTTTGGTATTTTGTAATTAATTCTCCTTGGGTGAGTTTTTTAAATAAACTTTTTATTTTGGAATAGTTCGATTTACAGAAAAGTTGCAGTTAGTACAGGGAGTTCTCATATACACCTCACAGTTTCAGTTCCCCTAATGTTAACATCTTACGTTACCATGATACATATGTCAAAACTACAAAACCAACACTGGTACATTACTGTTAACTTCAGACTTTATTGGGATTTCAAGGGTTTTTTTCCACTTACAACCTTTTTCTCTTCCAGGATCCCATCCAGTATACCACATTGCATTTAGGCTTGGAAGAATTTTAAAAGAGGATTGCAGTATCTCAAGCTTTTCTTTAGGGTGAATGATATTGCAGTGAGGTGTCTAAGAGCTTAAAGTAAACTTTTTAAAAACAATATTAAGCGTATTATGAATTAAGAACTTTTTAAGTTGAGTGCTGACTACATATTAAGCACCATACTAAGCAATGTACCAACATTACTTCATCTCAGCTTCACAACAAATCAGTGGGTTTCTTATTATTATACTTATTTCATAGATAAGAACACTAAGCCCTAAAGAGATAAATAACCTGTCAAAGTTTACATAGCTAATATGAGGTAAGGTTGGAATTTTAATCCAAGTTTTCTTATAACCAGACACTATATTCCTTTACTCCAAAAAAAAAATGCGTAACTTGTCTTGCCTGGAAAAATGAAACATAAGGCCTGGGCAGTTTTTGGTTTCATAAGTAGCCACACCTTAAAATGGTAGCTTATGTGGAATTCTAAAGTTTCTTAGGACATCTTATATTACAAATGAAATGGAATACTTGGGTACATTTGTTTTGGATCATTTTGAGGATTATTCCTGAGTTTACAAGTTGTTAGAATAAATACCTAAGTGCTGTCACAAAATTTGATTAATCAGTGTAGAAGGTTAAGATAAAATAAAGTTATAGCTGGAAAAAGGAATCAGGAAGCAAAGAAGGTAATTCCAGAATTGAAGTTAGACCTTTGTAAATATTAATAGTTTATATGTTATTATAGTTTGCCTTTGAAAAATATTATTAGAGTTTTTAAAAGTCATATTTGAAAAACAAAATATTTATATGTGTAATCACCTACGCATAGCACCTAGAACTTTCTTTTATGGGCTTCATACATTTTCATATGAAAATTTCCTTGTATAATCATTAGATATGCTCAGTGAAGCTAACTTGCTAAGAATGAATTATATCCAAATAGTTATATGATTTTAATTACTATGCTACAAATTATCGTGTCCAGAATTATAAAGCTTGGTGAAAGTCTTCCTACAGTGAGAATAAGTGAAAATAGAGATTTAAGAGGAGACTGGCTAGGATTTGGACAAGAAATCGAAAGGGTCAGTAATATATCTTCTAAGGAACTTGGTGAAATGTACATCTCCTTTCATGTGTCAAACACTAATATATGATTATAGGTAAATGTTAGAGTAGCACTAGCAAAAGATTTTTTGAAATCTGATTGTTTTAGAGCAGGAAAGAGATGTTTTTATCCTTTAGAATCCTACCCACTCCTGCACTGGGCTCACAGTAGGTGATTTGGGAATGACAGCTGACTGATGGGTTGATTGATTGTTTGTATTTCTGTGCAGGTTGTGGGCCAGTTGATGAGAATCTTATGGAAAAGACAGTAGAAGTCCTGGAACGCCATTGCCATGAAAATATGAACCATGCTATTGAGACAGAGGAAGGGCTAGGCATAGAGTATGATGAAGATGTGATCTGTGATGTGTGCCGGTCTCCAGACAGTGAAGAAGGGAATGATATGGTGTTCTGTGATAAGTGTAACGTCTGTGTGCATCAGGTTAGTGAGAGTGGAGACCGTCATCTCCCTACGGTCAGCCTTTCTGAAGCTCAGTGATGATCTCCAGCACCCATATCTGGGTAGCAGCTTACATTTAAGGGTGAAAATAAAGATTTGGCCTGGCTGTTCTTCAGTATTTCCTCTAGAAACAATGCTTCTTATGACCCCCAAGATGACTTGCTGACTAACTTTACCCCATGGGGCTAAACCCAGGTCTTTATTGTGTCACTTTATGCCCAGACCATTGGGATTGCCTTGTTCAGCTTGCCCCTAGGCCCCTGCCCCAGGGGGATCTCATTGCTGCCTGTCTGAGGTCTCTCCTCTTCCTTCAAATCTCCATGGCCTCATGAGGTTACACCCATGGTCAGTAACCTTGGTGAAGTTTACACTTCCTACAAATAGAAGTCCGGACTCCTTATCCTGGCACTCGTAACCCTCCCCCATCCCCTAAACATGCCACTCCTAGGAATGTCCACCCCACTTTTAAAGATCACAGAATTTTAGGACTGCAAAAGACTGTCTAACTCCTCAATTTTACACAAATACCAGGAGAGGTGAAGTGACTTTACCCAAGCTGGTTATTTGTCATTCTTTCTACTATACTGCCTTTTTAATTAATAATGATGATTATGATATCAACCCTCCTTTCGGCTCTTTCCATTTTTTTCCCCCACAAGCACTGTGCTCCAACAAAATAAGGTTACTCAAGGTGCAGTGATGAATATTCCTGACACTGTCCTATCTCCCATGTTTCAGCCACACTCCAATTTGTAAATGCCTCCTCCTACCTCCCAGCTATCAAAAATCTACATATTTTTCAAGGTCTAGTTCAAATCCTTTCTTGAACTCCCTTACCCTAAGTGATTTTTCATTCTTCTGAACCTGTTGTATATTTCATTCATTTTGTTAATTTGTCTAGCAAATAGGTACAGTACTCCATGGGCCAGGATTGTGCTGCATGCTGAGGACACAGTCAGTGATGAAGAGGCAAACATGGTCTCTGCCCCCAGGGAGATCATAGTCTGGTGAAAGAAATATAAGGAAACTGCCAATTTAGCATCATATGCCAAGTGTTTTTATAGATATAAGTCCAAGCTGCTGTGGAAATGCATCTGTGAGAAATGAGGGTCAGGGACAACTTCCAGGAGGTAGCATCCAAGCTAAATCTTAATGTCCAAAAGGAGATGTCAAGTAAACCAGCAATGTGTGTTCAGGCAGAGAGGAGAAATGTTCAGACAGGGTAGTGAAAGCAGGCAAAGTATGTCAGAGGCAACTGAAGGCTTTAGAAACTGTGAAGTGGCAGAGTAGAGTAGGGAAGGCATGGAGAGTGAGGGTAGAGAGGGATACAAGAGACGTGTGTAAAGGACCGTCTGACAAACTAAGGAACTTCAGTTCTGTCCTGTCAACCCTGGAGGATATGATATGTATTTTAGAAAGATCATTCTGGCTACAAAATGACTAAAGTAATTAGAATAGATAACATAGCAGATAGAAACCAGGACTTAAGATTATTTTAATTCCCTGGGCCTCCTAACCTAACCACCCTGTACGTAAAAGGTACTCAGAATTATTCTGTGACCAATTGGGTCTTTTTCTTCGTTTACCTTTAACAAAGTGAATTTTGAAAATTTGTCTTCACTTTACCAATTATTGACATTTATATCAGACTTTAAGTGAGAGCAGAAAATCTTTACCATTTAACTATGAACTTAACTATTATATCTCACGAGAGAACTATTAATGTGTTTGGTTATATGGTATTGCCCCTGGTCCCACTGGGGGCTTAGGTCATATACTATATATGTATACTTTCCTAAGATCTGAGCAATTCTGAATTTCCTAATTTTTCTTACCCTAGAGGTTTCATATAAATGATTGTGGATCTGTAGTAGGCTTAAAAGGAATAGCATAAAGGTCATCTGTATATATTTCCTATGTTTGTCCTTTACAGTTGGGACAAAATAGTAAGTATTCTCAGGTTCTTTAACAAAATCAAACGTAGCGTAATTATCTCCAATGCTATTTATTAGTCTTAAAAACGATTCCGGTAATGACTACAAATGATACCCCTTTCTCACATAGAAAGAGATGAGATGACAATAACTGACCAGACCTTGCAGGATGTAAACTGGTATGTATTAAAGCTGGGACATTGGTACCCTATAAAGTTTCACATAAGAGATTCTTCCAAAGTGAGTATATTTACTTAGCTTCTAAAGAGATACTTAGCTTAGAGCTCCCTCTGTTGGCTGAAAAGTGACTTAAAATGCTTTGGAAGATTTGGTTTACTCCCTAACAGAATGAGGACATGTTGACATCTGAATTTATTAAACATGATTTTTCTTCTTTACTGACACCATATTACATTTCAGTGTTTGTTCCTCAGTGACAAAAATACATTTATGGTCAGTACTTTAGAAGAGATGTGTACATAAGTAGCCTTTAGATTTTAACAATTTAACATTTTTTCTTTAAAAAATGTGAAAGTTGGGCCAGGCACGGTGGCTCACGCCTGTAATCCCAGCACTTTGGGAGGCTGAGGCGGGTGGATCACAAGGGCAGGAGTTCGATACCAGCCTGGCCAATATGGTGAAACCCCATCTCTATTAAAAATACAAAAATTAGCTGGGTGTGGTAGCACGCACCTGTAGTCCCAGCTGCTCGGGAGGCTGAGGCAGGAGAATTGCTTGAACCCAGGAGGTGGACATTGCAGTGAGCCAAGATTGCGCCACTGCACTCCAGCCTGGGCGATAGAGACTCCGTCTCAAAAAAAAAAAAAAAAAATGTGAAAGTTAGGGCCATTCCAAGTCCTTTTACATGTATCTATGATCTTATGACCGTGAGTAAGTCCACAAAAGGGCTCAGTAAATGATGTTCTGCCCAACAGACTGGCCAGGAGCTAAAGGATATTCTAAGAGCCGGCCACTGACCTGACCTCTCTTCTGCCAGTCTGAAAGAGACTATTTTAGGGAGGAAGCTTGCTTTCATTTCCTAGCAAACATTCTGGGCCTCAGACAAAGAGCTTTGAAGGTTAGAAACCTTATAAAATGATGCCTTGCTGTTGTGAGAGGAGCCTCCCTAGAGTCCAGCTTCAGTTCTTGAGCTAAATACATTTGTTTTATCCAACCACCTACTCAAGCTCAGCATAGGGAGCATTCCAGGTAAATTGATGATAACAGCTCTACCTCTAGTGACCTTAAAATCTCGTTGAGTTCTGTAGGCCAGGGTTAATTAAAAGAAAAACAATACTAAAAATCTCACTGAGGAGAGGAAACACAACAGCAAATGTAGAGAAAAAGAATACATGATGCTGGCCAGGTGCTGTGACTCACACCTGTAATTCCAGCACTTTGGGAGGCCAAAGTGTGGATCACTTGAGCCCAGGATTTTGAGAGTAGCCTGGGCAGTGTGACAAACCCCATCTCTACAAAAATTAGCTGGGCAGACTGGCACATGCCTGTGCTCCTAGCTACTCGGGAGGCTAAGGTAGGACGACTGCTTGAGCCCAGGAGGTTGAGGCTGCAGTGAGCCAAGATCATGCCATGGCATTCCAGCCTGGGTGACAGAGCAAGACCCTGTCTCAAAAAAAAAATAATAAAAGAACACATGATGCTATGTACTTGGTGAGGGAAATTGCATGGAGTGGAGGATGGGAGTCAGGCAGTGGGACAAACGCAAAGGGCTACAGTGACCTGAGCAGGGTTTTTGGAGAGGCCTGGAGTTTGAACTGGGTCTGGAAGGGTAAGAAAGGTCCAACTATGCAAACAACAGTTGACCATGTAGAGCAGGGAAACTGCTTAGATACATGGATGTGAAAATGAGAATGACCAGTTATGGAGAAAACCAGGAGGCCTGCCTGTCCAAGTCAGAAGCCCTGTGTTTGGGTATAGTGTGAGCATGAGATGGGATAGTGAAGTACAAGGAGCAACAGGCTTTAGATAAGGAACCAGCAAACTTTTTCTTTAAGGATCCGCTATAAATATTTCAGTCTTTATAGGCCACATACAGTCTCTGTTACTTCTTCTTCTCTGTTCTTCTTCTTCTCTTTACAACTCTTTAAAAATGTGAAAACCATTCTTAGCTTGTTGGCTTTATAAAACAGATCTTGGAAAACAGCCAACCCCTAGTTTGGATAGTGGGGGGCAGGTAAGAGTAGAAGGAATATCTAAAGGGCTTGCCGCTGTACAATGGTATGAATTCTTTTAGTGAGGAGAATCTGGCAGTCAAGTAGAGGAAGGGTTGAAGGTGTGCAGGGGGAAAAAGAAAATGTAGAAATTAATCAATCCAGGCATGGCATAATGAGAACTTGGATAGAGCAAGTTGTGAGGATGGAGAGGAAGGTCAGAGTCTTGGGGCCACTGTAGGGAGAATAGCAAACACCAGGTCAGCAGATGAAAGAAAGTGAGTAATACAAGTCTAGGAATTTGGATCTGGAAGATAGGAAGTATGGTGGTGACACAGAAAGAAGGAGTTTGGAAAAGGACCAGGTTGTGGGGGGACCGATATTATGGTAACTGTTATAACTTGAATCTGAGCTGAGGGTGAGTCTCCTGAGGCAGACAGAAATTTTGAAGCTGCCATATTGAATCAGTTAGTCTCTAATAGAGTAGAGCAATAAGGAGGAAATGATGGGCAAAATTGGGGATAGCAAAAGGGGAGTCTAGAATGTTTCCCAAACTAATCTCCAGTCTCTCACAGTAATTATTTATTTGTCCAACTTCATTCCATAAAGGATTTGAAGCACCTTCCAGAACTCATTATGAATTATTGTGATTAGTGTAATATTCTATTCAAGACTCATTCACAAGTCCCTGTTTCTTCAACCCAAGCAAGCAATTGCTACGATTTACTGAGTACTTTTTATGCACCAGGCGTTAATAGGCTTTTTATAAACGTCAGTTCATTTGCTCCTCAGAAGTTTCATTCTCTTTATTTTCTAAAACTTTTTTCTTGATCACAACAGTGTATGACTTTCAGGAAATGTTCAATAAGTGTTTGACTAATTATAATACATAGTCATTGGAGAAGCTTTAGAAAACAGACCAAAAAATGCTGTAATCACAACACTCAGATAACAGTTGGGCTAACGGTTGGCTGTATCTCCTCATCTTGTTCTATCATCCTTAAAGTCAGTTCTCATGGACAGACACGTTGATCTTAGGAGAGATGCTGGAAGTTGCTATTTTGAGTATTTTTAAATCGCTCAATACTGGATATAAGCTTGCTCAGCTTTATTTGCCTTTCTCCCAAAAGCAGAGGATACTCTGTGACTGTGTATCAGAACAAATACCAACCCTGGTGAGAAGGTGCTGACCATTCTCCCCTCTCCTCCTCATACCTCCAGGCCTGCTATGGCATCCTCAAGGTCCCAGAAGGCAGCTGGCTGTGTCGCTCCTGTGTCCTGGGCATTTATCCGCAATGTGTGTTATGTCCAAAGAAAGGTGGAGCCCTGAAGACCACCAAGACAGGGACTAAATGGGCTCATGTCAGCTGTGCCCTGTGGATCCCAGAGGTAAGAATTCATCCAGGCCCGTGAGACCATTTGCTCCAGGGTGTCCCTGTTCCCCACAACATTCAGACCGACTCAGGCTTAGTATGGAAATGCTTCATGCTTGCCCATGTTTCTGAAGTAATAGTACTTCCACTTGAGCTACCTCAGATCCTTCTTGGATGCACACGTGCATGTAAGCCCATGCTGATTAATATATAGGTGGTATTCCCAGTGGTATTTGGGATAATACCCAAATATATACATGATATTTGGGTACATCATGTATAAATTGATAAATTTGTGTGAGAGGAGAGACACAAAAGACCAGGGTGTGAGCAGCAGAATTTTTTAAGGTAAAACTTATATTAGGTGCCAAATTTTAAGTGTAGAGTTTTGTGATATTTTACACATGTATGTATCTGTAACCACAACTCAGACCAAGACATGAAATGCCCTAAAAATAGACATAAAGCACCCCAGAAAGATCCTCTATACCCACTCTCCAGTCTCTGTCCCCCAAGAATAACCACCATTTTTGTCTTGATCATGATAGATTAATTTTGTCTGGTTTTAAACTTCATACAGTATGTATTCTTTTCGGTCTGGCTAACACTCCATGTTGTGGTATGTATCAATAGTTTATTCCTTTCTATTGCTAATATTCCATTGTATGGATATACTCTGATTTATTCGTTTTCCTTTGATGGGCATTTGGGTTGTTTACAGGTTTAGGCTATTACAAATAAAGTGAGCAATAACTCTTTGTCTACTGTGATAGATGCCCTTTACTTTATTTTTATTTTATTTTATTTTATTTTATTTTATTTTATTTTATTTTAATGTTTGAGACAGAGTCTCGCTCTGTCATCCAGGCTGGAGTGCAGTGGCGCTATCTCGGTTCACTGCAAACTCCGCCTCTCAGGTTCACGCCATTCTCCTGCCTCAACCTCCTGAGTAGCTGGGACTACAGGTGCCCGCCACCATGCCTGGCTAATTTTTTTTTTTTTTTTTTTTTTTGTATTTTTAGTTGAGACGGGGTTTCACCATGTTAGCCAGCATGGTCTCGATCTCCTGACCTCATGTGATCCACCCGTCTAGGCCTCCCAAAGTGCTGGGATTACAGTGAGCCACTGCGCCCGGCCGATGCCCTTTACTTTTTGAAGCTCTTTTCAGGGCTTACACTCAACATCTGCCGAAGACCTTCTTTACTCAAAATTCGATTTTTTTCTCATTATCTAGCCTGGTCCTTCAGTTGCTGGTATTTCCTGAGTGGCTACATGTACACTATTAAAATGGGGCTTCAAGACATTTCTTCTTATGGCTGCCTTTTTTTTTTCTTTAGCTGTGTGGATATCCCACTCATGCCCTCTCTCCCCAGCCACTATCCAAGCCAGCAAATTTGTTAGGCAGTTTAACTGCATGACAAGAGAGACTGCAGAATCTAGTTAATGGGGAGCTGACATTATATCAGTAACTCATTCTCCTTTAAGATTTTCCTGTTTTTAATATTGTTAATATTGGTTCCAGGGGAGTTATTGTCTAATAAAGAAGCTCACAGTTACACTAAAAGTCCCATGTATATACTTTTGTATTCCTATGGCTATAGACATCAGTATTTTAAAAAAATATTTGAATAGTAGTTTATTTTTCTTACTAAGAACATCTAGACATAAAATAAACTCAGGTTTCTGGCTTGAGAATGACTTTTCCAACAGCAAATCCCCCAGCTAATAGAGTAGGCTCTCTCAGCTTATAAAAGTCCAGAACATGACTCAGGAAGAGCTCTTTAAAAACAAAATAAGCTTTCTCAGTTATTGACATTCTCTTATGGTTTCTAGTTCTTGGTTTCCAGTGCCTTCTGGACTATTCAAGATCTGTTAGTTTCCTGACGTGGGCAGAACCAGTACTAGTTTGGCATCCTTATTTGACAGTTCTTCACCTTTTAAAGCTGTATCTGTCTTAGAAACTCATGTATTTATTTGGCAGCGTGGGGAGAATGAAAATACTTTTTACCAGCAGTTGCTTGACCCCTCATTTTCACATGGAAAAGAATATTTTCATGTTTTTTAAAAACATCCCTTTCTGCTGGGTGTGGTGACTCACGCCTATAATCCCAGCACTTTGGGAGGTCGAGGCAGGCAGATCACTTGAGTCCAGGAGTTTGAGACCAGCCTGGGCAACATGGCAAAACCCCATCTCTATTACAAATACAAAAAATTACCCAGGTGTGGTGGTGCATGCCTGTAGTCCCAGATATTCAGGGGGCTGAGACGGCAGGATCACTTGAGCCTGGGAGGTCGAGGCTGCAGTGAGCCCTGATCCTGCCACTGCACTCTAGCCTGGGTGACAGAGTGAGACCCTGATTCAAAAGGGAAAACAAAAAGCATCACTTTCTTTTCAGCACTCTCCCAAAGACTAATTTCACTTTGAAGCTACTTTGGCTGAGGGAGTAGGGTAAACTTACGATAGTTATGTGGTTTTAAAGACTTTCGTTTTAAAATGTCATCCTCATCCTTTCTACTTACATTCTGCAGTCTCTTCATTACACAGATGTGCTGTTTTCCAACAATATCATGGTTCCTTTGTAAACCAAATGGAAAGACTTGTCACTGCCTCCGTTTTTTATCCTTAGTTGATTAAATGAAACAACAAGACATGTAGCACCATCTCTTAACATAATAGATACTTGATTTAGTTACTTTTAGTAGCTTTCTTTGGTTCCTAAGTAAAAGTGTCCATTAAGGTAACCTTGGCTGGGCGCAGTGGCTCATGCCTGTAATCCCAGTACTTTGGGAGGTCAAGGCAGGAGGATCACTTGAGGCCAGGAGTTCAAGACCAGCCTGGGGTAACATAGCAAGACCTGGTCTCTACAAAAAAAAAAATAATAATTTTTAATTTTGTGGGTACATATTAGGTGTATATATTTATGGGATGCATGAGATTTTGATACAGGCATGTAATGTCTAATAATGACATCATGAAACATGGGGTATTCATCCCCTCAAGCATCTATCCTTTTTGTGTTACAAACAATCCAGTTATGTTCTTGTAGTTATTTTTATGCATACAATTAAGTTATTTTGACGATAGTCACCCTGTTGTGCTATCAAATAGTAGGTCTTCTTCATTCTTTCTGACTATCCTTTTTATACCCATTAATTATCGCCACCCTCCCCCCGCCCTGTTCCCCCCACTACCCTTCCCACTCTCTGGTAACCATCCTTCTACTGTCTATCTCCTTGAGTTCAGTTGTTTTTATTTTTAGATCCCACAAATAAATGAGAACATGCAATGTATGTCTTTCTGTGCCTGGCTTATTTCACGTGACATAATGACCTCCAGTTCTGTCCACGTTGTTGGAAATGACAGGATTTCATTCTTTTATATGGCTGAATAGTACTCCATTGTGTATATGTACCACATTTTCTTTATCCATTCGTCTGTTGATGGACACTTAGCTTATTTCCAAATCTTGACTATTGTGAACATTGCTGCAAAAAATATGGGAGTGCAGATACCTCTTTGATATACCGATTTCCTTTCTTTTGGGTATGTACCCAACAGTGGGATTGCTGGATAATATGGTAGCTCTATTTTTTGTGTTTTTTTTTTAGAATCCTCCAAACTATTCTCCATAGTGGTTGTACTAATTTACATTCCCACCAACAGTGTATGAGCATTTCCTTTTCTCCACAGTGTATGTGGGTTCCCTTTTCTCCACTCCTCACCAGCATTTGTTATTATTGCCTGTCATTTAGATAAAAGCCAAAAATAATTTTTTTTAATTAGCCAGGTGTGGTAGAGGCTGTGGTGGGAGGATCACTTGAACCCAGCAGTTCAAGGCTGTAGTAAGCCATGATTGCACCACTGAACTCTAGCCTGAGTGACAGAGGGAGACCTTGTCTCTAAAAAAAAAAAAAAAAAGAAAGAAAGAAAAGTAAAAGGTAATCATGCCTAGTCTATACTCCTGCTCTCTCATCCCATATGTGAATTATTTATATTACTGGAAATGAGTGAAGGACTGAGCAGTGGAAATAAGTTTTGTTTATTCTTGATTCCATATTAACCTTAAGAGATGTGACTTACCTCGTTGTTTTGATGTTCTTAGCTTTATATAACATCGTTTATGGTTTGTGAAAGGTACTTCTGGGATGCCTTGGTACTTCTGCCTTATGGTGGTATTTTATTTGTAGGTCAGCATTGCTTGTCCTGAGAGGATGGAACCGATCACAAAGATCTCCCACATCCCACCCAGTCGGTGGGCCTTAGTCTGCAACTTGTGCAAGTTGAAGACGGGGGCTTGTATTCAGGTAAGTCCCCATGAGAAGTGGTAGAGTGGGCTAACACCCAATTAGCTGGACTCACCCTCCCAGTGAGAGTGTCTTGTCGACTGAAAGGTCACTCAGGAGATCGCCCACCCACTCTTAGGGCTCTGCCATTGTACGGACCATTTCTGGAAATCCCTTTTTTGGATATTGCCTCTGGACCATTCAGCTTATTCTTTCAATATTCGTAGTGATAGTTTATCTTCATCCTTTGCTGTCAGAGCTGATGAATTAAGTGAGTTCTAAAGCTATATGATACCATCCTGGGTGGAAATCAGCTATAATTCTGAAAAAACCAGGCCCATGTTCTTTTTTTTTTAATTTCAACTTTTATTTTCAATTTTTGGGGTACATGTGCACATTTGTTACATGGGTATATTGCGTGATGCTGAGGTTTGAAATACATTTGGTTGTAACACCCATATAGTGAGCATAGTAAGTACCCAATAGATAGTTTTTTAACCCTTGTACTCTCCCTCCTCTCTCCAGTAATCCCCACTGTCTATTTTTCCTGTCTTTATGTCTGTGTATCCCACTGTTTAGCTCCCGTTTGTAAGTGAGAACATGTGGTATTTGGTTTTCTGTTTCTGAATTAATTTGCTTAGAATAATGGCCTCCAGCTACACCCATGTTGCTGCAAAGGACATGATTTATTTTTTTGTTTTTTCTCTCTTTCCAACTTTTATTTTCTGTTCAAGGGTACATGTCCAGGTTTGTTACATGGGTAAATTGTGTGTTGCAGAGGTTTGGTGTACAGATAATTTTCTCCCCCAGGTAATCATCATAATACCCAACAGGTAGTTTTTCAATCCTCACCGTCATGTAGGCCCCACTGTCTGTTTTTCCCTTCTTTGTGTCCATGCCTACTCAATGTTTAGCTCCACTTATAAGTGAGAACATGCAGTATATGGTTTTCTGCAATTAGGGGAGACGTGGATGGGATTGGGAATGGCCAGTTACCTCCAGCAAAGGCACAGAGGTTGCCTTCTCTTTCCATGTTATTTCTCCTTCTATGCCAAATGTAACAAGATGGCTCTGCTGGCTAGAGGGATGGAAGGGCTGACCTTTCACCTCTCAGACCTCCTACATGTGAACTGCAAGCCGGTTGGAGTTATATTTGCCTGCCAACCTTCTTCGGTGAAGAGGGGACATATAATATCATTGCACAGTGCAGGGGTCCGCAACTGCCAGGCCACAGACAGGTACTGGTCCGTGGCCTGTTAGGAACCAGGCCGCACAGCAGGAGGTAAGTGGCGAGCAAGTGAGCATTACCACCTGAACTCCGCCTCCTGTCAGATCAGCAGTGGCATTAGATTCTCATAGGAGCATGAACTGTGTTGTGAGCTGCACATGCGAGGGATCTAGGTTGAGCACTCCTTATGAGAATGTAATGCCTGATGATCTGTCACCGTCTCCCATCACCCCCAGATGGGATCGTCTAGTTGCAGGAAAACAAGCTCAGGGCTCCCACTGATTCTACATTATGGTGAGTTGTATAGTTATTTCATTATATATTATGATGTAATAATAATAGAAATAAAGTGTACAATAAATGTAATGTGCTTGAATCATCCCAAAACCATCTCCCCCCAGTCCATGGAAAAATTATCTTTCACAAAACTGGTCCCTGGTGCCAAAAAGGTTGGGGACCACTGGCTTTAGGGATAATGACTCTAGGCGCTTTGTGAGATTTCTTGCTGTCTGGCATGACAATATTTTCCAGGCTTATCGTGTAGATTTCTTGCTCTAGGCCTGGGATTAGCTATTCCTCCAAGGAACCTAGGGTCTTTTACTGGGAAGTTGTAATTGAAGAACACAATCTGGACCCCCAAAGGCCCTTTTAATTTTTTGAATTCATTCTTATATCTGACAGAATTGGCTACTTCCTCTTTTTTTTAACCTTTCTTGGATGATTTTATTTATTTTAACTATGGCACTTTAAAAATCATAAAGGAAAAATATTTAAAGGAAAACTCTTTCCATGGAGACTACTACCCTAGGACATTGCCTGTGTGTTTATCTAAGCTCTCTCCTGGTTACTGCCCATGTGTGAATCCCTTGAGGGCCGAGATTGTGCATCATTTTTCTGTGAATTTCCCTGGCACAAAGTAGAGTGCCTGCCCATTGTTAGTACTTAATTATGGTTTATTGAATACATACATTCATATTTTATTGTACCATGGATTCATTTGTGAGATGCATTTCCCCCTCTAAAAATAATATATTTTTCATTTTTCAGTTATTATTTGGTCATTTTATAGTAGCACATTGGATTTATATCCAGTAACTTATTTTCTTTATTATGGCCACTACAGTTTCCCCCATTTTTGCTTTTGTTGTGAGACAGGGTCTCACTCTGTCACCTAGGCTGGAGTGCAGTGACACAATCATAGCTCACTGCAGCCTTGAACTCCTAGGCTCAAATGATCCTCCCGAGTAGCTGATACCACAGGTGCATGCCACTACACCTGGCTAATTTTTAAATTTTTTTTTTTTTTTTTTT
>NW_026652282.1:42072819-42114526 GCF_009828535.3 Hylobates moloch
TTTTTGTATCTTTAGTACAGACGAGATTTCACCATGTTGGCCAGGTTGGTCTCGAACCTCAGGTGATCCACCTGCCTTGGCCTCCCAGAGTGCTGGGATTACAGGCGTGAGCCACCACACCTGGCCTTTTTTCTTTTCTTTTCTTTCTTTCTTTCTTTTTTTTTAAAGAGAGACAGAGCCTTGCTTTGTCACTCAGGCTGGAGTGCAGTGGTGAGATCATAGCTCACTATAACCTTGAACTTCTGAGCTCAAGCAATCCTTCCACCTCAGTCTCCCAAGTAGCTAGGTCTGTAGGCACATGCTACCATGGCTGGCTAATTTTTTTGTTTTGTAGAGATAGGGTCTTGCTGTGTTGCCCAGGCTTATTTTTTTCTACAGTAATTAGTAATTGGCAATAAGACTTTGGTGAGAGAAAATATTGGCCTTGACCTTAACAGACCTGGATTTGTATTACAGCCCTGATGTACCACATTCTGCCACTATTATGGTTATTTATCTATGAGTTTTATCTGCCCTAGTAGACTGTAAACTTAGACTTTCATCCTTAGATCCCCTATACCCGAATCTGGTAGACAGACAATTATATTAGATTGATGGATGGATGATGGATGAACAGTTTGAGAGATGAAACATTCTGGTGTAAGTTTCTCATTTGCAGAGCAATGATTCTTACTTTCATTACTTGAGTTCAGCTTCTTTATTTTATAAAGGTCTTACCAAATTGAGACTCTTACAATTTTGATTATAAGGAATTTCATTACAGAGACTCCTCTGCATGAAGAAAGGGGAGGAAACGTAGAAAGGACTTTGTCATACAGCTTGGGTGCCAGCTCAGCCACAGTAGAAGAAAGCATCAGATAGATTCCTAAGGTTCTTGACTCCAGGCCTTGGGTCCCAGATAGTATCTCTGGACCCACCCAGGGCCAGGAGGAATTCGCCACCCTGAAAGGAAGGACACAAGCCTTGCTGGATTTGCCACCTACTGATTGTAGAGCCCTTGGGACGTGAACGAACATAGGTGGTAGCCAGGCAGTGATCACTGCAGGCCTTGGGCGAGACCCAATGCTGTGCTGGCTTTAGGTCTGACTGGGTGCAGTCCCAGTGGTGGTGGCCATAGGGGTGCTTGTATTAGCCCTCCTCCATCTCCAGGCAACTCAGCACAGAGAGAGACTTCATTTGTTTAGAGGGAAGTAAGGGAAAAGAACAAGAATCTCTGCCTGTTAATCCAGGGAGTTCTTCCAGATATTACCCAGTAACACCAAGGTAGTATATCTACAAGTCTGCAAGAGCCATGGCATTACTAGGCTTGGGGTGCCTCCTAAAGCAGATATGGCTATAGTGACCAAAGACTTAGATCACAACACCCAAGTCCCTCTGAATACCTGGAAAGTCTTCCGAAGAAGGATGGATACAAACAAGCCCAGACTGCAAAGACTGCAATAAATGCTGACTCTTCAATGCCCAGACACTGATGAACATCCGCAAGCATCAAGACCATCCAGGAAAGCATGACCTCACAAAATGAACTAAATAAGGCAACAGTGATTAATCCTGGAGAGACAGATATATGATCTTTCAGATGGAAAATTCAATGTAGCTATTTTGAGGAAGCTCAGCAAAATCCAAGATAACACAGAGAAGGAATTCAGAATCCCATCAGGTAAATTTAACAAAGACATTGAAATAATGGAAAAGAGGCTGGGCACAGTGGCTCACACCTGTAATCCCAGCACTTTGGGAGGCCAGAGCAGGTGGATCGCAAGGTCAGGAGATCGAGACCATCCTGGCTAACATGGTGAAACCCCGTCTCTACTAAAAATACAAAAAATTAGCCAGGTGTGGTGGCGGGTGCCTGTAGTCCCAGCTACCCGGGAGGCTGAGGCAGGAGAATAGTGTGAACCTGGGAGGCGGAGCTTGCAGTGAGCCAAGATCATGCCACTGCACTCCAGCCTGGGCAACAGAGCAAGACTCCATCTCAAAAAAAAAATAAATAAATAATGGAAAAGAATCAAGCAGAAATTCTGGAGCTCAAAAATGCAATTGATGGACTGAAGAATACATCAGAGTCTCTTAACAGCAGACTTAAGCAGAAGAATTAGTGAGCCTCAAGACAAGCTATTTGAAAATGCACAGTGAGAGGAGACAAAAGGAAAAAGAATGAAGCATGCCTACAAGATGTAGAAAATAGACTCAGAAGGGCAAATCTAAGAATGATTGGCCTTAAAGAGGAGGTAGAGAGATCAGAGTAGAAAGTTTATTCAAAGGTATAATAACAGAGAACTTCCCAAATGTAGAGAAATGTATATCAATATTCAAGTACAAGAAGGTTATAAAACATCAAGCATATTTAACTGAAATAAGACTACCTCAAGACATCTAATAATCAAACTCCCAAACGTCAAGGATAAAGGACCCTAAAAACAGCAAGAGAAAAGAAACAAATAACATACAATGGAGCTCCAATACATCTAGCAGCAGACTTTTCATTGGAAGCCTTACAGGCCAGGAGAGAGTGGCATGACATATTAAAAGTTTTGAAGGAGAAAAACTTTTATCCTAGAATAGTATATCCAGTGAAAATATCATTCAAACATGAAGGAGAAATAAGGACTTTCCCAAATAAACAAAAGCTGAGGGATTTCATCAACACCAGGCCTGTCCTACAAAAAATGTTAAAGGGAGTTCTTCAGTCTTGAAAGAAAAGGATGTTAATGGCAATAAGAAATCATCTGAAGGTGTAAAACGTACTGGTAGTAGTACACAGAAAAACATGGAATATTATAATGTAATTGTGGTATGAAAACTCCTATCTTGAATAGAAAGACTAAAAGATTAGCCAGTCAATAATTACAACAACTTTTGAAGACATGGACAGTATAATAAGATGTAAGTAGAAACAGCAAAAAGTTAAGGGAATGAAGTTGAAGTGTAGAGTTTTTGTTTTCTCCTTGCTTCTTTGTTAATTTGTTTATGCAATCAGTGTTAAGTTGTCATCAGTTTAAAATAATGGGTTATATTATTCGCAAGGCCCATGGTAAACTTCAAATCAAAAACATACAACAGATACACACAAAAATAAAAAGCAAGAAGTTAAGACATACCACCTGAGAATATCACCTTCACTAAAAGGAAGACAAGAACAAAAGAAGGAAGGAAGAAAAGACCACAAGACAGCCAGAAAACAAATAAAATGGCAGGAATAAGTCCTTACTTATCAATAACATTGAATGTAAATGGACAAAACTCTCCAAAAGACACAGAGTGGCTGAATCAATACAAAAAACAAGGCCCAATGATCTGTTGCTTACAGGAAACATGCTTCACTATACAGACACATATAGGCTGAAAATAAAGGGATGGAAAAATAGATTCTATACAAATGGAAATCAAAAAGCAGGAGTAGCTATACTAATAGAAAAAAAAAACTATAAAAAGAGACAAAAAGATCATTATATAATGATAAAGGGTTCAGTTCAGCAAGAAGATAGAACAGTTGTAAATATATATACACCCAATTCTGGAGCAACCAGAAATATAAAGCAAATTTTATTAGAGTTAAAGAGATAGACCTCAATAAAATAATAGCTAGAGACTTTAATACCTTGCTTTCAGCATTGGACAAATCATCCAGATAAAAAATGAAGTATCAGACTTAATCTGTACTATAGACCAAATCAACCAAATAGATATTTATAGAACATTTCATCCAACAGCTGCAGAATATACATTCTTCTCCTCAGCACATGGAGTATTCTCAAGGATAGACCGTGTGTCAGGTGCCAAAATAAGTCTTAAAATAATTTTTAAAAATTGAAATCATCAATTATCTTCTCTGGCCACAGTGGAATAAAACTAGAAATCAGTAACGAAGAATTTTGGAAACTATACAAACACTTGGAAATTAAATGACATGCTGCTGAACTACCAGTAGGTCAATGAAGGAATTAAGAAGAAAATTTTAAACTGTCTTGAAACAAACAAACAAAAAAAATGGGAACACAACATACCAAAACCTATGGGATATAGCAAAAGCAGTACTAAGAGGAAAGTTTATAGCAATAAGCCTGTATATCAAAAAAGTAGAAAAACTTCAACCTTATGATGCATCTTAAAGAACTAGAAAAATGAGCAAACAAAACCCTAAATTAGTAGAAGAAAGGAAATATAAAGATCAGAGCAGAAATAAGTGAAGTTGAAATGGAAAAAAACAAAGATCAACAAAACCAAAAGTTGGTTTTTTGAAAAGATAAAATCACCAAACCTTTAGCCCAACTCACTGAGAAAAAAAAAGAGAGAAACCCCAAATAAATAAAATCAGAGATGAAAAAGGAGACATTGCTATTGATACTGCAGAAATTCAAAGGATCATTAGAGGCTGCTATGAGCAACTATATGCCAACAAACTGGAAAACCTAGAAGTGAACAGATTCCTAGACACATACAACCTACCAAGATTGAACCATGATGAAATTTAAAATCTGAACGGACCAGTGACAGATGGTGAGATTGAAGTCGTTATAAAAAGTTTCCCTTCAAAGAAAATCCTGGGACCCAGTGGCTTCACTGCTGAATTTTACAAAACATTTAAAGAAGAACTAGTACCAGTGTTACTCAAACTATTCCAAAAAATAGAAGAGAAGGGAATACTTGTAAACTCATTCTACAAAGCCGGTATTACCCTGATACCAAAATCAGACAAAGACACATCAAAAAAAGAAAACTACAGGCCAGTATTCTGGATGAACATTGATGCAGAAATCCTCAACAAAGTACTAGCACACCAAATTTAACAATACTTTGAAAAGATCATTCACCATGACCAGTTTATTGAGGGTTTTTATCGTGAAGGATGTTGAATTTTATCAAATGCTTTTTCAGCATCAGTTGAAACGATCATAGGGTTTTTGTCCTTCGTGCTGAAGATACGATTTTTCACACTGCTTGATTTGCATATGTTGAGCCATCCTTGCGTTCCTAGGATAAATCCCACTTGGTCATGATGAATGATTGTTTTAAAATAACTAAAAGGGTATAATTGGATTGTTTGTAACATAAAGGATAAATGCTTGAGGTGTGGGATAGAAATTGAATAACATAGAGTGGCTAGAATAAAAATCTTGAAAAAGAACGCCAGAGACTGATTTAGGAATTAAGGCATATCATTCCTCTTTGAAGAAACTTTGGGTTGGATGCAGTGGCTCATACCTAAAATCCCAGTGCTTTGGGAGCCCGAGGCAAGAGGAATGTTTAAAGCCAGAGGTTCAAGATAAGCCTGGGCACGGAAACTCTTCTTACAAATGTAGATTTTTAAAAGGTAGCATTTTTCCTCTAGTGAAAGCATTTGAAAAAGTATTTTTCTTCTACAATTCCTGAAGAATATGTAGAAAATTATTTTTCCGGCCGGGCACGGTTGCTCACGCCTGTAATCCCAGCACTTTGGGAGGCCGAGGCAAGCAGATCACCTGAGGTCAGGAGTTCAAGACCAGCCTGACCAACTTGATGAAACTCCGTCTCTACTAAAAATACAAAAAGTAGTTGGGCATGGTGGCACGTGCCTGTAATCCCAGCTACTTGGGAGGCTGAGACAGGAGAATCGCTTGAACCCAGGAGAGGCAGAGGTTGCGGTGAGCTGAGATCGCACCATTGCACTCCAACCTGGGCAACAAGAGCGAAACTCCATCTCAAAAAAAAAAAAAAAGTAAACCACAGTGAGATACCATTTCATACCTACTAGGGTGGCAGTAATAAGAAAGACAAACAATCAAGGATGCGGAAAAATTGGAACCTTCATGCATTGTTGGTGGAAGTAAAAATGATGCAGCTGCTGTGAAAAAAGTTTGGCAGCTCCTCAAAATGTTAAACATAGTTACCTTATAAACCAGTAATTCTACTCCTAAGTATATACCTGCAGTTTAAGAGATCACCAAGACCATTCTCAGGTTCAGTAATTCACTAGAAGGACTCACAGAACTCAGAAGAACAGTTATACTCACAGTCATAGTTTATTATAGTGAAAAGATACAGATTTAAAATTAGCCAAGGATAGAGGCACATAAGGCATGGTCCAGGAGAGACCTGGAATGCAGCTTCCAGTTACCCTGCCAGTGGAGTTATGCAGATAGTGCTTATTTCTCCCAGCAACAATGTATAATACACATAGAGTATTGCCAGCCGGGAAAGCTCACCCCTGGTGTTGAGCGATTTTATTGAGAGTTGGCCACGTAGGCATTGCTCACCATCCACGTGGCTGACGTTACTCTCCAGTCCCTCCAGAGGTCAGGCTGATAGAAGGTGCCCCAAAGTCTCTACCATAAATCACATCGTTAGCATAGACTATCTCACTTGGCCCAAGGACCCAAGGTAAACAAAGACACTCTTATCAGGCAGGACATTCCAGGGGCTTAAAGGTTACTTCTAAGGAGCTAAAGACAAACAGCCAAACCTTTTTTTAGACAAGGTTATCCTTTACCGCACAATACCCAAGAGAAATAAAAACATATATCCACACAAAAACTACTGCATGAATTTTCATAACACCATTATTTCATAACAGACAAAAAGTTAAAACAACCCAAATGTCCATCAACTTGATGAAATGGGGTATATCCATACAATTATTTTTTGCCCATAAAAAGAAATGAAGTTCTAATACATGCTACAACATAGAGGAACCTGAAGACCATGCTAAGTGAAAGAAGCCAGACTCACACAGCCACATATTGTTATAATTCCACTTATATGAAATGTCCAGAATAGGCACATCAATAGAGACAGAAAGTAGATTAGTAGTTGCTTGGGGCTGGAGTTGGTAACAGGGAGTAACTACAAATGGACACAAGATTTGGGGTTGGCGGTGATGAAAATATCCTGGAATTAGGTAGTGGCAATGGTTGCATGACTATAAATATATTGAAAACCACTGAAATGTACACATTAAACTGGTGGACTTTATGGTATATAAAATATATCTTAATAAAGCTGTTTCTGTCATTTCAGTGAACGAATATAATGACCATGCTGTAATGCATGTAGTAAAGTGTTTAAAGACACATGTATAAAAGATGCTTTGTACAAGTGCTATTTGCTTGCCACAATGAGAACAGTACTATCTCAATTTTTTATTTTAAATTTGTAAAGATAAAAATATTTTTAAATGGGCATAATAAAACCTCTCTGTCACCTTCCATGGTTACAGTGGAAGTAAGTGAGATGTATGCAAAGGCATTTTGTTTAATAGAATGTGCCAGACATACGTTTTAGAAAAAAACAAATAGGTATCTGGTATCTGACTGGCACCTTTCTTTCTTTCTTTTTTTTTTTTTTTTTTCTGAGACTGAGTCTCGCTCTGTTGCCCAGGTTGGAGCGCAGTGGCGCGATCTCAGCTCACTGCAACCTCCACCTCCCAGGTTCAAGCAGTTCTCTGCCTCAGCCTCCCAAGTAGCTGGGATTACAGGTGCCTGCCTGTAATTTTTAGTAGGGATGGGGTTTCACCATCTTGGCCAGGCTGGTCTTGAACTCCTGACCTCGTGATCCAACTGCCTCAGCCTCCCAAAGTGCTGGGATTATAGGCGTGAGCCACTGCACCCAACCCTTTTTTTTTTTTCAGGGTCTGGAGTGCCCAGGCTGGAGTGCAGTGGCACGATCACGGCTCACTGCAGCCTCAACTTCCCAGGCTCCCACCTCAGCCTCCCTAGTAGCTGAGACCACAGGTGTGCACCACCACACGCAGCTAATTTTTGTATTTTTTGTAGAGACAGGGTTTTGTCACGTTTCCCAGGCTGGTCTTGAACTCCTGGACTGTAGCAGTCCTTGCGCCTTGGCCTCCCAAAGTGCTGGGATTACAGGCGTGAGCCACTGTGCCTGGCTCTTCTTTTTTTTTTTTTTTTTTTTTTTTTTTTTTTTTTGAGAGGGAGTCTCGCCTGTCATCCAGGCTGGACTGCAATGGCGCAGTCTTGGTTCACTGCAACCTCCGCCTCCTGGGTTCAAGCAATTCTCCTGCCTCAGCCTCCCAAGTAGCTGGGTTTACAGGTGTGAGTCACTGCACCCGGCACTCTTCTTTTTTTTTAATGGTAATATTATTTTATGTTTTTTGTTGTTTTACAGTCTAGCTGGAGTGCAGTGGCACAATCATGGCTCCTTATAGCCTCAACCTCCTGAGCTCAAGTAATCCTCCCACCTCAGCCTTCTGAGTACCACAGGCGTGCGCCACCACACTCTGCTAGTTTTTTTATTTTTAGTAGAGATGAGGTCTCACTATGTTACCCAGGCTGGTCTCGAACCTCTGAGCTCAAGTGATCCTCTTGCCTCAGCCTCCCAAGGTGCTGGGATTATAGGCATGAGCCACCATGCCCAGCCCAAGTTTTATCTTTTAAATTGCAATTTTTATTAACACATTGTAGTTGTACATATTTGTGGGGTATAATTTGATGTCTTTATATATATTGTATAGTCAAATCAGGATATTTAGCATATCCATCGTCTCATGCGTTTATCATTTCTTTATGGTGAGAACATTTAAAAGCCTCTCTTCTAGCTATTTTGTAAAATATAATACCCTTCTGTTAACTGTCGTCACCCTGTGCAATAGAACACCAGAACTTACTCCTCCCAATTATAACTTTGTACCCATTGACCAGCATTTTTTCACCACCAATATATATAGCTCTCCAGTGATAAATACCACAGAATTACCTTTTTTTTGAAAACAGTTGGATTTTGTGGCAGTTTCCT
The DNA here is from genome assembly GCF_009828535.3 of Hylobates moloch. Classification (NCBI taxonomy): domain Eukaryota; kingdom Metazoa; phylum Chordata; class Mammalia; order Primates; family Hylobatidae; genus Hylobates; species Hylobates moloch. The sequence goes on from NW_026652282.1 coordinate 42,081,550, forward strand.
AAGAGGTATTATATTTTTCATATAAGTGCCCAATTCTTGTCTGTGCATTATCTTTTATTTTGAGTAATTTATGTTTATATTTGTCTCTACATTCTATAAACGTTCTATAAATTTGACCTGAGAAGATCTGTTTTTAGCTTCCCAATAATAGTAGTTTGCTGTCACTTATTCATTCCCTTGAATAGAAAATCATTTGCTTTTTCTTCCCATATCTTTAATAGTTATTAAACAGCAAAAGAGTACTGTGCCCAACACTTTAAATCTTTTACTAAAGAATACCTTTTACTTTGTTTTTCAAATGTCTGACTAGTTTCTTAGCCAAGTGATAACAAAAGGTACCCAGGTAAAAGTACATCTTGAACTTTCATCATCCTCATTTTCGAGAGGCTTCAGTGTAATATAACAAACTTTTCCGATAGTGGTGTTAAAAGCCAGGGTGGACCATCTTAGGAGCTTCTTATCTGGAAGAATTCAGTAAGTGGCTACATTACCACTTAATTGGAAACTGGAGGGGGAGGTATATAGAGTGGGGGATGGAGGTAGAAAATCAGGTACTCTAGAGGAAATTCAAGCAATAATAAATGTAAGGCTGGATTAGATGATCTTAGAATTATATTTCATCCCTGGAATTCTTTATCATATGAAATTAGTTTAAATGAAATATGGAATATGCCCCTTTAAAGCTTTGACAGTTGCCAGTGTTCTCTTAGGTGTTGAATTTCTCAATCTAAGATGATCTATCGGGCCTTTGCATTCTTTTTGTCTTTATTCATATGTAAGAGTTAACACTTGGCTTTAACCATAAGAATTCCCAATATATCCTTAGAAATGAATCTTCCCTTACTTTCCCCACTTCCTCTACATAAGCACATAGATGCACTCATGCATTTTAAGTCTTTGGGCAGCAGGGTGCAGTGGCTCATGCCTGTAATCCCAGCACTTTGGGAGGCCAAGGTGGGCGGATCACTTGAGGCCAGGAGTGCAAGACCAGACCAGCTTGGCCAACATGGTGAAACCCTGTCTCTACTATAAATACAAAAATTAGCCAGGCATGGTGGTGCACACCTGTAGTCCCAGCTACTCGGGAGGCTGAGGCAAGAGAATCGATTGAACCCAGGAGGCAGAGGTTACAGTGAGCCGAGATCACACCACTGCACTCCAGCCTGGGCAACAGAGTGAGACTCTGTCTCCAAAAAAAAAAAATTAGGCCTGGCGCAGTGGCTTATGCCTGTAATCCCAGCACTTTGGGAGGCTGAGGTGCGCAGATCATTTGAGGTCAGGAGTTCGAGACCAGCCTGGCTAATTGGTGAAACTCCGTCTCTACTAAATACAAAAATTAGCTGGACGTGGTGGCGCACGTCTATAATCCCAGCTACTCACAAGGCTAAGGTGGAAGGATCACTTGAGCCTGGGAGGCAGAGGTTGCAGCGAGCCAAAATCGCGCCACCGCACTCTAGCCTGGGCAACAGTGTGAGACCCTGTCTCAATCAATCAATCAATCAATCTTTGGAAGGAAAGCTGTAACATTGTAACCATAACAAATAGTAATTAAGGCTAACTGAAGCACAGGAGTATAGTAGTCATGGGCCAGGTCCTTCTCCCTCTGCCCCCCTATGAATAGTCAGTACATACTGCATAGTAATGCTTAACAAATGTGTTAAATCTATGACTGAACGGCAGAATATTATAAACTTAATTTCAGATTGTCTGTAACCATATTGTTCAATAGAACTTTCCACAGTGGGCCAGGCACAGTGGCTCACACCTGTAATCCCAGCACTTTGGCACACTGAGGCAGGTGGATCACCTGAGGCCAGGCATTCGAGACCAGCCTGGCCAACATAGTGAAACCCTGTCTCTACCAAAAATACAAAAAAATTAGCCAGGTGGGGTGGCAGGCACCTGTAGTCCCAGCTACTTGGGAGGCTGAGGCAGGAGAATCACTTGAACCCTGGAGGTGGAGGTTGCAATGAGCCAAGATTGTGCCACTGCCCTCCAGCCTCAGCAACAGAGCGAGACTCTGTCTCCAAAAAAAAAAAAAAACTTTCCACAGTGATGGAAATGTTTTATGTCTGTGCTGTCTAGTGTAGTTAAAATGTGGCTACTGTGACTGTGAAACTAAATTTTTTAATTATACATAATTTTAATTAAATTTAAGGCTAGGCACAGTGGCTCACACCTGTAATCCCAGCACTTTGGGAGGCCAAGGCAGGCGGATCACTTGAGGTCAGGAGTTTGAGACCAGCCTGACCAACACAGTGAAACCCCATCTCTACTAAAAATACAAAAATTAGCTGGGCATGGTGGCACATGCCTGTAATCCCAGCTACTCGGGAGGCTGAGGCAGGAGAATCGCTTGAACCTGGGAAGCAGAGGTTGCAGTGAGCCGAGATTGCACCACTGCACTCCAGCCTGGGCGACAAAGTGAGAGACACCGTCTAAAAAAATTAAAAAAAAAAAATTAAATAGCCACTCATGGCTACTTGGCCACCAAGTTGGACAGCTCAGTTCTATAACAACAATTTCACGGGGCATGGTGGCTCACACCTGTAATCCCAACACTTTAGGAGGCTGAGGCTGGTGGATCACTTGAGCTCAGGAGTTCAAGACCAGCCTGAGCAACATAGATTCTCTATTTTTAAATATTTTAAAAAATTCTTTTTGAGATAGGTTCTCACTCTGTTGCCCAGGCTGGAGTGCAGTGGTGTGATCTCGGCTCACTGCAGCTTGGACCTCCCGGGTGCAGGCAATTCTCATACCTCAGCCTCCCAAGTAGCTGGGACTACAGACGTGCGCCACCATGCCCAGATAACTTTTGTATTTTTAGTAGAGACAGGGTTTCGCCATTTTGCCCAAGCTGGTCTCGAACTCCTGGCCTCAAGTGATCCACCTGCCTTGGCCTCCCAAAGTGCTGGGATTACAGGCGTAAACCACTGTGCTCCGGCCTAAAATTTGTATGTTTAAAAAAAAAATTCAAGAAGTTAAGTTACTTAGATATTGGAATTCCTGTGACCTTTTTAGAACCAGTGGATGCTCTAGCAATAATACTCACTTTGTGTGTTTTCTTTTGTTTGTTTAGAAACATTTTCTGAGCAACTACTTCTTCAATAGTTAATGACAATGCAAAATGAAAGACACAGCTTCTGTTTTTAAGATCTATCCCTAAGGACTTGACAATTGTTGTAGGTACAGTGTGAAAAGTACCATTTTAAAAGCATTTATAGGGTGATGTGGGAGACACAGAGAAGAGACTCCATGACTGATTACAGGAGCCCAGGAAAGCAGCTCAGAAAACTTGATGCTTGAATGCTTGAGCTGAAACCTCAAAAGGAGTGTTTGAATTTTTTTTTGGCCTCTGTGTTTGCTGTTTTCTGTAAGAACAGGTCTCTTGGGTTACTTGTAAAGCATCTGTTATGGTCAGCTTAGAACTAACTTTCTCCCGGTCTTTCTTTTGCTTCCTACAAGCTATCTATCAATTTAGGTCCAGAAACATAGGGCTCTCTCCCTTTTCCTCCAACCCTGCTACGTTGACACATATTTTCTTCCTACAGTGCTCTATAAAAAGCTGCATCACTGCCTTCCACGTCACCTGTGCCTTTGAGCACGGCCTAGAGATGAAGACCATCCTAGATGAGGGAGACGAAGTGAAGTTCAAGTCATATTGCCTCAAGCATAGCCAAAACAGGCAGAAACCTGGAGAAGCTGAGTATCCCCACCACAGAGCTAAAGAGCAGAGCCAGGCCAAAAGTGAGAAAACTAGCCTGCGGGCACAGAAGCTTCGGGAGCTGGAGGAGGAATTCTATTCCTTGGTACGAGTGGAAGATGTGGCCGCAGAGCTGGGTATGCCCATACTAGCTGTGGACTTTATCTATAACTACTGGAAACTGAAGCGGAAAAGTAACTTCAATAAGCCATTATTTCCTCCAAAGGAGGATGAAGAAAATGGGCTAGTGCAGCCAAAAGAGGAAAGCATTCACACTCGAATGAGAATGTTTATGCATCTACGCCAGGACCTGGAGAGGGTAAGGTGACCAGCTGTGACTTGTATATAGGTCTTGGTCTGTGTAGAAATGGAGGTCCCACTTCCAGTTTAATAATGGTCAGTCAGCTCATAATAGTGTGGGCTTCTGTGTCCTTGCTTATCTTCTGATCTCTTTGTGGCCCCAGACATTGGGCTCTGTGTAAATTCTGACAGGCACATCCAGGGGATTTGGAAGGCCTCAGGTATATGCTCTATGAACTTTACATTTGAAATAAACTCTCATTTGGTTTACTTTTTATTCACTGTTGAGCCTAAATTGGCCCATCCATATTTTACTGACATATTTATAAGACTTTAGGCTGAAGAAAGAGTGAATTTTGTTCAGGAAAACACCAAATTAGAGTTTCACAAACTTGGCACTATTGACATTTTGGACTGGATAGTTGTTTGTTGTTAGGGGGCTGTCCTTTGTTGTAGGGGGAATTTAAGATGTTTACCAGCATCCCTGGCCTCTACCCACTAGATGCCAGTAGCACCTGCACACACACCCCCAGCGTGACAACCAAAAATGTCTGCAAATTACCAAATTTGCTCTCCAGTTGAGAGCCACTCCACGTGATAATTCAATATAACTCATGGTATATTTATCAGGTATCTACTAAATGAGATGCTGCAGGGCTTCAAAGGTAAGTTAAGCCCTGTGTTTATCCTGGAGAATTTTCTAATTAAATGTAAATCTATAAATGGCTTGTGTTTTTTTTTTTTTTCTCTGCTACCAGAATTTGAAAGAGAACTAATAGATTTGGCTCACTTTTAAAAATTTAAGACACTCACATATAGCACCTACTATTACTATTATTGCCAACACTGTCCTAAGCATTTTATAAATATTAATTCATTTAATCCTAACATGCCCATGAAAAACTATTATTATCATCATCACTATTTACAGATGAACAAACTGGGGCAAAGAAAGTTTGTGTAACGTGCCTAGGTAGGGAGTATGAGAGAGTGAGTATTTCACCTTTGTGGCTGTGGAAACTTGGTTGAGCTGAAAGTGAGCAAAAGAAACACTTGTAGTCTTCCCGGTGGAACTGTATCCTGCTCGGCTAGCACTGATTAGAAAATTGTACTGGGTACAGCCAGCATTGCCATCATTCGTACTCAGGGATCTAAAGGGAAGGCTGAATTGTTAAACCATCATTCGGTCTTCCCAACCTGGCTGTGCAAATAAATATCAAGCCCATGACACTGCAAGGAGAGTAGGTTTCAGAAGGCAGATTTGGAGCATTTTGCTCTTACTATTGGTTGATAGATCCCACAATTGACCATGCTGTGTGAATTCCTATGGAGTGGCTCTCATTCTGCAGCTCTTGGATTCTGTCTTCTCTCCTCACCCCCACCTGACTTTAGGTCTTTATTTTAGCCAAACAATTTCAGTTGTCAGGTTTGCTTAACATGACAAACATCTCTATTTGTTGGGGATTGGGCTTTCAGGTCCGAAATCTGTGCTATATGATAAGCAGGCGAGAGAAGCTGAAGCTGTCACACAACAAAATACAGGAACAGATCTTCGGTTTGCAAGTCCAGCTTCTTAACCAAGAAATTGATGCAGGTAACCTGTATATTTAAAATGTCCTAACAAATATGTAGACTCTGGTTATATCCTATCTTAATTTAAATTTCATGCCAGTCATTCCACTTAAAAATCTTTTAAAATTCTTGTCAGATACCTCATTTGCTTCAGTCTAATCTTGATATAACCTGGCCCATTTCACTGTCAGTTCATAAGGCAAGAAATCCCAGGGTGGGGTAGGAGGAGTTGCAGGTCTAGGGCAGGCAATCTAGGTCCCAAACAGATATTTGAGGCCATTAGTTGAAGCCATGAAATTATTCTGTAATTATCAAATTCATTTAGAAATTGACGGGATAGGATCTAACCCGTTTCCAGAAAACACTTAATTCCAGGGTTACTCATCTTAACAATAGTCTATTAAAACAAATCCTTAGCCAGAAGTAAGTTTGGAGATCTGAGTTGTTATCTTTTCATTTATTCACTGTGGACTAAGAGCTGAGCTACAAGATAGAGTAGAAAGCAAGACAAAATCCCTGCCTGTAGGGTACACTGCCCACTTGGTGAGCAACACAGGTGAGCATAATTATAGTGCCCTAAGCATAGGGAGCTTGGCTGGAATGATGACAGTCATATTCAGTGAACCTGTAAACTCCTTGTGCCTCATTTAACACAGAGGTCAATGGCAGAGCCTGGGCAACTAGGGGTCACCGGACAGGGTGTGCAGAATCAGCTCCTGCCAAGGGAGGGTCAGCCATGGAGCAAGAGAGAGACTCAGAAATGAGGTGACAGGTAGGTGTCAGAGGCCCTGGAGTATCTGAGTGTCATGGGTCTCAACAGAGACCAGCAGGAGGCAGCAAGACTGCTCAGCCACAAAGGGCAACATGACAAGCAAAACAAGAAGAAGCAGAGGACAACAGGGAGAGTCCCTGCATGCCAAGGAAATTGGCTCCTACTCACATGCCTTCTGATGGGTAGGAGTCAACCTCATTATGACTTGCAGCATCAGCAGGTGATAGCTCCTGACAGAGATGAGGGTTGTGGGTGTTCAAGGTGGACCTTTGGGGAACAAATGCAGCCCACTGGGGTACCTAAGAGCTGTCCTCTCGATATCTCATTTTTGTGAGGGTACAGTAAGATGGTAATGGGCAAAGGTCAAGTCCATATACAAGGAGGAATTGCTTGATAGTGCTTTTTAAATTTCAAAGTACTTGAAATAATAGAAGACCTGCTCTGACTGATTGTAGGGTGACATAACTGAGAAACTGATTGCCGATACTCCCCAGCCAATCCTATAGCTGGCTGGTTGGCAGAAATGTTATGATTCTTTTCTGCTGGCCTTACCACTACAAAACCTCCCACCTCTGTAATGTTCATTTGTAGTCAGGAAATTATTCTAGGTTAAGGATATAAAATTTATGGGAACCACCCACTATCACCTGTAATGCCAAGTTCAAACACATACATACTCTTCACCCACCAAAACCCTTGCAACGTTTCTGAAGGTTTGTGTTTGCCTTGCTTCAGGAAGGCCAGAAGAGATTAGAGGATGGGGCCTGAAATGTGTGTGTTTAAGACACATACTAAGTGCTGTGCCATACCAACACATGCATACACAGACACACAAATAGGGACACCCTGTTCTAAACCATTGCTAGAGACATTCTTCTCAGAAATGGAAGGGCAGAGATGGGACGCAGGAGGCAACACACTAGTTTGTGATCATTTTACAGACTGAAAGAGCAGAGGTGAAGAGGTGTGGAGCCATATAGCAAACAGTGGCATTGCTGAGTTTTTCATCTGTAGCATTCTTGGCCCCAACCTCTAGTTCAGCTCACTCCAGCTGCTACATCATGATATACATACATAGCAGAGCCAGGTGCTTGTTAAACATTTGGAAGAGTAGGTATGTGAACTCACTCTGCCATAAGCACAAAAGCCATTATTTAAATCGGTTGTTAAAATGAATGTTTCTTTTTCATCTCAGGGCTTCCTTTGACAAATGCACTCGAAAACTCACTGTTTTACCCACCACCAAGAATTACCTTGAAGTTAAAAATGCCCAGATCAACCCCAGAAGACCACAGAAACAGCTCCACAGAAACCGATCAGCAGCCCCACTCTCCTGACAGCAGCTCCTCTGTTCACAGTATAAGGAGCATGCAGGTGCCCCAGGAGTCACTAGAAATGAGAACGAAATCGTATCCGAGATACCCACTAGAGAGCAAGAATAACCGTTTGCTGGCCAGTCTCAGCCATTCTAGGAGTGAAGCAAAGGAGTCCAGTCCTGCTTGGAGAACCCCGTCTTCAGAGTGCTATCATGGGCAGTCACTGGGAAAGCCTCTGGTCCTTCAGGCTGCCCTCCATGGACAGTCTTCCATTGGGAATGGGAAAAGTCAGCCTAACTCCAAGTTTGCCAAATCCAATGGCCTGGAGGGCAGCTGGTCTGGGAATGTCACCCAAAAAGACAGCTCAAGTGAGATGTTTTGTGACCAGGAGCCTGTGCTCAGCCCCCACTTGGTCAGTCAGGGCAGCTTTAGAAAATCCACTGTAGAACACTTTAGTAGGTCCTTTAAAGAGACCACCAATAGGTGGGTGAGGAACGCAGAGGACCTCCAGTGCTATGTGAAGCCAACCAAGAATATGAGCCCCAAGGAGCAGTTCTGGGGTAGACAGCTTCTCAGGCGGTCTGCAGGGAGAGCTCCATATCAGGAAAATGATGGCTATTGTCCAGATTTGGAGCTGAGTGATTCAGAAGCAGAAAGTGATGGGAATAAAGAAAAAGTCAGGGTAAGGAAAGATAGTTCAGACAGGGAAAATCCTCCCCATGACTCTAGACGGGATTGCCATGGTAAAAGCAAGACGCATCCCCTTTCCCACAGTTCAATGCAAAGGTGATTAGAAACTTCCAAGGATGACCCAACCTTTGCCTTTGCCCCATATTTGGGGAAAACCCATACACCAAAAGGATTTTAGCATATGTTAAGAGGAATTGCAGTGAAAAGGATAACATTTTTCCATAGTAAATTGTCTTGCAGTTTTTGAAAATGTTTCAAGTCTAGTTTTTACAAGCACATTACAGTAATTGCAGGTTGTCCAGAGGTTGGTTTGTCAGAGGCTATTGGGAACAGCTGGGCCCAGGGTATTTGCTCAGTAAATATTTTGGGGCAGCTTTCCGGTTATGTACCACATTGACAAGTATATGTATTAAGAGTCCTTGCATTGTTAACTGATTTGCAAGAGACCATGATTATCAGACACTAAAACTACTTATCTTTTGAAGCTACAGCATGTGACTCCCAGAGCTCCTGTCTGTAGGAAGTTTCTAATTCCACTGGTATCTATAAACCCTTTTCAGGGGAGAGACCAGGAGACCACCATCTTAGATACTGTCAAACTCACTACTGTCTTCCTTTGTTCTGCACAAGGTTGAGTTCCTTTCACAGTATCTTAACTTACTGAGTCAATACTCATGCTTATCAGTGTCCAGTGCCTGTTCCTAAACTTGCTTGTTGGGGACACACTCATAACTATTTCACCTGACTGACAAGCATAAAAGGCTAACTTGTGGATAGTGTTTACAAAAGTACAAAAGTACTACTTCCAAGGAAAATGCTCTGATTCTCTGTTAAGGCATTTGTGAAGGATTCCAGAGCCTTTCCCAAAGTGAGACCATTTCTGGGGTATTTGTACCAGGTCAGGGTTTTTGTGTTGTTGTTTTCAAATAAGTTTGACTAAAATAAGTTTGGCTGACAGTTTTTGTATACCTGCTTTAATGTTTATAAAATTTTTATTGAGGTATAATTAAAATATAGTAAAATGCACAGAGGTTAAGTATTCTTACCTACTTTAATTTTGAAACAGATTTTTATTGTCAAACAGAATTTGAAAGCATGTGTTTAACACATGGATATAATTTAGCTTTGTGTCAGCTTTGAATCTGAGGCAGTTTCCCAAACAAAAAGGCTGGAGCCATTTTTCAGAAGTTGCTTATACCCTGTTCCCAAACTATCAGCCTTGATTAATTTCTAGTAGGAAGAGAATAATTACATTTGCGGGGCGGGTGGATAAAAACATGTCTGCTTCCCATTTAAATAAGAGAGAAATGATGCCGTTTTTTAAATGTGAAGCAGACTATAATTCTCAGCTCTCTTTTCTTCTTAGCCTTAAATTAATATTCTCTTTCTTCTAGTTTGGGAAAGTGTAGTGGGAATATTCAGACAAAAGAGGCCATTTTCCATTGTTAAAGCTTCTTACTGGTGAAACAGCCCAGTTGTAGTAGGTGCCAGTCAGTCAAGGCAGGGGCCCTCTCTCCGTCAATATGGAAAACTCAGCAGTTTTCCTCTCCCCCAGTTGTGTTCTTGTAACGTTGTTAATGGGTTCCTTTGCTTTTTGCTTTCTCCTTTTCTGAAAATGTATGTGTTTTGCCTCTCTTTTGGCTACATCTTCAAAATATTTCTTTTGTGCCTATGTACATGTGTAAACATGCCATAGCATGTGTGGTAGGTGTCCTGTATTTTGTTTGGAAAAGAAACTATCAAAATGAGGAAGAGAATTTCCCCTATTTACGCACTAGGTTTCTGTGCTTTTTCTTTGAGTTCTCTGGAGTAGATATTAATTTGATACCTTCATGGTAATGAAATTATGATGGAGCTATGTTATAAATTCCTTATGTCAGAGGCCAGTGCGGTAGCCTTTGTCCTTTCATGCCTTTCAATTCTGAGTGGGAGGAAAAGCAAACATCAAAACAGTGCTTCAGCCAAATTCCATATGTAATGCCATTGGGAGAGTATTGACTAAAATATCATTCGTCAGGGAAATATAGTTGTAATATTTTTACAGGATATTCCTAGGTAAATGAAGGAGCCTTCAGTTGTAAATTTCAATTACCCCAAAATGTATTTGCTACATTTTGTTGTTTGAAGTATTACCTCTTAACCTTCTTTGTTAATTTTTTTCATTTTGTCTTATATAGTCCAGTTTTCCAAGATAAGCTCAGTCTTTTTTCAAATGTCACCTTTTTACCAATACTTTTTCATTAAATTATGAAAACTGCTAACTACTGTCAGTGTGTTTTTTATTTTGGCATATTGGTTACACATGTTCCTTTTATATTTAAAAAATTATATTCACTGAACAAAACAGATAGTATGGGGAGAGGGAGGAGGAAGAGGAGGAATTGAATGTTTAGAAGCACACATTCAACATTCAAGTCAATACCAGGGACCCAGGAGAACTCTGGATACTTGAACTTTACCCAGAAATCATGATTTTATCAGACTGTTAAGATAAAGGCCTTAGGATCATCATAAAACATCACCAGAGAGAGAGATCCTATCTAAAGTGACAAGATTGAAAAGGCTTCAGTCAGGCATCTCTGTTTGGAGTCTTGTGAGTATGTTGATGTCATGGGGTTATGTGGTGTCAAGGGGGGCTTTTAGGCATTATAAACATTTTCATGATTGAAAAATGTACTTGCCAAAGGTCATTGGGTAAATCAGTAGTGAAGATAGGTAAAAGGTGAAGTTGGTTTTCTCTCTCTCTCTCTCTCTCTCTCTCTCTGCTAGAGAACTGAAACTACAGGTATACCCTGTTATAGCCAAGAAAAGCTATTGAGTTTATACTAATGTGTACATTTCCAATGGGAGATGAATCTTTGTCCTTGTGTTGAAGCAACTTTAAATTCAGAGGATAAGCCAAAGAATGCACAATCCTGGGTTATTTTCCTTCTAGGACTTTAAAATCCTCAGTATGCTTGCTAACCTTTCAGAATTGGGGAAAAGTACATGGTAGAAGTAAAAACTTACTTACCACGGAATAGCTTTCACGTGATATTTTCCAAAAAATCTAACTTATTTATAAATTTTATTAGATTTTCACAACCTTAATTCAGCTATTTTCAAGTTTTGTATTAATAGCAGCAATTGTGTGGTTTTTTTTATTCTTTTAACAACCATGCAAGCTTGGATTTTTTTAAGTAATTTTTAGTTAATAAAGACCCACCCTGAGGCTGTCACTTCTATGTGGGAGCTTTATAACAATCTAGCACTGTAAAAGAAGTTTCTTTGAATACGGTTAATTTTATTATACAGATTGGAACAAATTGCATGACCTGAAGATGTGAGGATAGTTGTTCTTCAAATAAATCAAGGTTAAGAAGGATCAAGCCCCAGACTAGTGTCCCCTACTCTATGTAGTCACTGATGATCTTTTTTTTTCTTGAGTTGGGGTCTCGTTCTGTCACCCAGGCTGGAGTGCAGCGGCATGATAGAGCTCACTGTAACCTCCAACTCTTGGACTCAAACAATCCTCCCGCCTCAGCTCCAGAGTAGCTGGGGACTACAGGAGCATGCCACCATGCCTGGCTACATTTTTCTATTTATGGAGATGGAGTCTCACTATATTGCCTAGGCTGGTCTCAAACTCCTGGGCTCAAGCAATCCTCCCGCCTTGGCCTCCCAAAGTGCTGGCATTACAGGCATATTAGCCACGATGCCTGGCCACTGATGATTTTTTTTTAGGGTCTCAGAGCATCCATCATTTCTCATTTTGTTAAGATGGATTTGGATGTGAGCAGTCCAGCCTCAAGGCTTGAATGCCCCAAGCTTTAAATTTCTTTCCCCTCCTCTCACTACTTCCACTCTTCTTCTCAATTTCATTTATTATAACTGAATATCAGGTTATAAACAAGGTGGAAAGATGGAATTGGTCTGTTCAAGCTCTACTGATTACAGTGAGTTATCTGAATTGGGAGGCCATTTGCAGAACCACTTTTTGCTCAACATTGCTTTCTAAAGTATTGCCATAATGTAATGACATTGCTTTCATACACCACACGTGGAAATGGATCTCGTTATTTTATAGTCATTTCTCACATGAGAAAACTTCATTCGAAAAATTGCTGAAATTTTGAAAATTATAATCACTTCAGCCTCACAACAGAAAGACACTTCAGGTTGAACCAGTACCATTTTAGATCTTTCAGCTGCTGCTTAGGGAAAAAAACATTAAATACGTATTCCTGCTTCAGATAAGCCTGGCATAGGTGCCAGTGTTCTGGTAACAGATTTTTCCTCTCTTCACCTTAACTTTTTTTTTTTAATTTTTTTTTTTTGCACACAAAATAAACATTTTCTAAAAGTACATACAAACAAAAAGATGCATATCAAACATATTAGGAAGGTTGCCCATGGGAAGACGGGGAATAGAAATGGGGGGTGGGAATTAAAGAAAATAAATGAGAGAGGGACTTTGTATGGATCAATGATAATAACTCAGTCCTCTATTTGACAAAGAAGAAGGAGAAGGAAGAGGAAGAAAAAGTGGGATAAAGGATCAGAAAGGGAGGAAAATAGAAAAAATTAGAGTACGACTCTAGGGTAGACCTGTTTTGTTGTCGCTTGGTTGGTTGGTTGGTTTGTCTGTTGTATTTTTCATATGTTTCGCCATGTTGGCCAGGCTGGTCTCGAACTCCTAGCCTCAAGTGATCAACCCGCCTCGGCCTCCCAGAGTACCGGGACTACAGGCGTGAGCCACCACGTCCAGCCCCCACATTGCTTCTGGCCTCTGTGGTAGACCTCCCAGACGAGGCAGCCAGGCCGAGGCGCTCCCCACATCCCAGATGGGGCGGCCAGGCAGAGGTGCTCCTCACTTCCCAGACAGGGTGGCCGGACAGAGACCCTCCTCACTTCCTAGACGGGGTGGCGGCCGGGCAGAGGCACTCCTCACATCCCAGACGATGGGTGGCCGGTCAGAGGCGCTCCTCGCTTCCCAGACGGGGCAGCCGGGCAGAGGCGCTCCTCACTTCCCAGATGGGGCGGCCGGGCAGAGGCGCTCCTCACTTCCCAGACGGGGCGGCCGGGCAGAGGCGCTCCTCACATCCCAGACGATGGCAGGCCAGGCAGAGACGTTCCTCACTTCCTAGACGGGGTGGCGGCTGGGCAGAGGCGCTCCTCACCTCCCAGACGGGGCGGCCGGGCAGAGGAGCTCCTCATAACCCAGACGATGGGCAGCCAGGCAGAGACGCTCCCCACCTCCCAGACGGGGCGGCGGCCGGGCAGAGGCTGCAATCCCAGCACCCTGGGAGGGCAAGGCAGGCGGCTGGGAGGCGGAGGCTGCAGCGAGCCAAGACCACGCCACCGCACTGCAGCCCGGGCAACACCGAGCACCGAGTGAGCGAGCCTCCGTCAGCAGTCCCAGCACCTCGGTAGGCTGAGGCGGGCAGACCATTCGAGGTCAGGAGCTGGAGACCAGCCTGGCGGACATGGCGAAACCGCGCCTCCAGCCAAAGGAGAAAAACCAGGGAGGGGTGGTGGCGCGCGCCGGCAATCGCGGGCAGCCCGCAGGCCAGGGCAGGAGAATCATGGGAGCCTGCAGCGAGCCGAGTGTACTCTAGCCTGGGCCACAGAGGGAAGAAAAGAAAGAAGAAAAGAAGAAAGCAAGGAGGAAGGAAGGAGGGAAGGAGGGAAGGAGGGAGGGAGGGCCACCTTAACTTTTCTACTTTACAAAACTGAATCTCTGGTTAATTCTTTCCCCTCCCCCTAGCTCTGCAAACAAAGGTGGCTCTAGGGGTTAAGCAACAACGGTGTTCACAAGGTGGTGGTTAGCTGTGTGCAGTACTGTGGCCACTCAGTCTTTTCAGTCATATTTGCCTTTAAGGACAACAATGAACAAGATCAGACAGTGCTGCCTGCATCTTTGGGGCAGAATTTGTGCCCGTGTCTTGTCCCCCAGTCCTTAAAGATGGACTGAGAGCTGCATGAGCAGTTTCAAGCTAAAGGTCAGTTTCAAGACAGCTACTTGGGGCCGGGCATGGTGGCTCATGCCTGTAATCCCAGCACTTTGGCAGGCTGAGATGGGGAGGATCGCTGGAGCTCAGGAGTTTGAGACCAGCCTCAGCAACATGACGAAACTCCATCTTATAAAAAAATAAATGAAAAATAAACCTTGGTCAGACAAGCCAGGAAACTTGTTTGGGACCAGTCAAGCCTTCAAATAATAAAAGTTACAATATTCATCAAGTCCTTAACCTATGGCAGGCCTTTTGCTAAGCCTTTTACATGGGGCTACCTTATATTTAGTTCTCACAACAACCATATGAAGATAATGCTATCAGCTGCATTTGATATGTGAAAACTGAGGCCAAATGTTTAAGACAGTTGTTCAAAGCTAGAACCTGTGAGGTTGCCTCTACAACTCGTACTTTTAGTCACTTTGCTTGACTCCTGTGCCCAAAGCCCCCTCTCTAAACACTCTTACTCCGTTTCTTCCTGAAGAAACCAACCTGAGTTGGGGTTTGGTCATAAGGATTCTGTACCACCTGATCCGTGACGCCTGGACAGAGCTGATTGGACCACAATTAGTCGTCTAACACAAAGTCAGTTTAGAGGTTCACATCCAAAACACAAGTCACACAAATCTGAACAGTACAGACCTCACTAGGTCCTGGTGGATTTGCCTTCTCCGTAGCTAATCTAACTTGCAACTGGGCATAGTAAAGATAAATAATGGCTCCCCAAAGATGTCCACGTCCTAGTCCCTGGAGCCTGCGAATATGCTACCTTGCATGGTAAGAGGGGTTTAGCAGATGTAATTAAAGTTAAGGGCTTCCCACCCCAACCATTACACATGTAACAAACAAGCACATGTACCCCCGACTCTAAAATAAAAATTCAAGGGCCTTAAGATGGGGAAGTTATCTTGGATGATCTAGGTGGGCCCAACCAATATAGTCACAAGGGTGCTTATAAGAGGGAGGCAGGCGGATCCAAGTCAGTAGTAAAAGATGTGACAATGGAAGCGGGAGGTTGGAAGGATACAAAGAAGAGCCATGAGCCAAGGAATGCAGACAGTCTCTAGAAATGGAAAAAGACAAGAAACAGACCCCACCCCAGAAGGTTTTCAGAAACAACTCAGCCCTGCCTACACTGTGATTTTAGACATTTGATCTCCTGAACTCTTAAGAGAATACATTTGTGTTGTTTTAAGCCACTAAATTTGTGGTAATTTTTATAGCAGAAATAGAAAACTAATACACTAGGCATACTACAAGTGCTCCTTACCCTTTCGGGGGAGTGTTCCTTTCCCAGTGTGTCCATCTCTGCTGTGATACTCTAGGTTGGTCCTGTACTTTCGTTAGTTGAAACTCTTTTCATTAAATGGAAAACCAGTGTTTTTTTCGATCAATAGAATCCTCCCCTAGAGAAATTAGTTTTCTCTTTATCACCCCATCTCCCCAACACTTTTTCCAAGGTAGCCTTTGGTACTTCTTAGGTAGCCTTGGATAATCCTCCATGGGCCTGCTGGATCCACCGTGGCTGAATCTGGCACTGCCTGAGGAGTTGCCCATAGGTTTGTATGGTCCTGTTGTCTGAAAAACTGTCCTGGGGAAGTAGAAATAATTCCTTGAGTGTTACTTCACGGAGGAAGTCATAGAAGGCACATGTAGCTCATTATGAGAAATGCTTTCGTTATCAGAGCCTCCTAAAAGGAAGTGAATGGCCTGAGAGTTGAGTTCTTAAACACCCCAGATACCTGAGCCAAGCCTGGAGGTTAAAGAATGCAACTCTATGCTGCCTACAAGAAGCTCACTTTAAGTATTGGCTGGGCGCGGTGGCTCACGCCTGTAATCCCAGGAGTCGGGGAGGCCAAGGCGGGCGGACGACCTGAGGTTGGCAGTTTGAGACCAGCCTGACCAACATGGTGAAACCTCATCTCTACTAAAAATACAAAATTAGCCGGGCGTGGTGGCGCATGCCTGTAATCCCAGCTACTCAGGAGGCTGAGGCAGGAGAATCGCTTGAACCCAGGAGGTGGAGGTTGCAGTGAGCTGAGACTGCGCCATTGCACTTCAGCCTGGGCAACAAGAGGGAAACTCTGTCTCAATAAATAAATAAATAAATAAATACAGACATACAGGCTGGGCGCGGTGGCTCACGCCTATAATCCCAGCACTTTGAGAGGCCAATGTGGGTGGATCACCTGAGGTCAGAAGTTCGAGACCAGCCTGGCCAACATGGTGAAACCCCATCTCTACTAAAAGTACAGATCGCTACTAAAAGTATGGGCATGGTGGTGCGCACCTGTAGCCCAGCTACTCAGGAGGCTGAGGCACGAGAATCACTTGAACCCAGGAGGCAGAGTTTGCAGTAAGCCGAGATTGCGCCGCTGCACTACAGCTTGGGTGACAGAATGAGACTCCATCTCAAAAAAAAAAAAAAAAAAAAAAAGGAGATAACCTGAATAGCTCTTTATTATTAAATAAATTGAATTTGCAGTTAAACTTTCCTTTGAAGAAACTCTGCCCAGATGACTTCCCTGGTAAATTCTAACAAGCTCTTAAGAAACAGGTAATACTCATTATACATAAACTCTTCCAAAAAATTGGACAGGAGAGAATACTTCTCAACTCATTCCATGAAGCCAGCATTACCCCGATACCAAAACCAGACAAATACATAAGAAAACTAGAGACCAATATCCTTCATAAAAATTAATGCAAAAGTGGCTGGACGTGGTGGCTTATGCTTGTAATCACAGCACTTTGGGAGGGCAAGGCAGGAGGATCACTTGAGGCTGGGAGTTCAAGACCCAACCTCGCCAAAATGGTGAAGCCCCTGTCTCTACTAAAAATACAAAAATTAGCTGGGCGTGGTGGTGGGTGCCTGTAACCCCAGCTGCTTGGGAGACTGAGGCAGGAGAATCGCTTGAACCCAGGAGGCAGAGGTTGCAGTGAGCTGAGATCATGCCACAGCACTCCAGCCTGGGTGACAGAGTGAGACTCCCTCTCAAAAATAAAAATAAAAAAATGCAAAAGTTCTTAACAAAACGTTAGCTAATTTAATCGAAGAATATATCAAAAGTAGGATTTATCCCAGACACGCAAGGTTGACTTAACATTTGAAAGTCAATCAATGTAATTTACCATTTTATGTATCAATAGATACATAAAAAGCATTTGAGGCTGGGTGCTGTGGCTCACGCCTGTGATCCCAGCACTTTGGGAGGCTGAGGTGGGTAGATCGCTTGAAGCCAGGAGTTTGAGACCAGCCTGGCCAACACGGCAAAGCCCAGTCTCTACTAAAAATACAAAAATTAGCCGGGTGTGGTGGCAGGTGCCTGTAATGCCAGCTACTTGGTAGGCTGATGCATGAGAATCGCTTGAACCCTGAAGGCAGAGGTTGCAGTGAGCCAAGATTGTGCCACTGCACTCCAGCCTGGGTGACAGAGTGAGACTCTGTCTCAAAAAAATAAAATAAATAAATAAAAACACTTAAACATTTCACAGTATCTACTGCTAATAGTGTTCAGCAAACTGTGAATAGAAGCTGAATAAAGGATATCTACCCAGAACCTTGTAAAGGACACCTACAAAAAACCCTACAGTTGGCCAGGCACATTAGCTCACACCTGTAATCCCAGCACTTTGGGAGGCCGAGGTGGGAGGATCACTTGAGCCCAGGAGTTCCAGACCAGCCTGAGTAACATAGTGAGACCCCATCTGTACAAAAAGATTAAAAATTAAAAAGTAGGGTGTGGGAGCATACCCTCAGATCATTAGATTTTTTCCTATAGTATGAACTCCTTATACATTCTGGTTATTAATCCCTTGTCAGATGGGTAGTTTGTGAATATTTTCTCCTATTCTGCAGCTTGTCTCTTCCCTTTGTTGATTGTTCCCTTTGCTGTGCAGAAGCTTTTTAACTTCATGTGATCCCATTTGTCCATTTTTCCTTGGTTGCCTGTGCTTGTAGGTTATTACTCAAGAAATCTTTGCCCAGACTAATGTCCTGGAGATTTTCCCCAATGTTTTCTTGTAGTAGTTTCATAGTTTGAAGTCCATTTTGATTTGATTTTTGAATATGGTGAGAGATAGGTTTTTTTATTTTTAATAGAGACAGAGTCTCATCATGTTGCCCAGGCTGGTCTCGAACTCCTAGACTCAAGCAATCCTCCCACCTTGGCCTCCCAAAGTGCTGGGATCATAGGCGTGAGCCACCATGCCCAGCCAAAACCACTACTTTTTGCAAGATGCTATTAATAGACTGAAAAGAGAAATCACAGAGTGGGAGAGAAGAATTTCAAAGTAATTATGCTGAGCCAGACAAAACAGAATACATACTGTATAAATATAATCCCAGGTACCAAAAAAACTACAAAATAGGAGCAAATGTAGAGTGACAGAGAGCAGACCAGTGGTTGACTGGGGGTTAGGAGCAGGGAAGGGTGGGAGGAAGGGATAATAAAAGGGCAGGAGGAAACTTTTGGGGGTGACCAGAATGTTCATTATCTTGGTGGTGGAGATAGTTCTAGACATGTATACATATGTCAAAACTAATCAAATTATACTCTGGCCAGGCGTGGGTGACTCATCCGTGTGATCCCAGCACTTCAGGAGGCTGAGGCAGGAGGATCGCTTGAGCCCAGAAGTTCAAGACCAGTCTGGGCAACATAGCAAGACTCTGTCTCTACAAAAATTTTAAAAATTAGCCAGGTGTGGCAGCATGCATCCGTGGTCTCAGCTACTAGGGAAAATGAGTCAGGAGGATCACCTAAGCCCGGGAGGTCAAAGCTGCAGTGAGCTATGATCACACCACTGCACTCTAGCCTAGGCAACAGAGTGAAACCCAGTCTCAAAGTTAAAAACAAACTAATCGGCCTGGAATCAGGAAGTTTTACATGGCCTCTTGACGGGTAATGATTGGCCTTCAGCCAGGTTCCATAGACACAAAGTTGCCCAAGCGTCATCATTACAGCCCATGAACATTCTCATGGGGTCTTCCAAGTCTAAAACTGCAAGTCTTTGATACTAAATACCTGTTTCCTTCATGTTTTCCTACTATAATGTTCTCCATATGGCAAAATTTCTCTAGGGTCAATTTGAAATTACTGCGGCCACATTGGGGAACTTTTGAGATGAACAAGATTGTTCATTTACGAGGCATCTTAGAACGAAGAGTGAAGAAAACCTTACTAGGAGATTATTTGGTTTTGCCTAAAAGAAAAATTATTTTGGGGGGTAGGTGACCCCCCCTCCTTTGTTTCCACATTTTAAGGATTAATGAGTGGTAGCTTTAAAATTCTTTACGTGGATAAAACTGTCAAAGGCCCAAGTTATTGTCTAAACCAATAACTTGGTTTTGACAATACTGTACTCTGTACTCTGTCTCCCTCCCCACCCCCCAGTGTGTTTGTCAAAATGGTCTTTCTGTATTTATATATTCTTCCCTGTCCTTCAAGAAAGAACAAAATTAGCCTTTTATTATGTTGATGCAAAAGTAACTGCAGCTTTTGCCATTAAAAGTAATGGCAGTTCCTTTTGCACCAACCTAATAAATGATAATTTCATATTTGTCTGAAGCTGGCTTTTTGTTGTTGTTGTTCCTCTCCCTCTCTTTTACTCCCTTGGGAAACTTTAAAGATTAACTGATCAAAAAAAAGGAAATTCAGGGCCAGGCGCAGTGGCTCACACCTGTAATCCCAGCACTTTGGGAGGCCGAGGCAGGTGGATCATTTGAGGTCAGAAGTTCAAGACCAGCCTGGCCAACATGCTGAAACCCCGTCTCTACTAAAAATGCAAAAATTCGCCGAGTGTGGTGGTGGGCACCCAGCTACCTGGGAGGCTGAGTCAAAAGAATCCCTTGAACCCGGGAAGCGGAGGTTGCAGTGAACCAAGATCACACCACTGCACTCCATCTTGGGCAACAGAGCGAGACTTTGTCTCAAAAAATATATATTTAGTTGTTATGTGTACACTCTAGAAATATCTAGTCCGGATAAACTGTCAAAAGTGTCTAAAAGAAGGAAACAAAAAGTTATTGAATGTGTTTCTTTTGAGGGACACTAGAAAGTATATTTAACACAATAGTCTTTGTTATTATACTTATGAAAAAATAAGAAAAGAATTTAATTTCAAGATGAAGAGCTTTCAATTATGATTGAAGGTCTTTAAAAACAGTTTACCATTTTAAAGTAATGTCAGAACAATATTTTTGCTTGTACAAAAATCAGGATTAAATTACTTAAGCTTTCTAAATTTCCTACACTGGTTTATGGGTTAAGTAAGTTACCTTTGTTTCTATAACTTCATATATATATGAATGACTGAAAGGAATAATACTAACAGGTGTCTTTTAAAATAGTTTAATTTTATGAAAAAAAAAATTTTTTTTGAGACAGGATCTCACTCTGTCACCCAGGCTGGAGTGCAGTGGTGCAATCATAACTCACTGCAGCCTCGACCTCCTGGGCTCAAACGATCCTCCCACCTCAGCCTCCTGAGTAGCTGGGACTACAGGCATGAGCCACCAGGCCCGGCTAATTTTTTTTCTGTTTTATTATATTTTGTCATTCTGCACCTTCGTGAAATAATTTTTGTTGTTGTTTTTGTTTTTGTTTTTGTTTTTGTTTGTAGATACATTGTCTCCCTATGTTGCCCAGGCTGGTCTCAAACTCCTGGGCTCAAGTGATCCTCCTGCCTCAGCCTCCCAAAGTGCTGGGATTACAGGTGTGAGCCACTGCACCCAGCCTGAAAAATTCTTAAATTTCTACAAATCATAAGGATTTAATGTATCGGCTAAAATTGAAATCTCTAGATCCTAACGTTAAGACTTAAGATAAAAGATTAAGTTCATTAATAAATAATCTTTGGACACATCGGAAACTGACAGTTTCTGAGTAAGGAATAGATAGAAAACACTAGTCACTGAAGGTGATTTTTTATTCTCATTTCCTAGAGTGGCACGATCCTTATCAACTGTCAATTCAGAAAAATTACAGAGAACTGGCCAGGCATGGTGGTTTACACCTGTAATCCCAGCACTTTGGGATTACAGGCGTAATCCCAAGGCGGGCGGATCACCTGAGGTCAGGAGTTCGAGACCAGCCTGGCCAATATGGTGAAACCCCATCTCTACTAAAAATAAAAAAAAATAAAAAATAAATTGCCAGGTGTGGTGGTGCACACCTGTAGTCCCAGCTACTTGGGAGGCTGAGGCAGGAGAATCACTTGAACCTGGGAGGTGGAGGTTGCAGTGAGCCGAGATTGCACCACTGCACTCCAGTCTGGGTGACAGAGCGAGACTCTGTCTCAAAACAAAACAAAACAAAACAAAACAAAACAAAAAACAGAGAACTCTTGGAATTCGAAAACCACAATAATCAAAGCTCTTAGAAACCCCTTGAACTTCCATAGCCTCAAGTATTGCCATTATTTTTCATGGCAATAAGATCTGCACCCCCCCCCCCGCCCAAAGGATTCACAAGTTATCTGCTTCTGCGATAATAACAGATTTCCCTATGCATTTGGAAAGTATTCCCAATGCTAGACTCCACTCTATTACAGGCTGATATGACTCATTACTGCAGGGGACTCCTACAATACCTCCAGCTTTCTAACCAACAGGTATAAACTGCATTTTCTTTTCTGTTTGTTTTGAGACGGAGTTTGGCTCTGTCTGTCGCCCAGGCTGGAGTGCAGTGGCCCGATCTCTGCTCACTGCAACCTATGCCTCCCAGGTTCAAGTGATTCTCCTGCCTCAGCCTCCTGAGTAGCTGGGATTACAAGCATACGCCACCACACCCGCCTAGTAAATTGCGTTTTCAAAACCCCCACCTCAGCAGCCTCTGCAGGATCTCAAACCTGAAGGTTTGGTTTTCTGAAAAGACATCAGAGAAAAACTACTTGAGTCTCCATGGAAAAGACCTTATCAGGGACTGTTAGCAACTGGCACAGCAATAAAACTCCAATGGGACACTTAAGTTCCCGTTTCCCAACTTAAAAGATATACATCAGTTTATCCTGACTCCTGGATGTCCATTCCATCGGGACACTTTAAACTAAGACATTCTTAGAAGCGCTCCAGAAACTGCTGACTGCAGAAGTGGCCAGCTTCAACTCAAGGTTAATTTTCTGATTCTTCAGCAGCCCTTTTCTTTCCCTTCACTCTCCTGCTCATCTTGCCTATTGTACTTGACACTCTCTCTATGATACTAACAGATGAAACGGCTTCTCAGTGTGTTCTCCCTTATCCTCATCCTGTGACTTCTGAACCCTTACAATCCCCTCTCACTTAAGAAAAAAACACAGCCTGGGCAACATGGCAAAACCCCCTCTCTACAAAACAAGTACAAAAATCAGCCAGACTTGGTGGCATGTGCCTGTAGTCCCAGCTACTTGGGAGGCTGAGGTGGGAGGATCACTTGAGCCCAGGAGGTTGAGGCTGCAGTGAGCCGTGATCGTGCCATTGCACTCCAGCCTGGGTGACAGAACAAGACCCTGTCTCAAAAATAAATTAAAAAAAGAAAAAACAAAGCATCCTGATAGGTTTTTCTCAGAGCATAGCTACTGCTCTGAATTTAACTGTTTGCTGACAAAAAATTAATCATTCTTCCTTAAACACTATAGAAGGTACATTTCCTTTAGTAAGCCCCTTCTGGTTCTTAAGTTTCCCTTGCATCATTAACCCCAAACTTTGGTCTTATAAAAACTGGCCAGGCACAGTGGCTTACGCCTGTAATCCCAGCACTTTGGGAGGCTGAGGTGGGAGGATTGCTTGAGCCCAGGAGTTCAAGACTAGCGTGGCCAACATAGTGTGATCCCCATCTCTACAAAAAATAAGAAAAAAAATTAGCCAGGGGTGGTGATGTGTGCCTATAGTCCTAGCTAATCACAAGGCTGAGATGGGAAGATCGCTTGAGCCCAGGAGGTCAAGGCTGCAATAAGCCACAGTCCTGCCACTGCACTCCAGCCTAGGTGACAGAGCAAGACACTGTCTCAAAAAAATTTTTTTAAAGGGTGGGGAGACTAACCTTTGTCCTACTACAGACAATTTTCTTGGAGCCACCTGTAGATCAGCAAAATCCTGGTAAATGGTGAAGATCAGAAAATCATCGATTCATGTCCTATGGCCTTTACTTAATCTGACCTTGGACAAAAGGGTAGATTAAGAAAGAAAAGCAGTCTGTGACATCCAAAATCCACCATGGCACCCACAGCTAGGCCTTGGCATTCTCCTGCTGAACATGAACAATTTCAGAGATCACCAACATCAGACAAGGCCATTCTGGGACTGCAATGGATCAAGACAAAAACAAGATTAATCATAGACTGACCAAGTGACAAAAATGGACTGGACATTATGGCTCATGCCGGTAATCCCAGCATTTCAGGAGGCAGAGGTGGAAGAATCACTTGAGCCCAGGAGTTCGAGACCAGCCTGGACAACATAGGGAGACCTCGTGTCTACAAAAAATTAAAAATTTAGGCCGGGTGTGGTGGCTCACACCTGTAATCCCAGCACTTTGGGAGGCCGAGATGGGCAGATCACGAGGTCAGGAGACGGAGACCATCCTGGCTAACACGGTGAAACCCCATCTCTACTAAAAATACAAAAAATTAGCCAGGCGTGGTGGCGCATGCCTGTAGTCCCAGCTACTTGGGAAGCTGAGGCAGGAAAATTGCTTGAGCCCAGGAGGCAGAGGTTGCAGTGAGTGGAGATCACACCACTGCACTCCAGCCTGGGTGACAGAGAGAGATTCCGTCTCAAAAAAAAAATTCACAAAAATGACTCAACATCGCCCCATCCTGGCTCATCTGAGTGAGGGCTACTTGTTCTTCAGCCCATTCTCCTTGTCTTCTAGATGAAAATTAAAATGCCCAATCATGGAGTCACCCCTACTCCCTGACAGCATTCAATCCTTGGACTCGCCCCAAAATCACATCACCTAATACAAGGCCAAATTCTACAGTAGTTTTTTTTTTTTTTTTTAATTTTTGTTTTTTTGAGACAGAATCTCGCTCTGTCACCCCAGCTGGAGTGCAGTGGCACGATCTCCACTCACTGCAACCTCCACCCACCAGATTCAAGTGGCTCTCCTGCCCCAGCCCCCCAAGTAGCTTGGATTACAGGCATGCGCCACCACACGTACTAATTTTTGTATTTTTTGTAAAGACAGTGTTCCCTATGTTGGTCAGGCTGGTCTTGAACTCCAGACCTCAAGTGATCCGCCCTCCTCTGCCTCCCAAAGTGCTGGAATTACAGGCATGAACCACTGTGCCTGGCCTATAGTAGGTTCTTTCTAACAGCCTGTTACTGAGATGTCCCAGAGTACCCTGTGGTTTGTGTTCTCCCTCCTCACTGTAAAGAGTCAATGAACCCAGATTTGTTTGACTGCAGGTGGTCTGCGAATAAACAGCACTTGTAATAAAAGATCCCGATGTACCCTCAGAGAGCTCCTGATAAAGCAGGAGAGACAGATAAACCAATGGATCTCAGTGTGGTGAGTAATGTAATAAAACATAAAGAGGCGCTCCTGGAAGAACAATAGGTCAGAGAGCCAGGAGGGTCAGTGAAGTCTTCCTGATGGAGGGGACATTCAAGTGACTCTTAGATAGAAGTTAATCCAGTGCAGAAGGGAGCATTGGATTAGTGGTCAGAGAAAAGTGTTCTAGGCAGAGGGAATAGCAAGTTCAAAGTCAAGAAGCAGAGAACATGGCTAGAACATGACAGAGGTCAAGAAGGGACTCCCCACAAGTTCGAAGAGCCTTGTGTGCTCGGGGTCCATTGCAGGGTGCTATGACTACACTGTATTTTTAAATTTTATTTATTATTATTTTTTGAGACAGTGTCTCACTCTCTCGCCCAGGCTGGAGTGCAGTGGCATGATCTTGGCTCACCGCAACCTCCGTCTCCCGGGTTCAAGCAATTCTCCTGCCTCGGCCTCCCAAGTAGCTGGGATTACAGGCACGTGCCACCATGCCCAGCTAGTAGAAATGGGGTTTCACCATGTTGGCCAGGCTGGGACCTCAAGTGATCCACCTGCCTCGGCCTCCCAAAGTGCTGGGATTACAGGCATAAGCCACCATGCCCAGCCAATTTTAAAAGATTCATAACCACATACTATGATCAAAGTTAACAAATCAACATTCGTTTGCCTGCAGATGCTGAGGATACAGCATCACTTTTGTAGCATTGCCAAAAAGGCATAGCCTGAATTAACCATGAGGAAAAATCAAGGAATCCCAAATTAAGGGACATTCTACATTTTGAATTCCAAAAACGTCAATGATGTCAGGAAACAAAAATAAAAGTCTGAGGAGCTGCTCCAGGTAAAAAGGAACTAAATGCAGCTAAATGCAATGCCTCACCCTGGATTGGGTTTGGGCATGAAACATCTTTTTTCCTTTTATTATAAAGGACATTAGTTGGACAATTGGTGAGACTCCAATAGATAATCCTGTATCAATGTTAATTTACCTGATTTTGACCATTGTGCTGTGTTTATGGAAGAGAATGCCTTTGCTTTCAGGAAACACACACTGAACTACAGTATTTAAAGATAAAGTAGCATCATGTCTGCACCTTGCTCCCAAACTGGTCAGAAAAAAATTATATATAGATGTATATGTAAATAAGAGAGAGAAGGGTAAAGCAAATGTGGTAAACTTAACATTTGGGGAATCTGGGTGAAGGGTAATCATGAATTTTTTCTATTATTGTTGCAGCTTTTCTGTAAGACTGAAATTTTTTCTAAATAAAGGTACTCCTCTCAGCAAAAAAAAAAAAAAAAAAAGAAAAGAAAAAAAAAAGCATATAGCTTTTGTTGTTGTTTGTTTTTAGAGACAGGATCCCACATCCCACTCTGTCACCCAGGCTGAAGTGCAGTGTCGCTATCACGGCTCACTGCAAGCTTGATCTCCCAGGCTCAAGCAATCTTCCCACCTCAGCCTCCTCAGTAACTGGGATCACAGCAACCATGCCTGGCTATTTTTTTTTTAATAGAGATGAGATCTTGCTGTGTTGCCCAAGCTGGTGTCAAACCCCTGGCCTCAAGTGGTCCTCCTGCCTCAGCCTCCCAAAGTGCTGGGATTACAGGGGTGAGCCACGGTGCCCAGCCTAAAAAGCATATAGTTGAACAACCTCTGTGTGTCAGCACTGTGGCGGGACCCAGGGAGGTGAGGGTGAATAAGATACATCCCCTCCCCTGCAAGACTCACAGTCTAGCAGGTCATTTTGGCGCAGATCCACAGGGATGAGATGAGGCCTCCGAGAAGATGAAGACAATCTGGGCAAGAAATGGGGAAAGCCTGAATGAATGAAGGCAGTGCCAACATAGAAGGACATGAAAGGGACAATTCCATGACCTGGTGACTAACTGGACTTGAGTTAGCGACCAAGAGGAGGCTCACGAGGTGTCAGGGCTTCTTGCACAGCCCACTGGCTGCACCACAGCCCATTTCCCAAGACAGAGTGCTCAGGAGGTTGGTGGGAAAAGATGTGATTGGTTTGGGACAGCTCAGTTGAGCTGCTGGCCTGTATCCTGGGGGTGACATCTGGGCTGAGATAAGGTTAGGGAGACATCAGCACTGAGGAAGTAGAGGAAGAGAGTTATTTTTGTTTGTTTGTTTTTGAGACAGAGTCTCACTCTGTCACCCAGGCTAGAGTGCAGTGGCACAAACACAGCTCACTGTAGCCTCAACCTCCTGGACTCAAGTGATCCTCCTGCCTCAGCCTCCTGAGTAGCCGGAACTACAGGCATGCACCACCACACCCAGAAATATATATATATGTGTGTGTGTGTGTGTGTGTGTGTGTGTGTGTGTGTGTGTGTGTGTATTTGAGAAGTAGTTTCACTCTTGCTGCCCAGGCTGGAGTGCAATGGCACAATTTCAGCTCACTGCAACCTCCACCTCCCGGGTTCAAGCAATTCTCCTGTCTCAGCCTCCCGAGTAGCTGGGATTACAGGCATGTGCCACCATGCCCGGCGAATTTTGTATTTTTAGTAGAGATGGGGTTTCACCACGTTGGTCAGGCTAGTCTCAAACTCCTGAGCTTAGGTGATCCGCCTGCCTCAGCCTCCCAAAATGCTGGGATTACAGGCGTGAGCCACCGTGCTTGGCCAGTTTTTGTTTTGTTTTGTTTTGTTTTTTGTTTTTTGTTTTTTTTTTTAAATTTTTAGTAGAGACAAAGTCTCACTTTGTTGCCAGGTTCATCTCAAACTCCTGGGCTCAAGCGATCCACCCTCCTCGGCCTCCCAAAGTGCTGAGATTACAGGCCTGAGCCACTGTGCTGGCCCTGGCCATTTTTTTTTTAATATGGGTTATTTAGAGAAAGCCTGGACCCTCAGACGGCAGGACCAGGAATACATTTAGGCTGAGAATGGGGTTGTGGAGCTGAGTGTTGTTGAGGAATGTGTTTTCCATACGATTTGAAAATGAAATTGAGCCTTTCCTCTTCCCCCACCAAAAACGTTTTTTGCAAGAGTTGGCCTTCAGCCACCAGGGTCTTCTCCACTAGGATGGAGAGGAGCTTTGTTCTTTCCTTTTTAACCTGTTTGGGTTTAACCGTCCCAGTCTTTCTCTGTTCGGCATTTAACAACTTTTCTTGGTTGAAGTAAGAGGTAAACTAGCTATTCGTCCAAACTCCAAAGCTCAGGTTCACTGGGCCGTAAGCCTGTACCCACCATCCCCGTGCCTGCCAGGGGCGGCTTTGCAGGATTCTTCCAGCCGCGGGGGACGGGGACGGGGACAGGGCGGGGTCCTAGGCCCTTGCCATCCACCTGCCAAGCCGCCGGGTCCCGGGAGGCGTTTCCCCTCCCCTCGGCCCGCTGCCTGACCTTCGAGCCGCCTGAGAAGTCTCCAGCCTGGCGAGTGCCCGAGCCAGGCCGGCCTCCCCGCCCCCTCCCTGGAAAGGAAAGGCCCCTGCGACAACAGAGCCAGACCCGCTCGTCCCGATCTCCCAGAAGGCGACTGACAGCTGACTGCCAGAAGGAGATCTCGCCAGAAGGAGACTGACTGCTCTGTGCCCACCCGGGGACCCGGGCCCGTTCAGCCGGGCTGGCTGGTGCGCCCTCTGCAAAGCCTGCGCCAGGGAGGAGGCAGGCTCAACCTTCAGATTCCTAGGGCCTCTCTGTCGCTGTCGCCGTCGCCGTCGCCCGAGGTCCCAGCGACTCTACCAGATTGTTGTGGAGGCCTCTCACCCGCACAGGTACCCCGGGGGCAGCGCGGGCACCTGAAGCCCCATCCCCGCTCCCTGCTGCCCAGCCACCCCTTTTTGGCCACGGGCCGGGCCTAAATGGAACATTTGGCACCCCCGTCCCCTCCCCACCGGCTTCTACGAGGGAGCATGGGGTTAAAAGTCGCTATTGCAAAAGTCGTGCCTCTGATCTTGAGCCTTATCTAAGACTGATAGGATGAGGGCCTTTGGAGTCTGAACACTGCCCCCCCTCCCCCCGCTTCCCCTCCCCCCCCGAGACAAGGTCTCAGTCTGTCGCCCAGGCTGGAGTGCCATGGCCCAATCTCGGCTCACTGCAACCTCCTCCTCCCAGGTTCAAGCGATTCTCCGTCCTCAGCCTTCCTAGTAGCTAGGACCACAGGCTCGAACCACTAAGCCCGGGTAATTTTTTGTATTTTTTGTAGAGACGGGCTTTCACTATGTTGCCCAGGCTGGTCTCAAACTCCTGATCTCAATGTTCCTCCCACCTCAGCCTCCCAAAGTGCTGGAATTACAGGCACAAGCCACTGGCACTGGCCTGAGCCCATTTTTAATAGCCAAAAAACATTTCAAGTGCTGCCGCAGATGCGGGCAGTTTGTATTTGGGACCAGTTTGGGCTGTGGTTTTTTTTGTTTTTTTGTTTTGTTTTGTTTTGTTTTGTTTTTGTTTTTGTTTTTTGAGATGGAGTCTTACTCTGTGGCTCAGGCTAGAATGCAGTGGTGCAATCTCAGCTCACTGCAACCTCTGCCTCCCGGGTTCAAATGATTCTCCTGCCTCAGCCTCGTGAGTAGCTGAGATTACAGGCACCCGCCACCGTGCCGAGCTAAATTTTTTGTATTTTTAGTAAAGATGGGGTTTCACCATGTTGGTCAGGCTGGTCTTGAACTCCTGACCTCATGATCCACCTGGCTCGGCCTCCCGAAGTGCTGGGATTACAGGCGTGAGCCACCATGCCCGGCCTGTGTTTCTTTTTTAAAATGTAGTTTATTGAAGGAAATATTAGATCAAACATTATTTTTCTTTTTTCCCCCTCTATTCAATTGCCCACCATGTGTAGGACCACTTACTTCAAAGCAGATAGCTACCCTGGGAGAAGGATGAAGATGCAGGCCCTTTTTATTTATTTATTTAGAGACAGGTTCTCGCTCTGTTGCCCAGGCTGGAGTGCAGTGGCATGATCACTGCTCACTGCAGCCTCCATCTCCCGAACTCAAATGATCCTCCCACCTCAGCCTCCCGAGTAGCTAGGACCACAGGCATGTGCCACTACACCCGCTAATTTTTTGTTGTTTTGCAGAGTCAGGGTCTCAATATGTTGCCCACACTGGTCCCAGACTCCTGGGCCCAAGCAATCTTCCTGCCTCAGCCTCCTAAAGAGCTGGGATTACAGGCCTGAGCCCCTGTGCCTGACAAATGCAGGCAGTGTGGATCATTCCTGGAGACCGCCTACTCAGGGCAGAGGTACAGAAAGAAAAGATTGCTCTTGAAAGTTGACTGTCTTTCCTCTCCCACATGGGATTCTTATCTGATTTTTTCTCCTTTTCAGATAATTTTTCTTTGTCTTCTCCAAGTTCACTGGTCATGGTCTCTGGCCTAAAGTCCCAGCATAGAATGTTCCTCTCCTGTGGAGTCCAACACTCTTTGCCAAACTGGCACGGTGTCTTCCTGGGAAGCAAGAAATCACTGAGGGGCTGTCAGTTCCTGCCAGGGTGGTTCGATGCTGTCCTTTTCTCTACTCCTTCCATGGTCTGCGTTGGAAAATGTGTGTTAGTTCAAATTCAGCGAGTTCTCATTGGGGTGAACATAGTCCTAAAAATGCAGTTCATAAAAATCAACCACACAGAGAAGAAAAATTAATAAATCAGTAAATCAGCTCAGAAAAATGCAGGTGTGGAGGGCCCTGGCCTCTGCACCCTCATAGAGGGGCTCAACAGCATCAACAGAAGGGGAGGGAGCAGAAGGTGCCCTGTAGACACCCAGAGGGGCCACCAATGAGCAAACTGCCAGCTCCCTGACCCGCCCTGGGGCCCAGGGTATTGACATAAAGGATGGCCTTGCACTATTTCAACAGCCAGTTCTCTGAGGGTCACAAACACCAAGGAGTGCAGGTCAGAGTGTCACTTTTTTGTTTTCTTTTTGAAAGATCATTTGAGAAACACGTCACTGGTAAGTTGGTTGAAGATGTTTCACGGTCTCTTATCAGCTCTTTTCTTTTGCCTATGTGTCTCTCCCTGTCACATTGCATATCCTGCTCTGATCTGGGGGATGTGTATCCAGCCTTGCCAGTTCTTAGCCAGGTGTTTTACTGTATTTGTTCTGTGCGATGACCTTTCACTCACCTCTGTTACCTTCAATAGATCTCCCCCGCGACCATGTCTTCCATTAAGATTGAGTGTGTTTTGCCGGAGAACTGCCGGTGTGGTGAGTCTCCAGTATGGGAGGAAGCGTCCAACTCTCTGCTCTTTGTAGACATTCCTGCAAAAAAGGTTTGCCGGTGGGATTCACTCACCAAGCAAGTACAGCGAGTGACTGTGGGTAAGGATGAAGGCTAGACTCAGATCAGCCAGCTACCTTTTCCCAGGGGAGGGGCGGTCACCACAGCACCCTTCTTGTTAAAGCACACGGAATACACTTGTCATGCTGTCTGTCCCCACTCTATATCCTCCCACTTTGACCCAGGGTTTAATTATGGATGGTCAATACTTTCCTCTTCCTCTTTGAATGAGGGGCAACATTCCTAGTTTTTTTGTGGGGGGGGGGGGTTGGTGTGTTTTTGGTTTTTGTTTTGTTTTGTTTTTGTTGAGACAGGGTCTCACCGTGTTGTCCAGGCTGGAGTGCCATGGTGTGATCACGGCTCACTGCAGCTTTGATCTCCTGGGGCTCAAGGGGTCCTCCTGCCTCAGCCTCCCTAGTAGCTGTGACTACAGGTGCGTGCCACTATGTCTAGCTAGTTTGTATTTTTTGTAGAGATGGTGTTTCACCATGTTGCCCAGGCTGGTCTCAAACTCCTGGGCTCAAGAGATCCACCCACTTCGACCTCCCAAAGTGTTGGGATTACAGGAGTGAGCCACCACGCCCAGCCCATTCCCAGTTTTGTTTGGATGCTGGGGCACTCTAGTTCCTGTCTTTCCTTAATACCTTCAGATAACCATGGAAAGTTAAAGACCCAGTTATCTGCCTTGGGTCAGGCCAAGACCTTAATTTTCAAACAAAACAAAACAAAAACAGATGCCTCCCTTCTTTGAAAGTGAAAACTAGCTTTTGGATGTATAAAGCATCAACCAGGACCATCTTTGTTTACTGCACAAAATAGAATTCATGATGGAATTTCATGTGCATTTGAGTGTGATGCGTTTATGGCCCTGTGAATTCTAAAGAAGGGATTTATCACTTTCTATGGCCCAAGGGAATGGGCTTGATGTAATTACTGATAGAGAAAGAAGTTTCTTGTTTTCACTGAGCCCATGGGAAAAAATATCAGGAATTCCTATAATCTTGGGACATTCTTTCTCAACCCAGAACTGGGACCTCAACTTTTTTTTTTTTTTTTTTTTTTTGAGACAAGATCCGGCTCTGCCACCCAGGCTGGAGTGCAATAATGCAAACATGGCTTACTCTCAGGCTCAAGAGATCCTCCTACCTTAGCCTCCTGAGTAGCTGGAATCACAGGCACGTGCCACCACACCTAGCTAATTTTTTTTATTTTTAATTTTTTTAGAGACAGGGTCTCCCTATATTGCCCAGGGTGGTCTTGAACTCCTGAGCTCAAGCAATCCTCCTGCCTTGGCCTCCCAAAGTGCTGAGATTACAGGTGTGAGCCACCACGCCCAGCCTTAAACTTCTTTATTTTTAAATGAAAGGGAACAACTTTTTAATTCACCCAGAAGTGTGACTGTGGTAAAGTGACTGTGACCTCTGAGGGTAGAATGGGGATGGGGTCCCCTTGCCTTTTCTAGTCTCTTTTGCAGCAGACACACATGCCAACCTGTGATCTGAAAAACCCATCCCCCCCACCTGCCCCCAACCCATGGAAAAAGCTGTGGTGTCAGCAGTAGCTTAGACAGCTACCAAGAGAAGTCTCAGGCTGCAGGTTCGGATCCCCAATGAGAATGTGTCCTACACATTCCCTGGGACCCGTGATGGCTCCAATCAAAGTGTGAGCAGGACTTTGAGCTAAGGATAACTCCTGAAGCTCCCATTATCTTACACTGAATGGGTGCTTAGGAAATGTTTTCAAAATCTATTCTGATAAATTTATTTCCTGTGACCACTCACCACAGCAATCAATCTCTCCACTTAAAATAAAATAAAATAAAATAAAATAAAATAAAATAAAATAAAATAAAAGCTTTCTTGGCCGGGTGCAGTAGCTCATGCCTGTAATCTCAACACTTTTGGGAGGCTAAGGTGGGTGGATCACTTGAGGCCAG
>NW_026652282.1:42124440-42139617 GCF_009828535.3 Hylobates moloch
CCAGAATACTATAGTATTATAGTATTCTGGCAGATGCATAACACTAGTACACTAGTATATACCTGTTAGGTATATACTAGTGCTATGCATCTGCCAGAAGCACCTGGGACTCTTTCTCAAGAGAGGTCATAGCTCTTGGCAGGTGCTTGGAGGTTCCCCAGGCCCAGAAAAAGGTGGGGTTATCTTATAGTCTAGATGGATTCTCAAGGTGATCGCACCCTGAATATATCACCACACCCAAGATCTGACCTGTCTATGCTTGTTATTAGATAATGAAGCCAGGGCTCTAGATTATTCTGTCCACCAAGGAAGAGGCTTTCCAAGCAGTAGGAGATTCACATGCATGTTCCAGGCCTCTTTTTCTGTGAGGCAGATAATGTGCAGGGAGAGTCATGAAACAAACCCCACTGCCCTAGAGCAGGAAACTGCCGAGGGAACATCCTTCTCCCCAGGGAGGGAGGATTGATCCTGTCTTGCTTGCTATTCAGGCTTCCCATCTACATTGTCTCTTTGGCATCTGTGCCATCTCATTTTCAGCATCTGTTGATTCTCTTTTCCTGTGTGAGTTGAGATTTCCATGTTTCTTTGTGTTGCCAAGTAATCTGGGGTTGTGTTCTAGACATTTTGAATATTATGAGGCCCTGAGTCTTGTTGAAATCCTTTGGCCGGGCGCGGTGGCTCAAGCCTATAATCCCAGCACTTTGGGAGGCCGAGGCAAGTAGATCACTTGAGCTTGGGAGTTTGAGACCAGCCTAGGCAACACAGTGAAACCCCGTCTCTACAAAAAAAATAAAACAAATGAGCCAGGCATGGTGGCTTACTCCCATAGTCCCAGCTGCTCAGAGGCTGAGGCGGGAGGAATGCTTGAGTCCGGGAGGTTGAGGCTGCAGTGAGCTGTGATCACGCCACTGCACTCCAGCCTGGGCAACAGAGCAAGACTCTGCCAAAAAAAAAAAAAAAGAAGAAGAAGAAGAAGGAGACGGAGAAGGAGAAGGAGGAGGCTTGGCATGGCAGCTCATGCCTGTGACCCCAGCACTTTGGAGGCCAAGGCAGGTGGATTGCTTGAGCTGCTTGAGCTACTCGGGAGGCTGAGGTAGGAGAATCACCTTAGCCTGGGGGAGGTCAAGGCTGCATGAGCCGAGACTGCATTACTGCACTCCAGCCTGGGCAACCAGAGCAAGCCTAGGAGTTTGAGACCAGCCTGGGCAACATGGCAAAACCCCATCTCTGCTCAAAATACAAAACGACAACAACAACAAAAACCTAGCCTGGCGTGGTGGTATGTGCCTGTAGCCCGAGCTACTCAGGAGGCTGAGGTAGGAGAATCGCCTGAGCCTGGGAGGTCGAGGCTGTAGTGAGGCATGATCGCGCCACAACACTCCAGCCACAGTGAGACCCTATCTCAGAAAAAAAAAAGGAAGAAGAAGAAGAAGAAATCCTTTGAAGAATGTTGTTATAGTTGTCTTAGTTGTCTTAGCAGGCAATGTGTATGTGTAGGTTCAGGCCACAAGTTCCAACCTGTTTTTTATTAGATGTTATTAGGATCTGTCCCACACGTGTGCCACTCAGTGGTCAGTCTGGAACCCAGAAGGAGTTCTATCAACTGTGCTCTCAATGTCTTCAGTAGGCTAATTTGAATCCAATTCATGCATGTAAAAGTCCAAGTTGGGGGTGAGCCTAGGAGATCGTAAACAGCTTAATGGGGTTGCGTTCCTGAGCAACTGCCCTTTCACTATCTCTCAGTCATTTCCAGTTTCCTGGAGCTCTCCTTTTCATTCCTCCAGCCAGAAACCACCCATTTCTATGACTGTGCTGCCTCTGGGGCCAAGCAGCAAGAAGGACAGAGAAAGAGAATATAAAAGCAACAGTATTCGCCGTCACCCTTTTGGGGCTACAGTTTCACCCAATGGAGACGAATGTCTCCTTCCCTTGGAGTTTGCATTCCTACAGTTTCCTGCTGCTGGCCATTCTCTCTGCCGTTGCTATCCCTGCTGCAGAATTGTCTGGGGACTGGTGCATGAGAGAATGGAGAAAAAGGAGTGGAAAATAACCTAGGGATTTTCTCCACTCTCTCTGAACTTCAGGAGTTTCTTTTTCTGCTCCTTGAGCCAGATCTAGGGGGTTCCTCTTGGATCTCTGTCTGCACCACAGTGCACATTTCCAGATTTCAGGATGCATTGAGTTCAGTCTGGCAGATACCAGAGAAGAAAATGAAGAGCTCACCATCAATTCCATGGTACTTCCAAGTCTGCTGTTCTTCCCTGAGCTACCTGCTAATATTTGCTTTTCAGAGTTCTAAGATGGCTGTGCCATGTATTTTATCCAGGTTTTATAGCTGTGCTCAGTGGGAGAAAATGAGGTTCGTGCATGTTTACTCCTTCTTATCTTGAACCAGAACCTCTAGGCACAGTTTTAATTTGCATTATATGCAAGGTAATTGTCATTTTATATATATATATTATATATAAAATATATATAATATATATATGGCCCAGATTGGAATTGTATAGTGAGTTCCTTTGATTTAATCACTGGAAAGGATCCCTGGTGAGAAAGGTTGGTGTCGTGCATGGGGCGAGATGCTATGGGGCAGAGCTCAGTGCTCTTTGGTTTTTGCAGGCACCATGGCTGAGGAAACAGCTCCGGCAGTTCTTGAGCGGCACCAGGGGGCCCTGTACTCCCTCTTTCCTGACCACCACGTGAAAAAGTACTTTGACCAGGTGGACATCTCCAATGGTTTGGATTGGTCGCTAGACCACAAAATCTTCTATTACATTGACAGCCTGTCCTACTCCGTGGATGCCTTTGACTATGACCTGCAGACAGGACAAATCTGTATGTATTTTTCATTATTTGTCTCAGTGCTGCCACTATTGTTTTCATATGTTTATGACTAGTAAGGCGCCTCTCCCTCGCCTCGTGTGAAGAAGTCTTTACTCAAATGGAGAGATTTCTGATGCTACTGTTCCAATATAGTAACGATAGCAGACTTGACTGTGCTGCCAGTCAAATCATGGCCCTCAACATATTTAAATATGGCAAGAGTTTGGCATAATATGGATAGATCTGAGGAAGCTAATAAAAAATAATTAACACAAATATGGATAGATTCTCAATCCTTTTCCTTGCCATCATCACCAGAAAGAGGTTCACTGCAAAAGAGATCCTATTCTACCAGGAGGTGCCTAAAGGCAGATAATACTTAATGGAATATTGGCGCAAAAGAGCAGAAAACTTGAGGTTTTTGATTGCTATTTCTTGTTTGTACTTTAGTTAACCATAGGCAAGTACTCAGGAGCTAATTACCAACCTTTCAAAATGGAAAAGCAAAAAAAAAAAAGTAATTGCACGTTGTCCAACTCCATCAATACGCTTGAAAGGAGCCATAGTTGGAAACTGGGAGGGAAGGAATTATTTAGAATCTAGAAGGGAGTCCTTGAAACTGTTTCATGAAAGGTGCCAAACCTTTTATGAAACAAAAGAGCAACACTAATAATAAAAATGACTTGGAAAAAATATCCCCAGAACTCTGCATGCAGATTTAATCAGAGGCAAACTATTCTGGTGCAGATGTTTTGCTTTGAAATATGTAGTGTTTGGGAGGCTGAAGCAGGAGAATCGTTTGAACCTGGGAGGCAGGGGTTGCAGTGAGCTGAGATCGCGCCACTGTACTCCTGCC
This sequence comes from Hylobates moloch, assembly GCF_009828535.3. NCBI lineage: Eukaryota > Metazoa > Chordata > Mammalia > Primates > Hylobatidae > Hylobates > Hylobates moloch. The sequence continues at coordinate 42,128,120 of NW_026652282.1, forward strand.
AGGCAACAGAACGAGACTCCGTCAAAAAAAAAAAAAAAAAGAAAGAAAGAAAAGAAGAAGGAAGAAAGAAAGAAAGAAAGAGAAAAGAAAGAAAAAAGAAAGATGTAGTGCTTTTTTTTTATGACTGTTTTTACCCATTGTCATTGTACATAGTTTTAACATTTTTCCATTATATCTCAATCTGATGACTGTAGTGACCTGGACTTTGTAGTATAAAGTTCTGGATTTTGATATTTGTTTTTTGTATACCGAGGTTACCCCTATTAAGGGCACCTAGTTGGTTTCTGAGTGCCCCTCCTGCCAGAAACAAGCTCTTTTAATATTTAGTCTTGGATTTGGAGCACTCAGTCAGGCAGAAAAAGAACTCATATATCTTGCTAGTTTTTGTGCTTGGACTGTTCACGTGGTACCATTAAGTTGCCTTGCGGATCTCAAGAGTTTTGTAACTGAAACAGCAAAGGTCTAACCACATGCTGACATGTACTTGACATAGGCATGCAGGGCCCCAGTTCAGGTCAGCTTCAAAAAGAACTATTATTGGTATTTTAGTAAGAATTCTGCTTTCTTTTTTCTCTCTCCCTCTGAATGCTTAAACAGATATGCCTGTGCCCAAACAAAAGACAATGAATCCATCCCAATCATGTGGTAAAAATCCTTTGTTCACATGCCAGACACTGGATAAGCTGAAGTGATCAGTATTTATAACCAGCTTGAGAGCTCTCTGTTTTATTCTCAGTAGTTAGTGGCCTGTTGTTTTGTTGTGGTTCTGTTTTTGTTTTTGCCTTTTAACCATAGCCAACCGCAGAAGTGTTTACAAGCTAGAAAAGGAAGAACAAATCCCAGATGGAATGTGTATTGATGCTGAGGGGAAGCTCTGGGTGGCCTGTTACAACGGAGGAAGAGTGATTCGTTTAGATCCTGTGACAGGTAGGCCTGCAGCAAAATGAAAAATCGTTTCATGGCTAGGCAGAGATATAGCCCGAAAGTTACAGTCAGAATTTCTTTTCCTGTAGAGGTGTGTCTTTTTGCTCAAAATTAATTGTCAGGGAAAGTAGATTAAATATTAAATGCACAGACGAATCCTGACCTCCACAGTCTTCTTAGATCTTCCCTAGAAACAATACACAGGTTGGAAATTGCTACAACTAAACTTTAAATAAAATATTTGGTGGTCTAGGGAAAAGACTTCAAACTGTGAAGTTGCCTGTTGATAAAACAACTTCATGCTGCTTTGGAGGGAAGAATTACTCTGAAATGTATGTGACCTGCGCCCGGGATGGGATGGACCCCGAGGGTCTTTTGAGGCAACCTGAAGCTGGTGGAATTTTCAAGGTGATATGGCTATTTCTTTTATTTTGGGGGTGGGTGGGGGATCCCCTGTAAGTAAGTGAGTGATTGGCACTTTTGCATACTTCCAAAGCATAATCCTATTTAGCATGTTAAGCTCATCATACTAGACTGAAAAACATTTTATTTCAATTTTCTAGAGAGTAAGTTATCTGAAGTCCAAGATGATGTGTTTAGCCTACTTTGTACATTACTTTAATTTTTTTACTTCCTGTTTATTGAAATTCTTCAGATCAGTAGAATGAACTTGGAAAACCAGTATTTACAACATGCCTAGAAGATCAGTTGACTGTTTTGATGTCTTAAGGATTTTTCAGAATTTAAACATCTTTTGGCAGCAGAATAAACACTGATAAAAATCGTAGAGCTTTTGAGCTGAAAAGAAATACATAATGTAGAAACCCCTTTCTTGGCAGGCGGCAGATGATAGGACTAATCCAGTTTTAAATCTAAGTTAGTCGTAAATGATTGCTAGTTGAATTATAAACTATATGAATAATTGGGTTGGACCATAAATATCCAGTCAGGTAATTCCTTTTTATGATAGGAAATAAAACAAAGATAATAGGTGGCTAAGTATATTACTACAAATCATAAAAATGCTTTTGAAGAATACTTGTGAATTACCTTTCACTTGAGATTCCCTCTTTTCTTTTTCAACAGATAACTGGTTTGGGGGTCAAAGGAATTGCTCCCTACTCCTATGCAGGATGAGGACAGGTCTTCTTTCCTGCCAGAGGGAGCGCTGAAGACAACTAGAGAATTCTGGGCCTGAAATTTCAATCTAGTTAGAAAGAAAAATGAGGCAATGATAGTATTAACAGCGTTAAGTTTTAATTTACAACTTTTAAAAGGCAGAGCATTTTTAACAAGGGGTGACAAGTGGTTTTGATAACACACTTTATAAGGCTTTCTGTAAAAGTACTATAAAAGGGCGAAGAATCGTTCAACTGTCAATCAGCCTCTTGATTCTTTGTAAATTGCCAAGGTGGGTGGGTACATATCTCTTCTTGATTCTGCATTTCATACTTAACTATATTAAAGCTTAAAGGAACAATAAATAGTAACCTGGTAATGACCTATTATGTTCCTTTTTATTTTCATCGTAATCTGATAAAATATACCACAATGCTAACTAACCTACATAGATATTTCACTTCCTATATGTTATTTTACAAACTAAAATACGGCTGGAGGGTAAGACTCAAACATGCTGTCAAAATCCATGGTTCCAGCTGCCACCTACTGGATGTAAAAGTAATATGTCTCTTTGGAAAGAATACTTATTTTAAAAATAGCTTTATTGAGTTATAATTGGCCTGTACATATTGAAAGTGTACAATTTGACAAATTTGTCACATATATACATTCATGAAACCAACACCACAAACAAGATAATGAATCTATCCACTACCCCAAAACTTTTCTTGTCCCGTCATAATCCTTTTCTTCAGCCCCTCTGCCTGCCTGTCCCCCACTCCCAGGAAACCACTGATCTGCTTTCTGTCACTATAAATTAGTCTTAAAATTAGGTAGTGTGATTTCTGTAACTTTGCTCTTTTTCAAAATTGTTTTGGCTATTTTAATTCCTTTGACCTTCCATATAAATGTTCAAATCAGCTTGACGATATCTACAAAAGAAATCCAGCTACAATTTTTTAACTGGAATTGCTTTTTTTTTTTTTTTTTTTTAGACAGGATCTACTCTGTCACCCAGGTCGGAGTGCAGGGGCGCGATCATGGCTCATTGCTGCCTCTACCTCCCAGGCTCAAGCAACCCTCCCACGTCAGTCTCCCGAGTAGCTGGGCTGAGACTGCAGGTGCGTGCCACTATGGTCATTTTTTCATTTGTTTGGTTGGTTGGTTTTTTGGATTTTTTGCTTTTCAGAGACGAAGTCTTGTTATGCTGCCCAGGCTGGTCTCAAACTGCTGGTGATCCTCCTGCCTCGACTTCCCAAAGCTCTGGGATTACAGGAATGAGCCACCACGCCAGGCCTGAAATTGCTTTAAATCTGTAAAACGATTTGGAAATAATTGACATCTTTACTATTCTGAGTCTTATCCATGAACAGGGCATGTCTCTCCCGTTATTTAGGCCTTCTTCAATTTTTGTCATCAGTGTTTTGTAGGTTTCAGCAAACAGATCTTGTACATGTTTTGTTAGATTTATATCCACGTATTTCACTTTTGGGAGCTATTGTAAATGTTATTATTATTATTATTATTATTATTATTTGAGACAGGGTCTTGCTCTATGGGCCAGGCTAGAGTGAAGTGGCACGATCATAGCTCACTGCAACCTTGCACTCCTGTACTCAAGCGATCCACACACCTCAGCCTCCCAAAGTGTTGGGATTACAGGCGTGAGCCACCACACCCAACCTTATTATTATTTTTTGGATTTGTTTCCAGTTGATCATTGCTTGTTTATAGAAGTGTGATTGGCTTTTATAGGTTGACTTTGTATCTGATGAGTTTGCTAACCTCACTAATTGGTTCTAACAGTATTTCTGTAGCTTCTCTGAGATTCTTTGGGTATATAATCATGTCTTCTGTGAATAGAGACAATTTTATTTCTTTCTTTCCAGTTAGTATGTTTTTATTTTTTTTGCATTATTACACTGGCTAAGATTGCCACTATTATGTGAATGGAAATAGTAAGAGTAGACAGCCTTGTCTTGTTCCCAGTCTCAAGAGAAAAGCATGCAGTCTTTTATTATTAAATATGATATTAGTTATATGTATTTTTGTGGATGGCCTTTCTCAAATTGAGGAAGTTCCCTTCTCATGTACTTTTCTGCATTTATTAATGTGATTATGTGGTTTTCCTTCTTTAGACTGTTAATATGATCAATTCTTGCATTCCTGAGATAAACCTCTCTTGGTCATGATATATTATTACTTTTATATGTTGCTGAATTCCATTTTCCAATATTTTGTTGAGGATTTTTGCATCTACTATCTTTTGTCTATGGTTGACATCAGGGTGATTCTGGCCTTATAAAATGAATTGGAAAGTATTCCTTCTTCTACTATCTGGAATTATTATTATTCTTTAAATATTTGGCAAAATTCATCAGTGAAACCGTTTGGACCCGGAGATTTCTTTTTCAGAAGCTTTTTAACATTCCTTAATAATTATAAGGCCACTTGGGTGGCTTATTTAATTTTGGTGAGGTCTGTTAGTTTGTGGCTTCCAAGGAAATGATCCTTTTCATCTAAGTTGTCAAATTTATGTGTGTAGAGTTATTCATAGTATTTCCTTATTATCCTTTTAATAATGTCTGAGAGGTTTGTAGTGATATCCCCCTTTTTTACCTGCTATTGGTTATTTGTGTCTTTTTTCTTTGTCAGTCTTGCTAGAGGTTTATCAGTTGCATTGATCTTTCAAAGAACTAGCTTTTGATTTCATTTTTTTGGTTGTCAATTTCATTGATTTATCCTTTTATCTTTGTTATTCCTTCCTTCTGCTTTATTCTGATTTATTTTGCTCTTTTTCTAGTTTCTTAAATTGGAATCTCAGATTATGGATTTGAGACATTTCTTCTGTTCTAAAATAGCATTTAATGCTATACATTTTCCTCTCAGTACTGCTCTTTCTGCAGCCCACAAAGTCTGATATATTGTATTTTCATTTTTGTTAAATTAAAAATATTTTCTAATTTCCTTGGAGACATTTTCTTTGACCCATGGATTATTTAGAAGTGTGTTTAATTTCCAAATGATTGGAGATTTTATTATTATCTTTTTGGGTATTGATTTCAGGTTTAATTCCATTCTGCTCAGAGAGCATATTTTTTATTTCAGTTCTTTGAAATTCAAGTTTGATTTTTTTTTTTGTTTTTGTTTTGAGATGGAGTCTCTCACTCTGTTGCCCAGGCTGGAGTGCAGTGGTGTGATCTCGGCTCACTTCAACCTCCACCTCCCGGGTTCAAGTGATTCTCCCACCTCAGCCTCCTGAGTAGCTGAGATTACAGGTGCCGGCCACCAAGCCCAGCTAATTTTTGTATTTTTAATAGAGACAGGGTTTCACCATGTTGACCAGGCTGGTCTCGAACTCCTAACCTTGGCCTCCCAAAGTGTTGGGATTACAGGCATGACCCTTTCTCCTTCATGTTGCAAGTGTATTATATATTCTGTATACATTGAAAACTCATCAATGTTAAAAATTTTTGCTTTGAACTGTCAAGCATGTTTTAAAGAACTCAAAAGCAGAATAGTCCATTATATTTACCAAGATGTTTACAATTCCGGTTCTTCTTCCTTCATTCCTGATGTTCCAAGTTTCCTTCTTGTATCCTTTTTGTAGTTTAAAGAACTTCCTGGCTGGGAACGGTGGCTCTTGCCTGTAATCCCAGCAGTTTGGGAGCCCGAGGCAAGAGGATCACCTGAGGTCAGGAGTTGAAGACCAGCCTGGCCAACATGGTGAAACCCTGTCTCTACTAAAAATACAGAAATTAGCCGGGCATCATGGCGGGGGCCTGTAATCCCAGCTACTCAGGAGGCTGAGGCAGGAGAATGGCCTGAACCCAGGAAGTGGAGGGAAGTGAAGGTCGCAGTGAGCCGAGATCGCACCACTGCATTCCAGCCTGGAAAATTCGATTTAAAAAAAAGAAAAAGAAAAAGAAAAAAAGGAACTTCCTTTAGCAATTCTTTTAGAACAGGTATCCTTTAGCAATTCTTTTAGAACAGGTATCCTGGCTATGAATTCCCTTAGTTTTCTTTTCTTTCATATGAGAATGTCTTTATTTCACTCTTTCATATGAGAATGTCTTTATTTCACATGAAGGCTATTTTCACTGGATATGCAATTCAGGGTCAATAGTTCTTTTCTTTCAGCCTTTTGGCACTCTAAAAGTGTGTAATTTCCTTCTGTCTGTCTGAGTCTGTTTTGTATTGCTGTCATAGAATACCTGGGTCTGGGTAACTTACGAAGAAAGAGATTTATTTGGCTCACAACTCTGGTGGCTGGAAAGGTTAACAGCAGGGTGCTGGCATCTGCTTAGCTTCTGGTGAGGGCCACGTGCTGCGTCACAAGATGGCAGAGAAGCCAAAGGGGTAGCAGGTGCATGTAGAGAAACCAAACACAAGAGACAACCTCACTTTATAACAACCCACTCTCATAGGAGCTAATGCATTTCGGAGAGAAATAATCCATCAGAACTAATCTAGTCTCACGAGAAAGACATTAGTGTATCTTAACAACCTAATCATCTCTTAAAGGCACCATCTGCCAACATTGCTGCACTGGAAACTAAGGTTCCAATGTGAGTTTTGGTGGGGATGCTCAAACCGTAGCGCTGGCCTTCACAGTTTGTGATGAGAAATCCACAGTCATTGAAATCACTGTTCTCCTACAGGTAATGAGCCATTTTTCTCTCACTGCTTTCAAGATATTTTATTTTGCCTTTAGTTTTCAGCAATTTGATTATGTGTCTGGATGTGGATTTCTTTGGCTTTATCCTATTGGGGGTTTGCCCATCTTCTTGACTTTATGTCTTTACCTAACTTGGAAAGTTTGGGGCCATTATTGCTTTAAATATGTATATTTTTTGAGACAGGGTCTTGCTCTGTCACCCAGGCTGTAGTGCAGTGGCACAATCACAGCTCACTCCAGCCTTGACCTCCTGAGCTCAAGCAATCCTCCCACCTCAACCTCCCAAGTAGCTGGGACCACAGGCAAAGGCTACCACGCCTAGCTTTTTTAAAATTTTTTTAATTTTATTATTATTATTATTTTAGAGACAGGGTCTCCTTATGTTGCTCAGGCTGGTCTCAAACTCATGGGCTCAGATGATCCTCCCACCTTGGCCCCCGCCTGTAGTGCCGAAATTACAGGCTTGAGCCACTGCCTTCACCGGGCCTCAAATATTTTTTCTGCCCCACACTCCTCTCTTTCTGGTACTCCAATAGCTTGAATATTAGACTTTTTGTTGTTGTCCCACAAGTTCCTCAGACTGTTGTTGTTTTTCAATCTTTGTTTTCTCTGTGTTGTTCAGGTTTAATATTTTTTATTGATCTATTTTTAAGTTCACTGGCTCTTCACTCTGTCATCTCTATTCTGCTGTTGTGCCTACCCAGTGATTTTTTAAAATTTTGTCTTTCAGTTCCAAAATTTCCATTTGGTTAGTCTTTGTGTCTGCTCTTTTCTATTCCAATACTTTCCATTTTAATATTTGTTTCAAGGATGATTGCTCATTCAATCATTTTTATAAAGCTGCTTTAAAGTGCTTGTCAGATTATTCCAACATCTGCATCATCTCATTCTTGGCATCTACTGGTTGTTGTTCCCCCATTTGAATTGAGCATTTCATTATTCTTTGCATGCTGAGTAATTTTGGATTGTATCCTGGCCATTTTGAATATTATGTATTCATAATACATAATATGGGCCTTGTTTAAATCATATGAAGAATGTTGATACATTTGTTTTAGCAGGCAATCTATATGGTTAGGTTCAGGCCACATGTTCCATCCTGTCTTCTGTTGGTATGGGGTTTTTTTCCATTCAGTTTTTACAGACTTTACAGTGTTATTCAGGTCCATCCCATTGTGTACCACCCAGTAGTTAGTCTAGGACTTGGATGGAGCATTAGCTCAGTTCACAGTCTTTGGTATATAAATCAGGATCCAATCCATGCACATGAGGTCAGGAGCTGGGGAAAGCAATGTCATAAAGTTGTTTATGAATTCCTGGGCTCCAACCTAACCTACAAAGGCCATTTCATTGGAGGTCTCCAAGGTACCAGGTGGATATGATAGCCCAGGCTGGCCTCCTCCTCCCCATCCCCAACCCTCACTGTGGCCTACTAGTTGTCTGATCTCTACTTGATTCTTTTTCATCCCCATTTCTCAAAAGAGGATATTGAGAGAGCAACAGGGCTGGCACAGAGAGGCTCCCAAGGCTCCAAAGAGAGTATAGAGGTCTTTATTGAGGACCCTCAGAAGACCAGGGATGATCTGAAGCCTAAAATAGGGAACCTTCTCCCACCTCAACAGAACTGGCTAGCCTCCTAACCCAGTCACTTCCAGCCCATTTCTCAATCAAGGTAGAGGGGAGAGGAGTGGAATAGTTCCAGGGAGCTCCAGGGGCCACAGTGGTGTGTTCTGAGAAGTCTGAGGAGGAGATCACGAGGAATTACAGGTAATCAGAGGCCCCCAGTGTGGCTGTCTTGCCCTCTCTGGAACTCCTGGACCTGGGAACTCAATCTAGTGCGGCACAGGCTCTAGCTCCACTCCCCAGTGGTGGAAGCCTCCGCCCTGACAAACATTAAAGCCCAGCACTATCTGAGTCCTTTTTGGCCAATTGTCTAAATGGACATCTAGTCAATCAAACTTCTAAAAGGAACAGTTGGTTGAATCAAGACATCTGGTCAACCTGTGAACCCAGACTTATGGTCAACCCACACATCAGAACATCTTATCAAACCACAAAGCAGGCCATCTGGTCAATCTGACTTACCAAAAGGCAATGTGCCGTTGTTCCTGAGGGTCCCTGCACGTTTGTGCTAGGCATGCCAAGAATGCAAGTCCCTGACCACTCTTTACACAGGCAGTGACTCAATGAGCTCCCTTGAGAAATCAGGTAATATCTCCTTCCAGACAAAAGCAGAGCTTGTCACTGCTCATTATAAAAGCAATGAATACACCACATTCAGTGTACCTCTCCTATAACACAACCCCACTATGTGCGCACACATGCATCTAGGCCCACCTGCATACCCCTCTGAGACCTGGGGGCATGGCAAACCAGCCCAAACATCATGCTGATACTCTGGCTACTGCTTTTGCTGTGAATAGTAACATCCTTTATCTCTGACCAAGGAATCTCTTGTCTTCTGCTTGCCTCCATGACATAAGACATCTTGTTGGCTTGAAAATAGGGTAAAACCTCAATCCCTTTACAGTTCTAGACATTGATTCTCACCCATCAGACACTGAGTTTAGGGTCCTCAGGCAGGCACTAACACCAGACTCCTCACACCAGACACTAAGTCCTGCCTTCCCCCTGCCAGATACTATGTTGCCTACTACTAGGTCCCCAATTCCCCCTTCAGAAGTGAACTCCACATTAATAGCTCTAGGACCTAAGTCCTACTTTATGCTTCAAGGCTGAGTCTTGCCCTATCTTGCCAGAAAGCAAGTCGGGATCTCTGCTTCCAGAGGATAAGTCTCAATTTATGCCACCAGCACTAGGCTCCCCGAATCCCCCTCCAGGGACCAACTCTCCTCCACTCCCCCTACAGATGCTAAATTCTGATTTCAGCTCCCAAGTCTAAGTCCCCACTTCATAGTCCTGATATGAAGTCTCTAATTTTCTCTGCAGAGGCTAAGTCCCAACTGTCATAAGCAGTCACTGAAGCTGTCTTACCACTCGACCTCAGCCTGGGGATTTTGTGACCCCATTTCTCATGCAGGGGAGAAAGGAGAAGAGAGGGATTGGCAGAGGTAGCCCTGGAGACTTCCACAGAGGATGCAGAGTCCTTTTAGAACAGACCTAAGGGAGGCCGGGCACAGTGACTCAACGCCTGTAATCTCAGCACTTTGGGAGGCCAAGGCAGGCAGATCACCTGAGGTCAGGAGTTTGAGACCAGCCTGACCAACATGGTGAAACTCCAGCTCTACTAAAAATACCAAAAAAATTAGCTAGGCATGGTGGTGGGTGCCTGTAATCCCGCCTACTTGGGAGGCTGAGGCAGGAGAATCGCTTGAACCTGGGAGGCAGAGGTTGCAGTGAGCCAAGACGGCACCATTGCACTCCAGCCTGGGCAACAAGAACGAAAATCCATCTCAAAAAAAAAAAAAAGAAAAAGAAAAACAAGGAAAAAAAGAAAAAGAACAGACCTAACGGAAAGCAGGAACAATAAGAAACTCTGAGCAGGGATCCCCGACCCTCTGTGTCTGCCTGGTCTTTACATAATAACCCAGGCACCTGGTGGCCCTATTTCTTGGGTAAAGGAGTTTGGAGGGCAGCAAGACTGACATGGGAAAATCCCCAGGGGCTAACACTAAGGGTGCCCAGTCCCTTTAGGGAGGACCCACTGGGGAACAGAAGCAAAGCCAAACACCAGTACATGCTTCCCCAACACAGGTGGCTAGACATATAACCTGACTCTGGGCACTTAGTGGCCCCACCTCTTGGGCAGGGAAGAAAAGAATTGGGGAGAATGGCACAGATCAGCCCTGGGGTTCTCCGTGGTGAGTGCGGTGGCCTTTCAGGAGGGGTACTACAGGAACTGAGGGCATCTGATATCCCAAGAAGCCTCCCTACCCACTCCATGCAGCCAGCCGGCTTTCCAATAACTACCAGGGACTTATGGCCCAGTTTATCACATGGAGGAGGCCGAAGAGTGATGGAACCCCATGGGATGACCCCAGTGGCCACTGTGAAGCGGGAAGGGAACTTTCAGGGAGACCTTCTGCGGAACAAGGGCTCTTTGAAACCCCATCTGGGCTCCATCCTCTCCAGCCAATTGGCCACCTGGAATCATCCTGGTCACTCTCTGACACCATGGTCTGGAAGCCAGATTGACTTGCTCAGTCCCCAGGGGCTTCTGCATAAAGTGCAAAGGCCTTTCTGAAGGTCCCCTCCAGATACCTATCTCTAGGTATCCAAAAGCCCCAGATCAAGCTCCTCACACCTCAGGAGGCTGTTTTGGGGTTTTTTGTTTGTTTGTTTCAATACAGGGTCTTGCTCTGTTGCCCAGGCTGGAGTACAGTAGTACAATCTCAGCTCACTGCAGCCTCAAATTCCTGGCCTTAAGCGACCCTCCCGAGTAGCTGGGACTACAAGCGCACACCATCATGCCCAGCTAATTTTTATATTTTTTGTAGAGATGTGGTCTATTCATGTTGCCCAGGCTGGTCTTGAGATCCTGGCCTCAAATGATCCTCCTGCCTCGGCCTCTCAAAGTGCTGGGATTACAGGTATGAGCCACTGCACCCGGCCAAGACTAAAACTGTGTGAACCCCGCCCCATGGCTTTCCAGCTCCAGCTCTCAGAGAGAAGTAGGACAGGCTTGCTGGTCCTTTCGAGGCTCCCATGGAGAACAGGCATGCTGGGCTCCCAGGCTCCTTCCTCGACAATCAGCAGGACTAGCACCAGCAACCTCTGGAGGTTATAGAGGCTTTTTTTTTTCTTTTTTTTTTTT
>NW_026652282.1:42139627-42141294 GCF_009828535.3 Hylobates moloch
GAGACAGGGTCTCGCTCTGTCGCCCAGGCTGGAGTAAAGTGGCGCAATCTCGGCTCACTGCAACCTCTCTCTCCCAGATTCAAGCAGTTCTTGTGCCTCAGCCTCCTGAGTAGCTGGGATTACAGGCATGCACCACCACACCCGGGTAATTTTTGTATTTTCAGTAGAGACAGGGTTTCTCCATGTTGGCCAGGCTGGTCTCAAACTCCTGACCTCAGGTGATCCGCCTGCCTCAGCCTCCCAAACTGTTGAGATTACAGACATGAGCCACCATGCCCAGCCAAATTTTTGTATTTTTAGTAGAGATGGGGTTTCACCATGTTGGCCAGGCTAGTCTCGAACTCCTGACCTAAGGTGATCCACCCACCTTGGCCTCCCAAAGTGCTGGGATTACAGGCGTGAGCCACTGCGGCCAGCCAAGAGGCCTTTTTGAGGGATGACCCAACATCCAGGGCTGGTCCCTACCTCTAGACCAAGTTCCTCCAACTGCAGCAGGTTAAGCATGCTATTTCAACCCAGCCTTGACTCAGCTGGGAGAAATCAGATAGCAGCTAGAATGACTTCATGAACACCTGAAGTCCTCCACAGTGAAGAAAGAAGCCTTTTAGGAGAGATTACAGTAGACCAGGTTGGGGGTGGGGGGCATCCATCACTGCATACTGTGCTTCCCTGTATGCAGATAGCTTGCTATTTCGCATAGTCCCAGTTGTCCTCCAATCCCCATTCATAACATGGGGACATCAGAGAGGAGCGAGACCAGCACCAGAAGTTCCCACGGATCTGTGCAGAGGGTGCAGAAGCTGTTTGTGAGGGACATCTCTGGGAAGTCCATAACAGCCAACACAGAGTTCAGAGGCCTTTTAGAAGAGGTCTTCCATGGACCGGGCGCAGTGGCTCACGCCTATAATCCCAGCACTTTGGGAGGCCGAGACGGGCAGATTACCTGAGGGCAGGAGTTCAAGACCAGCCTGGCCAACATAGTGAAACCCCATCTCTACTAAAAATACAAAAATTAACCAGGCGTGGTGGCACACGCCTGTAATCCCAACTACTCGGGAGGCTGAGGCAGAAGAATCGCTTGAACCTAGGAGGTGGAGGTTGCAGTGGGCCAAGATTGTGCCACTGCACTTCAGCCTGGGCAACAAGAGCGAAACTCCATCTCCAAAAAAAAAAAAGAAGAGGTCTTCCATGGAATGGAACGAGGGTGATCCAAATCCCCTGGATATGCTCCTCCAATCCCAGCTGCAGTCAGTTAGTTAACCAACCTCAAGTAGGGAACCCCAGCCCTGTTTCTAACCCACACGTAATTCTGGCCCTAACCCTGAAATTGAACAATTGAACATTGACCTCAACTTAAACGTAACCCTAACACTAACCCTGACCATGAACCTGACCCTCCCATTAATTATAATCCTAGGCCGGGCGCAGTGGCTCACGCTTGTAATCCCAGCACTTTCGGAGGCCGAGGTGGGTGGATCACGAGGTCAGGAGATCGAGACCATCCTAACACGGTGAAACCCCATCTCTACTAAAAATACAAAAAATTAGCCGGGCGTCGTGGCGGGCGCCTGTAGTCCCAGCTACTCGGGAAGCGGAGGCAGGAGAATGGCGTGGACCCGAGAGGCGGAGCTTGCAGTGAGCCGAGATCGCGCCACTGCACTCCAGCC
>NW_026652282.1:42146161-42170482 GCF_009828535.3 Hylobates moloch
AAAGGCAAACTGCTTAGTCTCATCTAGATTTCTTCTAAATCATATTGAGATATTGAGAGGCTATACTGGAGAAGAATGTATGATTCAGATTTGATTGTCCCAAAGATGGACTGGGATCAGCTTTACCCTCCCACCTGAAACAACCAAATAAACAAACAAAAAAAAAATGCATGAAACAACAGGTTTTGAACAATGGACAGCAGGCAACCAAGGGCTGAGAGATGGGAAACAAATGAGATGAAGAGTTAACGATTCCCCAGTTTACTGCCTTTTTTTTTTTTTGAGACAGGGTCTTGCTATGTTGCCAAGCTGGAGTGCAGGTGGCATGATCACGGCTCACTGCAGCCTCGACCTCCTAGGCTCAAGGGATCCTCCTGCCTCAGCTTCCCGAGTAGCTGGGACTACAGGCGTGCACCATCACATGCAGCTAATTTTTTTTAATTTAATTTTTAGTAGAGAGAGCGTCTCCCTATGTTGCTCAGGCTGGTCTCAAACTCCTGGGCTCAAGTGATCCTCCTGCCTTTGTCTCCCAAAGTGCTAGGATTTAGAGGCGTGAGCCACCACACCCGGAAGACCAGTTTGCCCCCTTGAGAAAGTGTTCAGGCTATGGCACAAGATGGGAGAACTGAGGTAGAGCCCACCTGACTCCCTGAGTTGAGGATTTGGAGGTAAGACTTCTGGGAGATCAAAATAGCTAGAGTTGATAGAACAGAGTACCAGAAAGCAAAAAGCTACACAAAGAGTGTGATGGTTAATTTTATATGTCAACCTGGCTAGGCCTTGGTACCCAGATATTTGGTGAAACATTATTCTAGATGTTTCTGTGAAGGTAGTTTTTAAATGAGATTGACATTGAATCAGTAGACTTTGAGTAAAGCAGATTACCCTCCATAATGCACACGGGCCTCATCCTATCAGTTGAAGGCCTTAATAGAAAAAGACTGATCTCCCCAGAAGAGGGAATTCTGCCAGGAGACTGCCTTCAGACTCATACTAAAGCATTGGCGCTTCCCTGGATCTCCAGCTTGCTGGTCTACCTTGAAGATTTTGAACTTTGCCAGCCTCCACAATCATGTGAGCCAATTCCTTAAAATCTTTGGGGATGGATAGATAGATAGATAGATAGATAGATATACATATATCCTAATATATCCCATTGGTGCTGTTTCTCTGGAGAACTCTAATAGACAGAGAACCCTGGAGATCTGAAGAGCATACCCTTCAGTATTCAAAAGAGTACTTACTGATCAGTATATGCATGTGAGGAAACTGCCTGGGGCCAGGGAGAGAACATCTGAAAGGATTAGAGGGAATAGTGCCTCATGCTCACACGGAGCCAGTAATAGTGCCTGCTCCCACCAGTCAGATTGGAAAAAAATGCATAATTCATGAGGTGTTGGGTAGAGTCCTCAGGAAGGTCTTTTCTCAGTTGTGGAGAATAATTAGCCCTACACAAAGCACTGCTCAAGACTCCATCAAACAGATCATAAAAGCTAGACCTTAAAGGATAAAAATATTTCCAAGGAAACTTAACTGCAACTCAACAAAGTTCAAGAAGATTTATATTGAATACAAAAATATCCAGCACCCAAAAAGAAAAAAAATCACAATGTTTGACATCCAATCAAAACTTAATAGGGCCGGGTGCAGTGGCTCATGCCTGTAATCCCAGCATTTTGGAAGGCCTAGGTGGGTGGATCACCTGAGGTCAGAAGTTCGAGACCAGCCTGTCCAAGATGGTGAAACCCTGTCTCTACTAAAAATACAAAAAAATTAGCCAGGTGTGGTGGCACATGCCTGTAATCCCAGCTACTCGGGAGGCTGAGGCAGGAGAATCGCTTAAACCCGGGAGGCGGCCATGTCAGTGAGCCGAGATGGCACCACTGCACTCCAGCCTGGGCAACAGAGTGAGACTCCATCTCAAAAAAAAAAAAAAAGAAAAGAAAAGAAAAACTTAATGCGGCCAGGCACAGTGGCTCATGCCTCTAACCCAGTACTTTAGAAGGCTGAGGAAGATGGATTATTTGAGGCCAGGAGTTCCAGAGCAGCCTGGGCAACATAGCAAGACCCTGTCTCTACAAAAAATTCAAAAATTAGCTAGGTGTGGTGGCACATGCCTGTAGTCCTAGGTATTCAAGAGGCTATTTGGAAGGATTGCTGGAACTCAGTAGCTCAAGGAGGCAATGAGCTATGTGATGGCACCACTGCACTCCAGCCTGAGTGACAGAGCTGACCCTGTCTCTAAAAACAAACAAACAAACAAAAAACTTACTAGTCAGGCCGGGCATGGCGGCTGGCTCACGCCTGTAATCCCAGCACTTTGGGAGGCCAAGGCAGGTGGATCACGAGGTCAGGAGTTCAAGACTAGCTTAGCCAACATAGTAAAACCCCGTCTCTACTAAAAATACAAAAATTAGCTGAGTGTGGTGACGGGCACCTGTAATCCCAGCTACTCGGGAGGCTGAGGCAAGAGAATTGCTTCAACCCGGGAGGCGGAGGTTGCAGTGAGCTGAGATTGCACCACTGCACTCCAGCCTGGGCGATAGAGCAAGACTCCATCTTGGGGGGAAAAAAAACTTACTAATCACGCAACAAGGCAGGAAAATATGAAGACAACAATCAATCAATGAAAACCAACCCAGATTTGATGCATAAATTAATTAGCAGAGAAGGACATTAAGAGTTATTAAAGCTATGTTCCAAGTTCAAAAGAGTTCAACAAGAGACACAGAAGATATAAAAATGACCCAGTGGTGCGACATTTTTGAAAGAATGAATTTTAAAAACTGTCAACCTAGGGGGCAAGATGGCTGAATAGAAGCCTCCTGATCATCCTCTTCACAGGAATGCCAAATTGAACACCTATCCACACAAAAAAGCACCTTCATAAGAACCAAAAGTCAGGTGAGCAATCACAGTACCTGGTTTTAACTTCCTATCACTGAAAGAGGCACTAAATGGGTAGGGAAGACAGCCTTGAATCACCTACACCACCCCGCCCGCATCCCCTGGTAGTGGGTGTGTGGCACAGAGACAGAATTTGTGCGCTTGGGGGCAGGAGAGCACAGCAGTTGTGAGTCTTTGCGCTGGAACTCAGTGCTTCCCTGTCACAACAGAAAGCAAAAACCGGAGAGAACTAAGCCAGCACCCAGGCACCCATCGGGGGAGCACATGGACCAGCCCTAGCCAGAGGCAAATTGTCCATCCCAGCAGTCAGAACCTGAGTTTTGGCAAGCCTTACCACCGTGGGCTAAAGTGCTCTGCAGTCCTAAATAAACTTGAAAGTCAGTCTAGGCTACAAGGACTGCCGTTCCTGGGCAAGTCCTGGTGCTGTGCTGGGCTTGGAGCCAGTGGACTTGGACACACAATCCAGTGAAACATCAGCTGGGGTGGCCAAGGGAGTGCTTGAGCCACCCCTCTCCCAACCCCAAGCAGTGCAGCTCAAACCACTGAAAGAGATTCCTTTCCTCTACTTGAGGAGAGGAGCAGGGATAGTAAAGAGGACTTTGTCTTGCAACTTGGATGCCAGCTCAGCCACAGTAGGATATGGCACCAGGCAGAGTCCTGAAGCCCCCATTCCAGGCCCTAGCTCCCAGATGACATTTTTCAAACTTTTTTTAGAAGGAGTCTCCTTCTGTCACCCAGGCTGGAGTGCAGTGGTGCGATCTCGGCTCACTGCAAACTCCGCCTCCCGGGTTCAAGCAATTCTCCCTGCCTCAGCCTTCCGAGTAGCTGGGATTACAGTCACGTGCCACCATGCCTGGCTAATTTTTGTATTTTTAGTACAGATGGGGTTTCACCATGTTGGCCAGGCTGGTCTCAAACTCCTGGCCTCAAGTGATCCGCCCACCTCGGCCTCCTAAAGTGCTGGGATTACAGGCGTGAGCCACCGCGCCTGGCCCCAAATGACATTTCTAGACACACCTTGGGCCATAGAGAACCTGCTGCCTTGAAGGGAAGGCTGTAGTCCTGGTATAATTCAACATCTGCTGACTAAAGAGCCCTCGGGCCCTGAATAACAAACAGTGGTACCCAGGTAGTACACCATGGGCCTTGGGTAAGACCCTGAAGCATGCTGGCTTTAGGTGTGACCCAGCATATTCCCTGCTGTGGTGGCCACAGGGAGAGACCCCCTCTGCTTGAGGAAAGGAGAGGAAAGAATAAAGGGGACTTTGTCTTGCAGTTTATGTTCCAGCTTCACCACACGGGGGTAGAGCACCAAATAGGCTCTTGGGGTCCCTGATTCCAGGCCGTGGCTCTTAGACAACATTTCTGGACCTTCCCTGGGCCAGAGGAAAGCCCACTAGCCTGAAGAGTGAGTTGTAGGCCTGACAGCATTCACAACAAGCTGAATAAAGAGCCCTTGGGCCCTGAGTGAATAGCAATGGTAGCCAGGCAATATTTGCCAAAGACCTGGGTCAGTGTTGGCCACGGAGAGAGACTCCTTTGCTTATGGAAAGGGGAAGGAAGAGTGGGAATGACTTTGTCTTGTGGCTTGGGTCCCAGCTCAGCCACCATAGAATAGAGTACCAGGTAGATTCACAAGGTTTCCATGCCCAGGCCCTGGCTCCTGGATGGCATCTCTAGGCCTGCTCAAGACTGCGGAAACTTGCTGCTCTGAAGGGAAGGACACAGGCCAGGCTGGCATTGCCACCTGCTCATTGTAGAGCTCTAGGGCCTTGAGTGGACATTAGTGGTAGCCAGGCAGTGGTTACCATGGGCCTTGGGCAAGACTCAGTGCTGAGCTGGCTTCAGGTTTGACCTGGTGCAGTCCCACTGTTGGTGGCCACCGGGGTGTTTGTGTCACCTCTCCTCTGGCTCTAGGTGGCTCAGAACAGAGAGAGAAACTGTGTGTTTGGGAGAAAGTAAAGGAAGAGAACAAGAATGTTTCCCTGGTAATCCATAGGAATCTTTTGGATCTTATCCAAGACCACAAAGGTGGTACCTCTATGAGTCTGCAAGAGCCACAGTGTTATTGGGCTTGGAGTCCCCCCAATGCAAATATGGCTTCGATGACAAAAAACATAGATCACAATACCCAAGTCCCTTTGGATGCCTGGAAAGGCTTCCCAAGAAGGATGGGTACAAACAAGCCCAGGATGCAAAGACTGCAGTAAATACCTAACTCATCAATGCCCAGACAAGCATCATGACCACCCAGGAAAACATGACCTTACCAAATAAACTACATAAGACACCAGGGACCAATCCTGGAAAGACAGAGATATGTGACCTTTCAGACAGAGAATTCAAAATAGCTGTCTTGAGGAAACTCACAGAAACTCAAGATAACATAAAGAAGGAATTCAGAATCCTATCAGATAAATTTAACAAAGACATTGAAATAATGAAAAAAGAATAAAGCAGAAATTCTGGAGCTGAAAAATGCAATTGACAGACTGAAGAATGCATCAGAGTCATTTAATAGCAGAATTGATCAAGCAGAGGAAATAATTAGTGAGCTTGAAGACAGGCTATTTGAAAACACATAGTCAGAGGAGACAAAAGAAAAAAGAGGCCAGGCGTGGTAGCTCACGCCTGTAATCCCAGCACTTTGGGAGGCCGAGGTGGGTGGATCACGAGGTCAGGAATTCAAGACCAGCCTGGCCAAGATGGTGAAACCCCATCTCTACTAAATACACAAAAATTAGCCAGGCCTGTAATCAGAGAGTCGAGACCATGGTGAAAACCCGCTCTACTAAAAAACAAAAAATTAGCCAAGGTGGTGGCGGGCCTGTAGCCCAGTATCGGGAGAGACCCGGGGGGGGGGGGTTGGAGGGGGCTGAGATTCCCCCCCCGCACCCCGGCCAGGGGAAAAGGGAAAACCACAAAAAAAAAAAAAAAAAAAAAAAAAAAAAAATGGGGGATGAGGTTAAAGTGTAAGAGTTTTATTAGTTTTCTCTTTGCTTGTTTGTTTGTTTCTATGTTTATATCATCAGTGTTACTTTGTCATGAGTTTAAAATAATGGGTTAGAAGATATTTGCAAGGCTCATGGTAACCTCAAATCAAAAAACATACAACAGATACACAAAAAATAAAAAGGCAAGAAATTAAAACATACCACCTGAGAAAACCACCCTCACTGAAAGGAAGACAGAAAAAAGGAAAGGAGGAAGAGAAGACCACAAAACAACCAGAAAACAAACAACAAAATGGCAGGAATTGATAAAGCTCAACATCCCTTCATGATAACAATCCTCAAAAAACTGAGTGTAGAAGGAACATATCTCAACACAATGAAACCATATATGATAGACCCACAGCTAGTGTCATTCTGAATGGGAAAAAACTGAAAGCCTTTCCGCTAAGACCTGGAACAAGACAAGGATGCCCACTTTCACCACCGTTACTCAACATAGCACTGGAAGTCCTAGCTAGAATAATCAGACAAGAGAAAGAAATATGGTGGGGCAGGATGACTCACACCTGTAATCCCAACACTTTGGGAGGCCAAGGTGGGCGGATCAACTGAGGTGAGTTCAAGACCAGCCTAGCCAACATGGTGAAACCCCGTCTCTACAAAAAATGCCAAAAAAATTAGCTGGGTGTGGTGGCGTGCGCCTGTAATCCCAGCTACTCTGGAGGCTGAGGCAGGAGATAATCGCTTGAACCCGGGAGGCAGAGGTTGCAGTGAGCCAAGATCAAGCCACTGCACTCCAGCCTGGGTGACAGAGCGAGACTCCGTCTCAAAGAAAAAAAAGAAAGAGAGAGAGAGAGAAAGGAATAAAGGGCATCCAAAGTGGAAGGGAAGAAATCAAATTATACTTTTTTGCAGATGATCTGAGCTTATATTTGGAAAAGCCGAAAGACTCCACCAAAAAACTATTAGAACTGATGAACAAATTCAGGAAAGTTGCAGGATACAAAATCACCATGCCAAAATCAGTAGCATTGAGACCCCCATCTCTACAAAAGCATAAAAAAATTAGCCAGGTGTGGTAGCACATGCCTGCAGTCACAGCTATTTGGAGACTGAGGAAGGAGAATTGCTTTAGCTCAGGAGGTTGAAGCTATAGTGAGCCACACTATAAGAAATCTTACAGAGGCTGGGCGTGGTGGCTCATGCCTGTAATCCCAGCACTTTGGGAGGCCGAGGCGGGCAGATCACGAGGTCAGGAGTTCGAGACAAGCCTGGCCAATAAGGTGAAACCCCATCTCTACTAAAAATACAAAAATTAGCTGGGCGTGGTGGCATGCGCCTGTAGTCCCAGCTACTCGGGAGGCTGAGGCAAAATAATCGCTTGAACCCAGGAGGCAGAGGTTGCAGTGAGCCGAGATCACGCCACTACACTCCAGCCTGGCAACAGAGCAAGACTCCGTCTCAAAAAAAAAAAAAAAAAAGTTACAGAAATGCATCAAGCAAAAGGAAAACTCTCCAGTTGTAAATAAATAAATGGTAATTATATGGATAAACATATGCTTTTTCTATTATTTAAATATATTTAAAATATAATTGGCTCCTTAAAGTTTACAACATATAGAAAAGTAGAATGCATTAACTAATAGCATAAAGGTTAAAAGGAGAGAGATAAAGGTATAATATTGTAAGGTTTTTTAATACTACACATGAAGTGATATACCCCTTGAAAGTGTACTCTGGTAGGTTAACAATGTATACTATAAACCCTAAGGCAACCACTAAAGCAAAAAAACAAAGACTTATAGCTTATTAGACAACAAAAGACATGAAATAGAATCATAAATGTATTTAATTGATCCAAAAGGACACAGAAAAAATTTAAATTTGGAACAAAGAACAGATGGGACAAATAGAAAACAAATAGGAAGGTGATAGAATCAAACCTAACTACCACATCAATGTGACATTAAATGTAAGTGGTTTAAACACTCCAATACAAAGGCAGACATTGCCAGACTGGATAAAAAAGCAAGACCAATCTCTGTGCCCCCTACAAGGAATGCACTTCAAATACAAAGACACTAATTAAAAAAAGTAAAAGGATAGAAAAAATATATCATGCTCATATTTTCAAAAACCTTGGAGTGACTATTAATATTGAAAAAGGCCAATTTCAAGGATAAAGAAGGTCTAGAAGATATTAAGATCCTTAACATTTATAGCCTGAAAACAGAGCTCAAAATGCATGAAGCAAAAACTGATAGAACTGCAAGAAGAAATAGACAAACCCACAATCATAGTTGGAGCTTTCAATAAGCCTTCGTGTTTTTCTTGTTTATTTGTTTTTGTTTTGTTTTGTTTTTTGTTTCTGAGATGGAGTCTTGCTCTGTTGCCCAGGCTGGAGTGCAGTGGCGTGATCTCGGCTCACTGCAACCTCCGCCTCCCAGTTTCAAGCGTTTCTCCTGCCTTAGCTCCCTCAGTAGCTGAGATTACAGGTTTCCACCACCATGCCCAGCTAATTTTTGCATTTTTAGTAGAGACGGGGTTTCTCCATGTTGGTCAGGCTGGTCTCGAACTCCTGACCTCAGGTGATCCGCCTGCCTTGGCCTCCCAAAGTGCTGGGATTACAGGTGTGAGCCACCTTGCCCGGCCTCAATAAGCCTCCTTTTTTTTTCTTTTTTCTTTTCTTTTTTTTCTTTTTTTTTTTTTTTGAGATGGAGTCTCACTCTGTCACCCAGGCTGGAGTGCAGCGGCGCGATATTGGCTCACTGCAACCTCTGCCTCCTGCGTTCAAGCAATTCTCGTGCCTCAGCCTCCCGAGTAGCTGAGATCACAGATGTGTGCCACCATGCCCAGCTAAATTTTTTTTTTTTTGTATTTTTAGTAGAGATGGGGTTTCACCATTTTGGCCAGGCTGGTCTCGAACTTCTGACCTCAGGCGATCCGCCCTCCTCGGCCTCCCAAAGTGCTGGGATTACAGGCATAAGCCACCACACCCGGGCAATAAGCCTTCTTAATAATTAACAGAATAAGTAGTCAGTCAATATCAGCAAGGACATAGTAGACATGAGCAACACTGCTAACCAACTAAACCTTAATAACATTTGTAGAATACTCCTTCAACAACAGCAGAATACACATTATTTTCAAGTGCACATAGAAAGCTTACAAATGTATATTCTGGGCCATTGACAGGCCTCAATACATTAAAAAGGACTCAAGTCAAATGAGAAATATTCTCTGACCACATTGGAACTAAATTTGAAATCAATGACAGAAAGATTCTTGTAAAATCCCCAAATAAAGGGCTTCTACAAAAATCCTACATCTAACATCATACTTAATGGTGAAAAACAATGCTTTCCTCGTAAGATCTGGAATAAGACAGGAATATCTACAGTTACCACTTCTCTTCAATATTGTACCCAAAGTTCTAACTGGTTTCACCAGTGAATTCTAGAAAACATTTAAAGAGGAAAAAAACACTAATCCTAGGCCAGGCACAGTGGCTCACACCTGTAATCCCATCACTTTAGGAGGCCAAGGCAGGAAGACTGCTTGAGCCCCAGAGTTTGAGACCAGCCTGGACAAAACAGCAAGACCCCATCTCTACAGCAAATTTAAAAATTAGCCAAATGTGGTGGTGCACACCTGTGGTCCCAGTTATTCAGGAGGTTGAGGTGAAAGGATTGCTTGAGGCCAGGAGGTTGAGGCTGCAGTGAGCCATGTTCACACCACTGCACTCCAGCCTGGGTGACAGAGTGAGAACCTGTCTCAAAAAAACATAAAACACCAATCCTATACAAACTTTTCTGGAAAAGATATCACAGACCTGAGGTTGCACAAATAGTATAAAGAGGAATTTATTGCATCAGAAATAATTTTATATGAAGGAATGTATCCTCTCTTTCTGGACAAACTCATCTTTTCCCAAAGTCTCAACAACCATCCACTTTTATTTTTCCTGAGATGGAGTCTCACTCTGTCACCCAGGCTGAAGTGCAATGGCATGATCTTGGCTCATTGCAACCTCCACCTCCTGTGTTCAAGCCATTCTCCTGCCTCAGCCTCCGGAGTAGCTAGGACCACAGGCACACACCACCATGCCCAGCTAATTTTTGTATTTTTAGTAGAGACAGAGTTTCACCATGTTGCCCAGGGTGGTCTCAAACTCCTGAACTCAGGCAATCTGCCCGCCTTGGCCTCCCAAAGTGCTAGGATTACAGACGTGAGCCACCACACCCAGCACCACGCACTTTTTAAACCATCAGATCTCGTAAGAACTCATTCACTCACTATCACAGCATGGGGGAAACTCCCCCCGTAATCCAATCACCTCCCATCAGGTCCCTCCCCTGACACAGGGGGATTACCATTTGACGTGAGATTTGGGTGGGGACACAGAGCCAAACCAACCATATCACTCCCCAAATGCTCTCCTTCCACATCTCATGAAATCAATGTATCCCATCCCAGAGCCTGTAACTTCGCTTTTTCCCAATCATCCCCTATTTGTACCCAGACCTTTCATCCAGAAGGGTCAAGTACAAGAGGGCCAAAGGCATTTTTATAAAATGTCTTCTATCTTACTCAGTGTGAGCTGCTGTATGGGAACTTGGTGAGTGGTGTACTCAATCAAGTGGTCATTGTCATTAGGATCTAGGACCGTGTCCACCCAACAAGAGAATTCAGGTGACTGACCAGAATTAAGTTTAAGTCCGAGCCCGGCATGGTGGCTCACGCTTGTAATCCCAGCACTTTGGGGGGCCAAGGTGGGCAGATCACCTGAGGTCAGGAGTTCAAGACCAGCCTGGCCAACATGGTGAAACCCAGTCTCTACTGAAAATACAAAAATTAGCCAGGCGTGATGGTAGGTGCCTGTAATCCCAGCTACTTGGGAGGCTAAGGCACGAGAATCACTTGAACCCAGGAGGCAGAGGTGGCAGTGAGCTGAGATTGTGCCACTGCACTCCAGCCTGGGCAACAGAGAGAGACTCAGTCTCAAAAAAAAAAAAAGTTTAAGTCCCCTAGGGCTCTTTTGGGCTGGGCTGCTGCCTGGAGGGTTACCAACTAGGCTAGCCTGAGACCCGTGATTACTGTTAAAGGAAAGAAAAATACATCACGTCCAGGAATGGCCAGGGCAGAATCCCAAATGCCTCTATAGCCCACCCCTTTTGTCCTGACCATTATCTGAGGTACCCAATGGGAGATAATCCCATTCTTGGGACAGCCACATTTAGTGACCAAACTGCCTTACTAAGGTGAGTGGACCAGGAGAAGGAGAGAGAGGTAGGTTCTGCAATCCTTTTGAGTTCATTTTTGAGGAGGCCATTTCAACGTTTAACGATATCAGATACCTGCCCATGGTAGGGCACATAGAACATCTATGGAAGGCTTTGACTACTGGCCCGTAGTTGGGTGGCCTTTGCAACAAAAGGCACGCCACTGTCAGACTGCAAATGGTCTGTGTCAGAAACATAGAGTCCTTTACTTTGTGCCCAGTCTATGATGGTGGATGCACTGCCATGTTCAGGGGGCAGTGAACCAGAAGTGCATCAGCTGTTTGATTCCAGTCGGCCTTATCAGAGAATAGGCTCTTACTATGGGCGTCTACATGGGTGACCCAGACTGACCAATTCCACCAGTAGCTCTCTACCCGCTTATCTGTTAAAAAGGCATATGATGTTTTAAAACGTTTGAAAGTCTCAGCTTTAGAACAGTTTAGCTTTTCCACTATCTATTACTGATCTCCACAGACCCCAATATTGTCCCTAGAACCCTCCCATCACTCACCCCAGAAATCTTCTATCAGAAACACCCGTCCTCCATCGTAGCCTCTCAGGCCTAAAATCTCAAATCAAATTCCAATCCTAGGCCAACTCCCCAACCCTAAGACTGCCTTTTCTGGGGTGGCTCTTTTTTCACAGGTGCAGTGAGGCCGTTGTTTCTGTACAGCGTGGAAAATCTAAACTGTTCTAAATCTGTGACTTTCGAATTTTTTAAAGCATCATATGCCTTTTAAAAAACAGATAAGGCTGGGCGCAGTGGCTCACGCCTGTAATTCCAGTACTTTGGGAGTCCGAGGCGGGAGGATCAATTGAGGTCAGGAGATCGAGACCAGCCTGGCCAACACGGTGAAACCCCGTCTCTACTAAAAATACAAAAATTAGCCGGGCGTGATGGTGGGCGCCTGTAATCCCAGCTACTCAGGAGGATGAGGCACGAGAATCGCTGGAACACGGGAGGCGGAGGTCGCAGTGAGCCAAGATCGTGCCACTGCACTCCAGCCTAGGCGACAGAGCGAGATTCCGTCTCAAAAAAATAAAAAATATAAAATAAAAAACAGATAAGCGGGTAGGGAGCTACTGGTGGAACTGAGTTTCCTCTTTAAGGGAAATGAGGACAAGGACAAGATCCCGTCTTTTCTGCACTCAGTCGCCCCGCCCCCTACTCAAGCAGGCATGTTTATTGGATGATTAGAGGGTCAGTCAAAGCAAGGACCAACCCCCTACTGCCAAAAGACACGTACTACTCAAGGGCCCCTGACTCAGACGTTCTCACTGGTCGGAAATGCCATCAATCAAGTTTCAATCCCCGCCCTCTTCTCGCGGAAGAACTGTGTGTCCTAACCTCTCTCTTACCTGCTGTCAATGACAGGCCTGCTGTCAATCGGCTCCGCATCCTCTAGTTCTGCACATCCCGGGCCATCAGAGCGGGAACTTCTGATCGGTCCGCCTGCCGTTTTTTCACCTATAGAGCCCACCCCCTAAAGGTGTCCAAGCTGCTCCAAAGAACAATTGATTAACCCAACGGCTGTCTTTGGCCCTCAGAACTGTCACACTTGGCTCCGCCTCTTCCCGGACATCATCTGTTGCACCAGAGACTGGCGGGCCTGGAAAGAGGCTCTGAGCCCATCCCCGTTTCTTTGTTGGACCCTGTCAGGTCTCTTGTTCAGTGCCCAATGTCAGTCGGGTAGGGAGGCAGTGGGGCAGTCTTGGTTCTCATCCCACCCCGGAGTCTCTGCGCAGCCACAATTCAGGAAAACAATCTGGAGGCGGGTTCAAAACACTAAGATTGATTGAACGCGCTGATGGTTTGGTTTTCTCCTATAGCGCTTTGGTAGTGGCTTTTATCCAGACCGCCCCCCACCCCCGGAATGAATCCTGGTATAGAAATGTTACCATATGTGTGCGTGTGATTGTTTTTAATATATTTAAATTTGATGAATCAAAAGCCTTTTTCAAGGTCAGATCCCAGACCGACCCTTCTGGCCCCCACCCCCGCTTTTTTTTTTTTTTTTTTTTTTTTCCAAATGAAAGCTTTCCCAAAGAGGCCACGTTTGTAGGGCTAGTGGAATTTTTTGGAAAAGGGAGAAAGCGGATTCTGGATGAGGACAATGGTGGCCCAGAAGTCGTTATGACTTAAGAGTCTTGGCAGAGGCAGAGGCTGGGAAAAGCGAGCAAAGAGTGTTTTTCATTTAGGTGGCATCTGTACGAATCCTAGTTTGGAAAGGTGCGAAGGTTATGTACCTTTGTTTTTAATATTTTGGCTTTTTAATTTTCGGTTTCCTTTTTTCACTTAGTTTTTATCTTCGAAGTTTAATTTTGCTGTTTTTTTATTTCATATTCCTAAAAATTGTATAATTAAACAAATTTTATTGCTACTGGCTTTTAATTAATTCATTAATTAATTTTGAGACGGAGTCTCGCTCTGTTGCCCAGGCTGGAGTGCAGTGGCACGATCTCAGCTCACCACAACCTCCGCCTCCCGGGTTCAAGCGATTCTCCTGCCTCGGCCTCCCGAGTAGCTGGGACTACAGGCACGCACCACCATGCCTGGCTGATTTTTGTATTTTTAGTAGAGACTGGGTTTCGCTATGTTGGCCAGGCTCGTCTCGGACCCCTGACCTCATGATCCACCCGCCTCGGCCTCCCAAAGTGCTGGGATGACAGGCGTGAGCCACCGCGCCTGGCCTTACTTATTTTTAAAGCAAATTCTTCTAGATCCTGAGTTTCTGGCTTTTTAAATTAAAATTACAAGAAAATTTATTCCTCTGGTGTTAACAGGTCTGGAGACATACATTTATGATGCTTTGGACCTATTGATAATCTGTAGAGTACTTTATTCATTAATTATTTCATTTTAAAAACCTTGCTTTATATATCCCCAGAATACTAAGGCCTGGTGGGGAATATCTTATAATTAATGGTTATTACTGATTATTAATAATAACCATCAATGAAAGTAAGATAGAAACTGTTAAGAGATTCAGTTAAGTACTGTGTAATTTTGTGTTGATTATATCTGCCAGTAATATTCATCATGCATTGCATAGAAGTGGGATCGTCTCTTTCTTTTTCTCCACCTGGTTTGTGAGAAAATTGTGAGCAATTTTGCACAGGGAAGATTCGATGTCTAACATTTATTGACTGCTTGTATGTACTAGGAATAATTCTAAATGCCGATCATGTGTTATTTTTTTCTCTTTTTTTTTCTTTTTATTTGTCATTCTAAATGCCCTTCATGTATTGTCTCATTTAATCCTCACAAATAGACACATTTATTCTCCTCATACTACAGATAGGGAAACATCCATAAGTAGCAGAGATGGGATTTGAACTCAAGCCGTCTTAAGGACTGCACCGGAATGGTGTTTTTTGTTTTCTAAAATGGGGGCAATAATACATGTAAAGTGATTAGGACATATAGTTAGCTCTGAATACATGGCAGAACTTACTGCTGTTATGGCCTTGTTTAAGGCTCCCAGCCACCCTGTGAGTTAGGGATCAACATGATCCCCCTTTTCTACAAGAAGAAACAGGTTCTGAGAGAATAAATGACTTGCCCAAGGCCGCTTGGTGCATGGTCTAGCTGGGCTCGTGCTGTGGTCACTTTCCTGCTATAAACCCTTCCCAAGTTCCACACCCTACTCTGGATAAACTCTTGGTGCATCAAGGCTTTTGATTCATAAAATTTCAATATATTTCTAAGCTGGGTATGGTGGCATGCACCTATAGTCCCAGCTTCTCGGGGGGCTTAGGTGGGAGGATTGCTTGAGCCCAGGAATTCAAGTCCAACCTGGGCAATATAGCAAGAACCCATCTCTAAAAATAAATAAATTTCTAAACACACACATGTCAAACCCCTGTGTGATCTGGCCCCAACCCACCAGTCCTGCCTTATCTTAATGGGTTTAGGGGTTTTTAAAATTTATTTTTATTTTATTATTATTATTTCAGTAGTTTTGGGGGAACAGGTGGTGTTTGGTTACATGAAAAAGTCCTTTAGTGGTGATTTCTGAGATTTTGGTGCACCCATCATCCGATGTAGAGTTTTTTACCCCTCACCCCTTTCCCACTCCCTCCCCCCAGTCCCCAGAGCCCATTGTATCATTCTTATGCCTTTGGGTCCTCATAGTTTAGCTCCTACTTGTAAGTGAGAACAGAGCAGACGCGGTGGCTCACGCCTGTAATCCCAGCACTTTGGGAGGCTGAGGCGGGTGGATCAATTGAGGTCAGGAGTTCCAGACCAGCCTGACCAACATGGCGAAACCGTGTCTCTACTAAAAATACAAAAATTAGCCGGGCCTAGTGGTACACACCTGTAATCCCAGCTACTCGGGAGGCTGAGGCAGGAGAATCGCTTAAATCCGGGAGGCAAAGGCTGCAGTGAACCGAGATCGCGCCACTGCACTCCAGACTGGACGACGAAGCGAAACTCCATCTCAAAAAACAAAACAAAACAAAAAAGTGAGAACATACGATGTTTGCTTTTCCATTCCTGAGTTACTTCATTTAGAATATAATGATTTAAAAAAAAAAGAATATAATGGTTTCTTTCCTTCCTTTCTTCCTCCTCCTCTTCTCTCTCTCTCTCTCGCTCTTTCTCTCTCACTAAAATAACCTAATTTATTTTTTTAAATTCCCAGTACCATGTCTTAAACTTATGAGTAAGGAAAATAACAATTGTTATTCGGGGTGACGCCCGAATCCTCACTGCTAATGTGAGACGAATTTTTGAGCTGGTAAAGGTCGCCCCTAAGGTGACCAGCCTACTTTGCAGGATGCCTAGGAGTCGCGATCTGCCTGACACCTTTACACCTGAAAAGTAGACGGGGGCCGGGCGCGGTGGCTCACACCTGTAATCCCATCACTTTGGGAGGCTGAGGAGGGCGGATCACGAGGTCAGGAGATCGAGACCATCTGGCTAACACGGTGAAACCCCATCTCTACTAAAAATACAAAAAGAAATTAGCCAGGCGTGGTGGCGGGCGCCTGTAGTCCCAGCTACTCAGGAGGCTGAGGCAGGAGAATGGTGTGAACCCAGGAGGCAGAGCTTGCAGTGAGCCGAGATTGCGCCACTGCACTCCAGCCTGGGCAACAGAGTGAGACTCCGTCTCAAAAAAAAAAAAAAAGTAGACTGTGGCCGGGTGCGGTGGCTCACACCTGTAATCCTGGCATTTTGGGAGGCCGAGGTGGGCGGATCACTTGAGGTCAGGAGTTCCAGACCAGCCTGACCAGCATGGTGAAACCTGGTTTCTACTAAAAATACAAAAATCAGCTGGGTGTCATGGCACACACCTGTAATCCCAGCTGCTTGGGAGGCTGAGACATGAGAATCACTTGAACCCCATAAGCAGAGGTTGCAGTGAGCTGAGATTGTGCCATTACCCTCCAGCCTGGGTGACAGAGCAAGACCCTGTCTCAAAAATAAAAAAAATAAAAAATTTCCCAGTACCATGACCATAACTAAAAGAACACCATGCCTAATGCAGTTTGTGTGTGATATGCAAGGAAAACATTTGGAGAGTGAGTAATAAAAGGGGATTGGAATTTTAAATAAGGAAAGTCCACTTTGAGAAGTTGATGTTTACCAACGACTTGAAGGAGGTGAAGGAGTTGGAAAGAAAATAAAAAGACAAGACTGGCTGGGCACAGTGGCTCTCACCTGTAATCCCAGCACTTTGGGAGGCCAAGGCAGGGGGACTCCTTGAGCCCAGGAGTTCCAGACCAGCCTGGGGAACATAACAAGACTATGGATTAGTCTTGTTTAGAGTTTCGTTCTTGTTGCCCAGGCTGGAGTGCAATAGCACGATCTCAGCTCACTACAACCTCCACCTCCTGGATTCAAGCAATTCTCCTGCCTCAGCCTCCCAAGTAGCTAGCATTACAGGCATGTGCCACCAGGCCTGGATAATTTTTTCTATTTTTAGTAGAGACGGTGTTTCTCCACGTTGGTCAGGCTGGTCTTGAACTCCCGATCTCAGGTGATCCACCCGCCTTGCCCTCCCAAAGTACTGGGATTACAGGTGTGAGCCACCACGCATGACCAAAAAAAAACTTTTTTTAAAAGAACAAATAATAATTTGGGGTAATGATAATAGCTAAATAAATAAGTAAATATATACCACTTTTTTTTTTTTTTTTTGAGACAGGGTCTCACTCTGTCGCCCAGGCTGGAGTACAGTGGCACAATCACGGCTCACTGCAGCCTCGAATTCCCGGGTCCAAGCAATCTTTCCACCTCAGCTTCCCAAGTAGCTGGAACCACAGGTGTGCGCTACCACCTGGGTAATTTTTTTAAATTTTCAGAGACGAGGTTTTGCCATGTTGCCCAGGCTGGTCTCGAACTCCTGAGCTCAATCAATCTATCTGCCTTGGCCTATCAAAGTGCTGGAATTACAGGCATGAGCCACCATATCCTGCCCCACCACCTTCAATAACAGAGCCAAAACTTCGAAGTAGTGACTGCCAGGGTTCCAAAACCACCCTCCGTCTTGGGGTCCACAATTTGAACATTCCCCAAACCATTGTCCCACAATCTCATTTTTGAATAAGTTTTTTTTTATTTAAAAACTTCCATGATTACTGTATTAATATGAAAATTAATTCATTCAGCCAGCCAGTGTTTATAAACAGCTAATCTGTGTCAAACAATGTTGTAAGCACTCAGATTAATCCTCTCGATATCCTTACGAGGTAGTTAATATCATTAGCCCCAGTTTACAGAGGGGGAAAATAGGAGTATGAGGTCACACATTTAGTATGGAGGAAGCTGGGATTTGAACCAAGGCAGTATGGCTCCAGGGGATGTTCCCCTAACCCCTGTGTTAGACTGTCTTGAAAGTTTTACTCTTCTTTCAAAGTTCTCTCTTCAATTAGACACTTCCCTCAGATCTTCATCAAACGTCATTTTTAAATTTATTTATTTTTTTTTTTTAGAGATGGGGGTCTTTCTCTGTTGCCCAGGGTGGAATACAGTGGCAGGGATCATAGCTGACTGCAGCCTTGACATCCTGGGCTCAAGGGATCCTCCTGCCTCAGTAGCTAGGACTACAGGTATGCATGCACATACAAACACATATACACAAATACTATATTCTTCCCTGCTTCATTTTTCTCCTCAACATATATCACTATCATATATTTTACTTTTTTTTTTTTTTGAGGCAAGGTCTCACTGTGTCGCCCAGGCTGGAGTGCAGTGGCACAATCTCGGCTCACTGCAGCCTAGACCTCTGCGATCCTCCCACCTCAGCCTCCCGAGTAGCTGGGACCACAGGCACATGCCACC
This sequence comes from Hylobates moloch, assembly GCF_009828535.3. Taxonomy (NCBI): domain Eukaryota; kingdom Metazoa; phylum Chordata; class Mammalia; order Primates; family Hylobatidae; genus Hylobates; species Hylobates moloch. Next base: position 42,164,596 of record NW_026652282.1, read on the forward strand.
ATGCTTGGCTAATTTTTTTGTATTTTTAAAGAAATGGGGGTCTCGCCATGTTGCTCAGGCTGGTCTTGAACTCCTGAGCTCAAGGGGTCTGCACCCCTCAGCCTCCCAAAGTTCTGGGATTACAGGCATGAGCCATGGTGCCCAGCCTGTATTTTACTTATTTAGCTATTATCATTACTCCAAATTGTTAATTGTTCTTTAAATTTATTATCTGTCCCCCACACTGGAAGGAAGCTCCAAGAGGGCAAGAATTTTTGCCTGTTTTATTCACTGCTGTATCCCTGTTACATAGTAGGCACTTGATCAATATTTGTGAGATGAATGAATAAATGATTGAATGAACAAATGAATCCTTCTTCACACTTATGTATAGGTAATGGTTGTTGATTCCCAGCTGCTTTGCCTGGATCCTGTGCCTTCAACTGGCCCTGGATTCACCCCTCTGACTCACATGTACTTGACCTCTAAAGTATTGGCTCTGCTTACGAATACTAACATTTAAAATTGGAATCAGGCCAGGCGTGGTGGCTCACGCCTGTAATCCCAGCTCTTTGGGAGGCTGAGGTGGGTGGATCACTTGAGGTCAGGAGTTTTAGACCAGCCTGGCCAACATGGTGAAACCCCGTTTCTACTAAAATTACAAAAATTAGCCCGGCGTGATGGTGCTCAACTGTAGTCCCAGCTACTTGGGAGGCTGAAGCACGAGAATTACTTGGACCCGGAAGGCAGAGGTTGCAGTAAGCAAAGATCGCACCACTGTACTCCAGCTGGGACGACAGAGTGAGACTCTGTCTCAAAAATTAATTAATTAATTTAATTTAATTTAATTGGAATTAAGGCTGGTCGCGGTGGCTCACACCTGTAATCCCAGCACTTTGGGAAGCCAAGGCAGGTGGATCGCTTGAGCCCAGGAGTTTGAGACCAGCCTGGGCAACATGGTAAAACCCTGTCCCTACTAAAAATACAAAAAATTATCCAGGCATGGTAGTGAACAACTGTAGTCCCAGCTACTCTGGCAGCTGAGGCACAAGAATCGCTTGAACTCGGGAGGTGGAGGTTGCAGTGAGCCAAGATCATGCCACTGTACTCCAGCCTGGGCAACAGAGCGAGACTCCATCTCAAAAAAAAAAAAAAAAAAAAAAAAATTGGAATTAGACCAACTCAACTCAGGTGAATTTTTACTGAGCAACTTTGAACCGGAGTGAATTCTCCTGAGCCAATTTAATTCCTTGATCAATGCCATACAGTGGTGCAGTTAACCCAAAACCAATTTTGGCTGTTTTCATTTCTCTGAAGTTATTTTCATTGTGATCATTTTCTGGTTAATTTTTACAACGATGATTCAATCCATACATTGATTCTCTTATCTGTGTCAAATTCAAGCAGTAACAGTTTCCCTCAGATAGGTCCTTGGCCTCAGGCTGCTCCTTGACCATCTCAGCCACATACATTCTTGCTTCTGGAACTTGGTACTGATTGTTCCTTCTGCCAGAAATGCTCTTGCATCTGTGTAGTTCATCTCTGGCTTCTTTCACATTTTTTTTCTTCAAGTAATCACCTTTGCTGACTACCCTATTTAAATTCAGGTTCTCCCCTCCCCCCAACTCCCTGACACCCCCCTTATCAGATTTATTTATTTATTTATTTTGGGGATAGGGTCTTGCTCGGTCACCCAGGCTGGAGTGCAGTGGCCCGATCTCAGCTCACTGCAACCTTCGCCTCCTGGGCTCCAGCGATTCTCCCCCTCAGCCTTCTGAGTAGCTGGAATTACAGGCATGTGACACCATGCCCAGCCCAGTTGCTCAGGCTGGCCTCAGGCTCCTGGCCTCAAGTGATCTGCCCACCTCAGCCTACCAAAGTGCTGGGATTACAGGCATGAGCCACCACACCCAGCCCCTGGATTTATTTTTAACTTAATCCATACTTATCACTTCCTTACATACATATAATACACAAATTGTGCTGTTTATTTTCTGTCTCTCCCAGCTGGAATACAGGCTCCATGAAGGCGGGCATTTTTAAATCTTTTGTTCCCTGCTGTATCCCCTTTGCCTGTAACAGTGCCTGGGCAGGACGATTGCTTCAGTCCAGGGTCCAGGCTGCAGTGAGCCATAGTCACGCCACTGCACTCCAGCCTGACCAACACAGCAAGACCCTATCTCAAAACAAAAATAAAAACAAAACAACAGGAACAGTGCCTAGGACCCTGTAGGCACTTCAATAAATATTTGTTGAATGAATACCTCCTGTCGTTCTGAGCTTTATTTGTGGACAGTTTCCATTGAGTCTAATATTTCAGGATCAAAATTTGCAGGTCCACATTTTGTTGAGAACATCGAAAACTTCCATCAATTTTTCCTCAACGCAGTTTCAGGTTCACAGTTTTGGCTGCTGTCAGTTTATTCTGTGGTGCTTATGTTTATTGGTAATAGTCACTGTGAATCTGGTAAGATGTTCTGTTTTTATTTTCTGGGTAATGTCCTATTAGATTGAAGGATAAAGGAGGCTGGTATCCGTTATGTTGGCAGAACAAAGTTGCATCCAAAATATGAAAGTTCAAAGGTCCCTGGGGTCGAACAGTAGGGTGCAAACATTGTGTTAAGGTCTCTGATCACTCACACCAGCCTCTGCCCTCATCCTGGGAAATTCCTAAGGGCAGGGACCCTAATATCCGCCAGTGCCTGGCACACTGTTGGAGCTTGGCACTCAGTAGGCACTCCCTCCCTCTTCATCCCAATGTGGTGCTTAAAAGGTCAGTCATCCCCAGCCTGGCCAACATGGTGAAACCCTGTCTCTACTAAAAAAAATACAAACAAAATTAGCCGGGCGTGGTGGTGGGTGCCTGTAGTTCCAGCTACTCAGGAGGCTGAGGCAGGAGAATCGTTTGAACCTGGGAGAAGGAGGTTGCAGCGAGCCGAGATCGTGCCACTGCATTCCAGCCTGGGCAACAGAGTGAGACCCTGTCTCAAGAAAAGAAAAAAAAAAGGTCGGTCATCCGCCAGAATGGCTGCAGTGAAAAAGATGGGAAATGACGAATGATGGGGAGTCACCTTTGGGAAAGTGTAGATTGGAAAATTGGCATGATTTACTGAAGCTGATTGGTCACATGTCTACCCAATGACTTAGCAATTCCATTCCTAGGTTATATACCCAAGAAATGAGTATATATGTCTATCAAAAGATGTGTACAAAAATGTTCACAGAATTATTCTTAGCCAGGCATGGTGGCTCATGCTTGTAATCCCAGCACTTTGGGAGGCCAAGGCAGGTGAATCACTTAAGGTCAGGGGTTCGAGACCAGCTTGGCCAACCTGGTGAAACCCTGTCTCTACTAAAAATACAAAAATTAGCTGGGTCTGGTGGCTCACGCCTATAACTCCAGCTACTTGGGAGGCTGAGGCATGAGAATCACTCGAACCCAGGGAGGTGGAGGTTGCAGTGAGCCAAGATCGCACCACTGCACTCCAGCCTGAGCGACAGAGCAAGACTCTGTCTCAAAAGAAAAAAAAAATTCTTAATAGCCCCAAATATAAAACAACTCAAATGCTCAGCAACGTCAGAATGGCTAAAGTCTGATCTGGTCATACAATGAAATAGAATACAGCAATGAGGATGAACAAACTACTCATGTATGTGATGATGTTGATCAGTCTCACAAACATACAGAATGAAAGAAACTGGACACAAAACCAGACCAAAGTAACCTAACATTGTTAGAAGTCAGGAGAGTGGCTACCTTTGGTGGGGAAGAGGGAAGACCTGAAGGGAGCTTCTGGGGTTTGCCATGTTGTGATTTTTGTTTGTCTTTTTGTTTTTGAGACAGGGTCTCGCTCTGTGGCCCAGGCTGGAGTGCAGTGGCACGGTGTGATCTCGGCTCACTGCAACCTCTGCCTCCTAGGCTCAAGCGATCCTCCCACCTCAGCGCCCTTAGTAGCTGGGACCATCATGCCTCGCTAATTTTTGTATTTTTTGTAGAGACGAGGTTTCACCATGTTGCCCAGGCTAGTCTCAAACTCCCAAGCTCAAGACATCAGTCTGCCTCTGCCTCTCAAAGTATGTTTCTTGACCTGAGTGCTAGTCATATGGGTGTGCCCAATTTATAAAAAGCAAATGAGCTTTGTGCACTTTTCTGCATGTCTATTTTAATTCAATGATTTATAAAGAATCAGTCAGTGTGGCTGGGCCATGATGAGGGAGGGGAAGGTAGTATTGTCAGAATGAAGCCAGGGCTTGGATTTTAGGATTAAGTCTAAGTGCAGCCTTTGTTTGACCAGAATGGAGGCTTCTGGAGAGCCCTGGAGCTTGATGAGGCAGAGCAGAGGGGAATGAGAAGTGTTCATCCTCAGAGGGGTAAGCCAGAAGGCAAGGATGGGTATGGGATGTCACCTACACAGGAGGTATCAATACCAAATGTTTATCAAGCACATACCATGCCAGTCACTGCTCTAAGTGAACAGAACATATGTGAATACCTGCCCTTCTGGAATTTACATCCTGGTGGGTGGTGAGTGGAGAGCATGTGCTCTCTAGGCACCAGGCTGAGGCTTATTATAGGGGCTATTGCTCCAATATACCCAGGTACTTGGTGGCTGGGGTAACATGCCCCTTTCACTTCCATAGTCCCACTAACTGCAGGGGGGAGGGTAGAGAGTGCTTCCTTTACACATTAGTACTCTCTGCTTTGGGGTACACTCGAGTTGGGAGACTGGCCCCACAAAGCAGCGCTGGGGCAGGGGAAGTCCTCAGGGTCTTCCTCACTTGCAGGAAGGCTCATGCAGATATGGCTCCCGCCTCAGCCACATGTAAGTGGATTTGGGCTCTCCTGAGACCCGGTAGCTAGAAGTAGGGCATTGCCTCTAGTGGTGAATTCGGCAAGCCAGATTTTCTTCCTGTAGCCAGTGGCTGGAGGCTCCCACACCCTCCAAAGCTCCAGGCAGGGACAAGCACAGAGATGGTAGCAATGAATATATGAGGTGGTGATTTGGATGTGGGAGCTGTGGAAGGAAGAAATGCCAGGAGGGTGAAGGGAAGCCCACACTTAACAGAGATGCTTTTGAAAGAAACAAACTTAGCCAGGGCCAGAACAAGTCTCCTACTCCATCTGCCAGACTGAGAGACAGCAACCCTGGTGCAAGGAGACAGCCTATTTCCACAGAGGAAGAAAGTAAGGGAGAAAAGACTTCTTGATTTCGAGACACAGAAAGACAGAGGAAAGGGGGTGAGGAGAGAAACAGACACACGTGCACACACATACACACACACAGATGCATATCTTGAGTTACAGGTCATCCAGATTTGGGGCAGAAGGGAATACAGGCATCCAGACTCACCAACACACAGGACAGGGGCAAACCCCAAAGCCCAGAGAGAAGCAGAGAGGACAGGGAGGGGAGACAAAACACCCACCCTTAGCAACAGAAAGCCCTGCACTCACCCTCCACCTTAATCCCTGGTCTTCTTGGCTTCTCTTCAAACGTAGGAGGTCCCAGTGAGGTGGTCTGGCTCTAAAGATAGCTGCCAACAATTTCTTCCCATGTGCCACGCTGTCATCCAGAGGAGCCCCAAGCCATCATGTTAAGAAGCTGAAGTTAGGCTGGGCACAGTGGCTCATGCCTGTAATCCCAGCACTTTGGGACACCGAGGCAAATGGATGACCTAAGGTCAGGAGTTCGAAACCAGCCTGGCCAACATGGTGAAACCCCATCTCTACTAAAAATAGAAAAATTAGCTGGGCATGGGGCGGGCGCCTGTAATCCCAGCTACTCGGGAGGCTGAAGCAGGGGAATTGCTTGAACCTGGGAGGCGGAGGTTGCAGTGAGCCGAGATTGTGCCACTGCATTCCAGCCTGGGTGACAAGAGCGAAACTCCTTCTTAAAAAAAAAAAAAG
>NW_026652282.1:42170582-42174333 GCF_009828535.3 Hylobates moloch
AAAAAAAAAAAAAAAAAAAAAAAAAAAAAGTCAAGGCTGTTCTGCTGGAGAGAGGCCATATGGAAGAGGACTGAAGTGCCAGACATGTGAGTGAAGAAGCCATCTTAGACACCCAGCCCAGTTGAGCCTTCTTTAGATGACTCCAGTCCCAGCTACCATCTAACTACAACTACCTGAGACCCCTAGAAGAGCCACCTTACTGAGCCCAGTCAACCCACAGGGCCATGAAAGAGAAGACTGAATTGTGGTTTTAAGCCACTAAGTTTTAAGGTGTTTGCTACACAGCAATATATAGCCAGAACACCCAGGGAAGGCTGCAGTGGCCCTTTTAAAGCTTTTGACACCCCCACCCCATATCCCCTTCACAACACAATCAACACTGGCAAGTCAGACTTTTAGCCCCTTTAATTAGGTACTCTGAGAAGAGGTCAGAATGGCAGGCAGGGGGTGGGGAAGGTGGTGCTTCTTGAGCTCCACTTAGCAACTGGTCACTCATCCTCTGGCAGCTGGATCTTGCTGGGGTCGAAGCAGTTGGATTCCATGATGGGAAGGCCATTGGCCTCTCGGTATTTCACAAGCCTCTCAGCTTCGCGGCGGGACCACTCTTTCATCCTGGCAGTGCAAATAGCAGGGGCAGACATGACGGAGCCTCAATTGATACCAATCTCTCATCTCAGCTCCCCATTCCCAATGGTGCAGGAACAAGACTCTTGGCAGAGTCCCCTTCAACCTCCATCCCTGCCTCTGTCTCCTACCCATCCCACGCTCTTGGACACCCCCATGCACCTGTAGTCAGGCAGATAGGCCACAAAGGTGCTGCCAAGGACCAGGATGATGGAGACGCCAAAGAAGAAGATAAGTCGCATGTTCCAGACGTCCAAAACGGGGTCCTTGTCATAACCATGGCAGTCTGGGTTCTGTGGAGAAATAGAGGTCGATGAGGGCTTGCTGCTGCTCCACAAAGCCTTATTCTGGCCCCGCATAACTTGGTCTCCATGTGCCCCTCTCACTAAATTCCTCTGTTTCCATTCTTGGGATATGTCAAGCTCCTTCCTACGGCAGGGCAACTGCACTTGCTGCTCTCTCTGCCTGGAAAGCCTTTCTTCCAGCTCTAGTCATGGCTGGATCTGTCTCCTCATTCAAGGTTTTGGATTCATAACCACTTCCTTCGGGAGGCACTCCCTAGTTACCTTGTCTTTCAAAGTTGAAGCATAGGAAACTGCTATTTTGATAGGTCACAAATGGTTGAATACTGGCAATTTCTTATAGCTCAACCTAATGAAATAGCCCCCTACACCCAAGTCATTCTCTATCCACTTATCTTGCTTAACTTTGTCTTCACATCCTCTCTTCCTTCTGTGTCTCTTTCTAGCCTATGTTTACCTAAGTAGCATACCTTCCCCATTCTCTGTATATCATACATTCTCACGTTATATTATCTATTATACTACTTTGTATTATTGTTTTCTAATATTTTACTGTTTATTTTCTGTCTTCCCCACTATCATGTAAGCTCTATGAGAGCATGGGCTTTGTCTGATTTCCACACTGCTGTATCCCCAGGGCCCTGAACTGAGCCTGGCATACAGCAGGCCCTCAATACATATTTACAGAATGAACAAGCATCCTATATATCCAAGCCCCTTAACCAGAGGTTAGTATTGATGAAGTACTTATTATGTGCCAGTCTTTTCACGTAGAAACACCTCACAACATCTCAGTGAGGTGAAATACTGCAATAATAAACACATTCTAGTGCTGAGTACATACTTACGAAGTGCCAGCTGCTGTTCTGACCATTTTTACTCATTTAATTACATGAGGCAGGTGGGATGTCCTATTTTTTAGAAGGTGTCCTATTTTTTAGAAGGTGTCCTATTACTGTTCCCATCTTACAGACAAAGAAACTGAGGCACCAGGGTTTATGCTACCAAGATCACATGGGTGGGTAACCGTCAGTGCTGCCTGATTTCACAGCGTCTGCTATTAATACAGCACAGCAGACCTGGTAGCCCTAAATTCAAATACCAGTTCCACCTCCACCATGTATTCAGTTATGTGAGCTAGGGCAATCCACTTAACATCTCTGTGCCTCAGTTTCCTCATCTGTAGGATGAGTATAATAATAGAGCCCACCTCGAAATGGGGTTTGTTTTGAGAATAAGATGAGCTAATGCACGTCAAGTGTTTAGAATACAGACAGGGCCTGGAGCGGTGGCTCATGCCTGTAATCCCAGCACCTTGGGAGGCCGAGGCGGGAGGATCGCTTGAGCCAGGAGTTCGAGACCAGCCTGGGCAACATAGCGAGATCTCGTCCCTATTAAAAAAAAAAGGAGACGGCAACGAGCAAGTGCCATATCGGTGTTTAGTATTATCGTTGTTGTACTATACTGCTTCTAACGTGTTTTGAGCTCTGTCCACTTGAGGTGTGATTTCTGTCTGCAAAATAAAACCAATCCTGCCTCTGGCCCTGGAACGAAGATACCGAGAGACAAAGGAGGAACACAAGGTAGGCAAAATTCCCAAGTCTTCTAGGCTTTCGCCTGCCGCGCAGTCCTCTACTGCCTGAGAACGTCCTCTACAGCGCCCCATCTGCCGATCTCGGACTGACCCCTTCGGGATTCCGTCCCCCCCTACCCCTCCGCCTCTCACCTTCTCATACAAGTTTTCGTCCTCGGGTTCTTGGTCCTCTTGCCACTGTGTGGTCGGTTCCGGGGGCCGCTTTCCCGCCACAGCGGATGGGGCTACCACAGTCCTGGAGAAGCTAGATTCCCAGCGGACGCGGGCGGCCGGGAGCCCTCGCGTCGCCGCTGTCGCCAAAAGACGGCGAGCGCTCAAACCAAACAGCCCAGCCGCCATGACAGATGGTGCTGCAGGGTCTCAGAGGCGGGGACGGAAATGTGACTGTGCGCAGCTGCAGTGGGTGCGAGCGCGACAATTATCGCTCCGCCTCCGCCACGTTATTTAGGTCCCAGATCGGATTTTGTTTTCCAATGAGGCGGGGCGTTGAGCAACCCTCTTTGCCTCCAGTTGTCGTGGCTTCGTGGGGCCAACCATTTTCGGCCAGGCTGAGAAATTTCTTATTGATGGGTCTGCTCATTTCCTGGATGGGAAGAAATCGGTGACATTTGGGTGGATACAGTTCCCAGCCAATCGCCCAGAGTTCCCTCGCCCATTGGGGAAAGAGGCGGAGCTTCCGCTAGTCTTTCATCTTCAAAGGAAATCAAGCTTCTAAAAAGCGGGCCCTGCCGGATTGGCCAATAGCTACTCCTTTTCTCCACTAGGGGAACGTTCGGACGGGGTGTGGGGAGGTGGCCAGCGCTTGCCAATCAGAGGAGGCCAGGGCTGTCCCCTGGCGGGCGGTGACCAATCGCCAGGGCCGGCCAGAGCGCGCTTCCTTAGTAGGTGGATGGTGGTCGGAGCGCTGACTCCCTTCTCGTCGTCGCCATTTTGAGCTGGTGACTGTGGCCGGCTGGGAGTAGGCGGCAGTGAGTTTCCCTGGGAGGGCAGCGCGCTTGGCGCTTCTCCCCTCCCCCCCGATCTGCCTGCAGTCTCGGACTTGGTTGTTGCGCGCTCCGGCTCCGGCTGAGCTGGGAGAGTTGGAGGAGGTGGCGGCGGGCCGAGGTGATGTCTGGGAGCCCTCCCTTGACAGCCCGGGCCGAGAAGGTGAGCGTCGACGCTGGTCGTGGGGGCGGAGGTAAGGGGCCCGGGGCGGGGACGTAGAGGAGGCGCGAGGGCGGACTTCGGGTCG
>NW_026652282.1:42188956-42200587 GCF_009828535.3 Hylobates moloch
TGTTGCCCAGGCTGGAGTGCAATGGCGCAATCTCAGTTTATCGCAACCTCCGCCTCCTGGGTTCAAGTGATTCTCCTGCCTCAGCCTCCCGAGTAGCTAGGATTACAGGCATGCGCCATCACACCCGGCTAATTTTGTATTTTTAGTAGAGATGGCGTTTCTCCATGTTGGTCAGGCTGGTCTCAAACTCCCGACCTCAGGTGATCTGCCTGCCTCGGCCTCCCAAAGTGCTTGGATTATAGGCGTGAGCCACCGTGCCCAGCCCACTAGATTCTACTATTAACGTTTTACCATACTTGCTTTATTACATATTTATTTCTAAGTTTCTCGTATTTTTTACACTCTATAGAGATTTATAATTTTTACAAAGCCAGATTTATTCATTTTCCTTTTATGACTGCTGGGATTTGTCTTGCTGAGGAAGGCCTTCCCCACTCTTAAGGTGATACATTTTTTTTCTTATGTTTTCTTTCTAATATTTGTTTTCTTTTTTTAAAAGTTCAACTTTTATTATAGATTAAAGGATACACATACAGGTTTTTTTTTTTTTTTAACTCAGTGAAGAAGTCTGCACAGCAGGAATCATGTGGGATGGCCCTTTTCCCCAACACTGGACCACTTGATGTTCTCTTCCATCTTCCCCCAACCCTCATTTAGATCATGACATCAGAAAATCAGGTTAAAGTTAAGAAAAAGAAGAATCAGATCATTGGGCATTCTTAGTAGTAGCATCGCCATTGGGAGCTGCTAGCCCAGCGGGTATTCCCCATGCCACCCCTCTGGATCTTGGCTCCATGGGTACTGGGAGGAGGCCTTGTTGGCCAGGGAGGCCACGCTGTGCTGCTAGAAGCTGGGCAACATACTGGTGGTGCAGCAGAGTCTCGGGTGCAGCAGCTTGGAGGTACTACCCACGTAGGCGTTGGCCTTCCAGGGTGCATCCTGGCCCATCATGCTGCTGCAGCAGCCATGGCTGGCGCTGCGTGTCTAATCGCCTGCTAGGCTGCTTGCAGGCTTGGCCAGGAGATTGCTGTGCCTCAGTGGGCACAGTGGCTGCTGTGGCTGTGCTCTGGTCTTGCAAAACAGTGGCGATGTGGTTCCAGAGGTCTGTGAAGAACCTGCTCACGCCCTTGTAGCCTGGGAAGGCGTTGATGTTGATGACAGCATGCTGCCCCATCTGGTTGTTGATGATGATGTCGGTGCCGAACAGCAATACTCCCAGCGCCTGCCGCAGGGCCCGGGGGAGTTCCCGGATGACCTCTTTGCTCGGCTGCGCTTGACAGACCAGACCCCTCAGTCTTGTCCAGTTCCATCAGGACCAATAACGACTCTAGCTTTGACACGTTGTGGCCATTGAGGAAGATGGATTCACGGTCACATTGTGTCCGCAGAGAATTTCTTGAGCAAGGGCCTCTGGACCATGGTGTAGGACTTGCTGACCATGAACACCTTGTACAGAACGGTGTTGTAGTTGATGAAATTCTAGACCACACAGGGTGGCTGGATGCCGTTCAGGCCCTCCTGATTGAACACAGTAGCCATCTTGTGAGAGTTGGTGCTGTGAGCCACTCTAGTTTTGCACATGAATGAGAAAGCCAGGCCATTCTTCTCCAGCAGCCACATGGTGTCATCCCCGCACAGGCTTGTGACTTCCACGAAGGGCAGCGAGCAGATCCTGCCGCCTTCCATGTAGATCTCAATCTTCCAGATGAGCTTGCAGGACTTGGAGTGGTCGAGCAGGGTTCTGATGGCAGGGAAGGAGTCCAGGACGATGGTTTCAGGGTGGGCATCGATGTACTCCTGAAACCTGTGCACCAGCTCCAGGGACTGGCTGTCATTCTGGTCGGCTTCAAGGATGACATCGGTTAACTTGTGAATGATGACGTCCAGGGGTCCCCAGGCTGAAGTGCAGTGGTGTGATCTCGGCTCATTGCAACCTCTGCACCCCCGGGTTCAAGTGATTCTCCTCCCTCAGCCTCCCGAGTAGCTGGGATTACAGGCGCTTGCCACTACGGCTAGTTTTTGTATTTTTAGTAGAGACAAGAGTTTCACCATGTTGGCCAGGCTGGTCTTGAACTCTCGACCTCAGGTGATCCACCTGCTTCGGCCTCCCAAAGTGCTGGGATTACAGGCGTGAGCTACTGCGCCCGGCCTCAGCTGCACCACTTCTATCCCTCACTTCCTGCACACCTCCGCTAAGGCCTGGAAATTGAGCTTCTTGATTTTCTTCTCCCTCAGCCAGTAGCCAACTCTCTTCCCTTTCATAAAGGTCTGTATCTTCCTCCTCTGGCAAGGAGCCTGGGTCCTGAGGAAATCGCCCATAGGCTGAGTCTGTTGGCCAGTGAGTGCTGGGAGCATGCGGGCACCCCCTGGTGGCGGGGATGTGGAAAGGGCTCGGGGTGCAGGGTTAGGGCCGCGTGGTGTCAGGGTCTCCACAACCCCCCCGCTACCCCCGCCCCGGCCACCCAGCTGGAGCTCACGGCCCACATACAGGTTGTTGTTCTTTTTTTTCATACGCAGTTTCACTCTGTCGCCCAGGCTGGAGTACAGTGGCGCGATCGGCTCACTGTAACCTCCGCCTCCCTGGTTCAAGCAATTCTTGTGCCTCAGCCTGCCCAGTAGCTGCGACTGTAGGTGTGCACCACCATGCCCAGCTAATTTTGGTATTTTTTAGTAGAGACGGGGTTTCACCATGTTGCCCAGGCTGGTCTCAAACTCCTGACCTCAGTGATCCGCCCGCCTCGGCCTCCCAAAGTGCTAGGATTACAGGCATGAGCCACCGCACCTGGCCTGTACAGGTTTTTTTACTTGGGTAAACTGCGTGACACTGAAGCTGGAGGCCCCGTTGATCCCATCACCCAAGCAGTAAGCTTAGTTCCCAACAGATGGTCCTTCAGCCCACGCCCCCCTTCCCACCTTCCCAGTTTGGTGATCCCCAATGTCTGATGTTCCAATATTTACATTCATGTACATTCAACATTTAACTCTCATTTATAAGTGAAAACATGCAGCCGGGCGCGGTGGCTCACGCTTGTAATCCCAGCACTTTGGGAGGCCGAGGCGGGCGGATCACGAGGTCAGGAGATCGAGACCACAGTGAAACCCCGTCTCTACTAAAAATACAAAAAATTAGCCGGGCGTGGTGGCGGGCGCCTGTAGTCCCAGCTACTCGGAGAGGCTGAGGCAGGAGAATGGCGTGAACCCGGGAGGCGGAGCTTGCGGTGAGCCGAGATTGCGCCACTGCACTCCAGCCTGGGCGACAGAGCAAGACTCCGTCTCAAAAAAAAAAAGAAAACATGCAGTACTTGGTTTTCTGTTTTCGTGGTAGGTGGCTTAGGATAACAGCCTCCAGCTCCATCTATATGGCTGTGAAGGACATGATTTTGTCTTTTTTATGGCCGCATAGTATTCCATGGTGTATATGTACCACATTTTTCTTTATCCTGTCCACTATTGATGGGCATTCAGGCTGATTCCATGTCCTTGCTATTGTGAATAGTGCTGCAGTGGCCAGGCGCCGTGGCCCATGCCAGTAATCCCAGCACTTTGAGAGGCCGAAGTGGGTGGATCATCTGATGTTGGGAGTTCAAGACCAGCCTGACCAACATGGAGAAACGCCATCTCTACTAAAAATAAAAAATTAGCCAGGCGTGGTGGCACGTGCCTGTAATCACAGCTACTTGGGAGGCTGAGGCAGGAGAATCTCTTGAACCAGGAGGTGGAGGTTGCAGTGAGCCGAGATTGCACCATTGCACTCCAGCCTGGGCAATAAGAGTGAAACTCCGTCTCAAAAAAAAAAAAAAAAAAAAGATAGTGCCGCTTTGAACATATGGGTGCATGTGATAGAATGAATTACTTTCCTTTGGGTATATACCCAGTAGCAAGATTACTGGGTCGAATAGCCAAAGCAATCCTAAGCAAAAAGAACAAAGCCAGAGGCATCACATTGTCCAACTTCAAACTATACTATAAGGCTACAGTAATCAAAATAGCATGGTCCTGGTGCAAAAACAGACACATAAACCAGTGGAACAGAGCACACAGAAATAAACCCATACATATAGAACCATCTGATCTTTGACAAAATCAACAAAAGTAAGTAAGGGGGAAAGGACTCCCTGTTCAATAAGTGGTGCTGGGATAGGTGGCTAGCCATATTCAGAAGAATGAAACCGGACCCTTACCTCTCACCATATACAAAAACTAAGATGGATTAAAGATTTAAATGTAAGACCTCAGACTATAAAAATCCTAGAAGGCCAGGCACGGTGGCTCATGCCTGTAATCCCAGCACTTTGGGAGGCCGAGGCAGGTGGATCACCTGAGGTCGAGAGTTTGAGACAAGCCTGACCAACATGGAGAAACCTGTCTCTACTAAAAATACAGAATTAGCCAGGTGTGGTGGCACATGCCTGTAATCCCAGCTACTTGGGAGGCTGAGACAGGAGAATCACTTGAACGTGAGAGGCGGAGGTTGCAGTGAGCCAAGATTGTGCCATTGCACTCCAGCCTGGGCAACGAGCGAAACTCTGCCTCAAAAAAAAGAAAAAAAAATCCTAGAAGAAAACCTAGGAAATGCCCTTCTCGATACAGGGTTTGGCAAATAATTTATGGCTAAGTCCCCAAAAGCAATTGCAACAAAACCAAAAATTGACAAGTTGGACCTAATTAAAGAGCTTCTGCACAGCAAAAGAAACTACCAACAGAGTAAACGGACAGCCTACAGAATAGGAGAAGATGTTCATAAGCTACACATCTGACAAAGGTCTAATATCCAGAATCTACAAGGAAGTTAAATCAACAAGCAAAAAGCAAAAGTTCCAATTAAAAAATGGGCAAAGGACATGAACAGATACTTCTCAAAAGATAACATACAAGTGGCCAACAAACATGAAAAAATGCTCATCATCACTAATCATCAGAGAAATGCAAATCAAAACCACAATGAGACACCGTCTCATGCCAGTCAGATGGCAATTATTAAAAAGTCAAAGAAAAAAAAAACATGTTGGTGAGGCTGCAAAGAAAAGTGCTTATATACTGTTGGTGGGAATGCAAACTAGTTTGGTCATGGGAGAAAGCAGTTTTGAGATTTTTTTTTGGAGAGAGAGATTTCTTTAATATTTTTATGGTTTCTATTTGGGGATTTAAGTTTTCACCCATCCAGAACTTATTTGGCATAAGAAGTGAGGTAAACTTTGTTTTCTTAGTGGGCAACACTTTTCTGTAAAGGATCAGATAGTAAATATTTTTGGCATTGCATTGCAGGACCGTCTCTGTTGCAACTAAACTGAAAGTAGTCACGGACAATTAATGAATGAATATAGCTGTGTTCCAGTAAAACTTTATTTATTTATTTATTTATTTATTTATTTTTTTGAAACAAGGTCTCTCTGTGTTGCCCTGGCTGGCTGGAGTGCAGTGGCACGATCAGAGCTCACTGCAGCCTCTGTCTCCCTGGTTCAAGGGATCCTCCCACCTCAGCCTCACACACAGCCAATTTCTTTTTTTCTTTCTTTCTTTCTTTCTTTTTTTTTTTTTTTCTTTTTCCAGTAGAGACGAGGTCTGACTACTGTGTTACCCAGGCTGGGGCTGGAACTCAAGGGTTACTCCTGCCTTGGCCTTCCAAAGTGTTAGGATTACAGATGTGAGCCACTACACCTGGCCTCCACTAAAACTTTATTTAAGGAAACTGGATTTGGTCCACTGGCTATAGTTCGCTGATTCCTAGGCCAGATAGTTATTGTAACTATTATTTATTGACTAATTCGTTTTCCCCTTGTTAGTTTGAAATATAACCTTTGGCTTATACTGAATTTCCATGTGTGTTTTTGTATGCTGTAGATTCTATTCTATTTCACTGATCTGTCTATTCATGTTTTAATTCATTTACCTTTATAATTTTTTTTTTTTTTTCGAGATGGAGTCTTGCTCTGTCACCCAGGCTGGAGTGCAGTGGCGCAATCTCGGCTCACTGCAAGCTCTGCCTCCTGGGTTCACGCCATTCTCCTGCCTCAGCCTCCGGAGTAGCTGGGACTACAGGCGCCTGCCACCACGCCCGGCTAATTTTTTTTGTATTTTTAGTAGAGACGGGGTTTCACCGTGATCTCGATCTCCTGACCTCGTGATCCACCTGCCTCAGCCTCCCAAAGTGCTGGGATTACAAGCGTGAGCCACTGTGCCCGGCTATAATGTTTTAATATTTGGTAGAGTTCCTCTCACCTTGTTAGTTTTTTGTTTGTTTGTTTGTTTGTTTTTAGTGAGAGAGAGAGAGAGAGAGGGTCTGGCTTTGTCGCCCAGGTGCAGTGGTATGATCATGGCTCACTACATCCTTGACCTCCTGGCCTCAAGTGATTCTCCTGCCTCAGCCTCCCAAGTAGCTGGGGATACAAACACGCACCACCACGCCTAACTACTTTTTGTATTTCTTTGTAGAGATGAGGTTTTGCCATGTCACCCAGGCTGGTCTTGAACTCCCGGACTCGAGCGATCCACCCACCTCATCCTCCCAAAGTGCTGGGATTAGGAGCATGAGCCACTGCTCCTGGCTTATCCTTTGTTTTTTGTGTTTGTTTGTTTGTTTTGAGACAGAGTCTCACCCTGTTGCCAGGCTGTAGTGGAGTGGCGCAATCTCGGCTCACTGCAATCTTCGCTTCCCAGGTTCATGCGATTCTCCTGCCTCAGCCTCCTGAGTAGCTGGGATTGCAGGCATGCGTCACCACACCCAGCTAATTTTTGTATTTTTAGTAGAGACGGGGTTTCACCATGTTGGCCAGGCTGGTCTCCATCTCCTGACCTTGTGATCCGCCTGCCTCGGCATCCCAGAGTGCTGGGATTACAGGCGTGAGCCACTGCACCCAGCCTATCCTTTGTTTTTTAAAACTGCTACAGTAACTTTTTTGTACATGTGCAAGTATGTGTATACTTTAAATTCCCAGAAGTAGAACTGTGGGTCAAAGGGTATATAGATTTTTAGTTTTGTCAGCTATTGCCAAATTCTCCTCCATAAGGATTATTTCATTTTTAACTCCTACCAGCAATATGAAAGTGCCTGTTTTCCGTACAGCCTTGCTGTTTGTTTTCAAACATTGGACTGTTGTAAATCTGTTAGATTAAAAATGTTCTATCAAATCTTCCTTCCAGAAGAATTCTAAATAATAGTGATTATTGTATAGTACAATACTATATTATTTAATAGTTATTATAAATAATAATTTTTATATAATTCCAAATAATGTAGATACTCCCTCCTCTAGGAGGTAGAGCTTAATTACCCTCCTTTTGACTGTGGGCTGGTCTTAGAGACTCACCTCTAAAGAATAGAGTAGGGAGGCCGGGTGTGGTGGCTCACGCCTATAATCCCAGCACTTTGGGAGGGCAAGGGGGGCGGATTGTGAGGTCAGGAGATCGAGACCAGCCTGGCCAACATGATGAAACCCCGTCTCTACCAAAAATGCAAAAATTAGCTGGGCGTGGTGGCGGGTGCCTGTAATCCCAGCTACTCAGGAGGCTGAGGCAGGAGAATCGCTTGAACCCGGGAGTTGGAGGTTGCAGTGAGCTGAGATGGCGCCACCACACTCCAGCCTGGCAACAGAGTGAGACTCCATCTCAAAAAATATATATATATATAGAGAGAGAGTATGGAGAGAGAAATAGAGAAATTTTACAGGGAAGAAACCTGGCAGACACCACCTTAACTAGGTGATCATGGTTAACATCACCAGAGATAAGTCATGTTGTTATCATGTACTCTTCTGTGATATGATCAGAAGGGCATCTCACTGTCTCACTTCTGTTGTATGCTTCTCCAAAAAAAAAAAAAAAAATCCATAATCTTAGGTCTAATCATGAGAACACATCAAACAAAACCAGTTAAAGGGCATTCTACAACATACCTGGCCAGTGCTCTTCAAAACTGTTAAGGTCATTAAAAACAAACAAGGACAGACTGATAAACCTTCACAGGCCAGAGGAGACTGAGGGAACATGACAACTACATGTAATGTAATATTTAGGATTAAATCTTGGATCAGAAAAAGGATATTAGCGAGAAAATTGGTGGAATCCTAATATAATCTGTAGTTAATTCCTTAGTTTTGACAAATGTGCCCTAGTTTTGTTAATATTAGGGGAAGCTAGGTGAAGGGTATACAGGGATTCTTTGAACTTTTCTGTAAATGTAAAATTATTTCAAAATAAGAAGTTTGACTTCATCAAAATTAGAAACTTTTATTTTTGTTGGTTTTATAGCGATGAGTTTTCTGTATGTCGCCCAGGCTGGTCTCAAACTCTTGGGTTCATGAGATCCGCCCGTCTTGGCCTCCCAAAGTGCTGGGATTTCAGGTGTGAGCCCACCACGCCTGGCCAAGATTAGAAACTTTTGGAAGCCTCTCTGAACCTATTCTGGTTCAGGGACTGCTGGTAACAACAAGAAAAGATTAGAAACTTTTTTTTTTTTGAGATATAGTCTCACTCTGCCGCCCAGGCTGGAGTGCAGTGGTGCGATCTCGGCTCACTACAAACTCCGCCTCCCGGGTTCACGCCATTCTCCTGCCTCAGCCTCCCAAGTAGCTGGGACTACAGGCGCCTGCCACCGAGCCTGGCTAATTTTTTTTTTTTTTGAGACACAGTCTTGCTCTGTCGCCCAGGCCGGAGTGCAGTGGCGCGATCTCCGCTCACTGCAAGCTCCACCTCCCGGGTTCACGCCATTCTCCTGCCTCAGCCTCCCGAGTAGCTGGGACTGCAGGCACCCGCAACCACGCCCAGCTAATTTTTTGTATTTTTTAGTAGAGACAGGGTTTCACTGTGTTAGCCAGGATGGTCTCGATCTCCTGACCTTGTGATCCACCCGCCTTGGCCTCCCAGAGTGCTGGGATTACAGGCGTGAGCCACCGCGCCCGGCTGATTAGAAACTTTTATACTTCCAAAGACACTATCAAGAAAGTGAAAAGACAACCCACAATGAGAAAACATATTTGTAAATCATATATCTGGTAAGGGATTAACATCCAGAATATATGAACTCTTACAACAACAAAATTACCCAATTTAAAAATGGGCAAAGGGTTCATGACCAGCTTGACCAACATACTAAAATACAAAACTCTACTAAACTCTCTACTAAAAGTACAAAACATCAGCTGGGCATGGTGGCAGGCGCCTGTAATCACAGCTACTCGGGAGGCTGAACCTGGGAGGCGGAGGTTGCAGTGAGCTGAGATCATGCCACTGCACTCCAGCCTGGGTGACAGAGTCGTACTCCATCTCAAAAAAAAAAAAAATGGGCAAAGGACTTGAATAGACATTTCTCCAATAAAGATATACAAATGGCCAGTAAGCACATGAAAAGATGCAAAATAACAAGTGTTGGTGAGGATGTGGGGAAATTGGAACCCTTGTGCAACACTGGTAGGAATGTAAAATGGTACAGCTGCTGTGGGAAACAGTTTGGCAGTTCCAGAAAAAGTTAAACACAGTATTACCATGTGATCCAGCAATTCCACTCCTAGATATATACCCAAAAGAATTGAAAGCAATAATTCAAACAGATACTTGGACACCAATATTCATGGCAGCATTATTCACAATGTCCAAAATAACCAAGAGGTGGAAACAACCCAAGTGTGCACGAACAGATGAATGAACAAAATGTTGTGTATGCATACTACAATAGAAGAGTATTATTCCGCCATAAAAAGGAAGGACATTCTAACATACTGCCTTGTGGATGAACCTTGAAAACATGCCAGGTGAAATAAGGTAGACACATAGGGACAAATATGATTCCACTAATATGAAGTACCTAGAATAGGCAAATTCATTGAGACAGAAAGTAGAATAGAGGCTGTGGGGTGTGGTGAGAATTGTTTAATGGGTACAAAGGTTTTTTTTGGGATGATGAAAAATTCCTGGAAAAGGTGATGGTTGCATAACGTTGTTAGTGTACTTAATGCCACTGAATTAGACAATTAAGAATGGTTGGCTGGGCATGGTGGCTCATACCTGTAATCCCAGCACTTTGGGAGGCCGAGACGGGCGGATCACCTGAGGTTGGGAGTTCGAGAGTAGCCTGACCAACGTGGAGAAACCCTGTCTCTACTAAAAGTACAAAATTAGCCGGGAGTGGTGGTGCAGGTCTGTAATCCCAGCTAATCGGGAGGCTGAGGCAGGAGAATCGCTTGAACCCAGGAGGCGGAGGTTGTAGTGAGCCGAGATTGCACCGTTGGACTCCAGCCTGGGCAACAAGAGTGAAACTTGTCTCAAAAGAAAAAAAAAGAGGCTGGGCACAGTGGCTCACACCTGTAATCCCAGCACTTTGGGAGGCTGAGGCGGGCGGATCACCTGAAGTCAGGAGTTCGAGACTGGCCTGGCCAACATGGTGAAACCCCGTCTCTACTAAAAATACAAAAATTAGCCAGGCATGGTGGCACATACCTGTAGTCCCAGCTACTCGGGAGGTTAAGGCACAAGAATTGCTTGAGGCCCGGCCCGGTGGCTCACGCCTGTAATCCCAGCATTTTGGGAGGCCAAGGTGGGTGGATCACGAGGTCAGGAGTTGAGACCAGCCTGGCCAACATAGTGAAACCCCGTCTCTACTAAAAATACAAAAATTATCCAGGCGTGGCTGCGTGCATCTATAGTCCTAACTACTCGAGAGGCTGAGGCAGGAGAATCGCTTGAACCCGGGAGGCGGAGGCTGCAGTGAGCCGAGATTGTGCCACTGCACTCCAGCCTGGGTGACAGAGCAAGACTCCATCTCAAAAAAAAAAAAAGAATCGCTTGAACCTGGGAGGCAGAGGTTGCAGCGAGCCGAGATTGCACCACTGCACTCCAGCCTGGGTGACAGAGCGAGACTCCATCGCAAAATTTTAAAAAAAGGATGGTTAAGTGGTAAATGTATATTTTACCACAATAAAAAATGATCTAGAAAAAATATACAAAAATTAAAATTTTAAGTTTATTTTAGGCCATGTACAGTGGCTCACGTCTGTAATCTCAGCACTTTGGGAGGCTGAGGCGAGAGGATCACTTTAGTCCAAAACTTCAAGATCAGGCTGGGCAACATAGTGAGATCCTGTATCTACAAAAAATTTGAAAATTAGCTGGATGTGGTGGTGCATTCCTGTAGTCCCAGCTGATTGGGGCTGAGATGGGAAGATTGCTTAAGTCCAGGAGGTGGAGGCTACAGTAAGCTATGATTGCACCACTGCACTCAGCCTGGGCAACAGACCAAGACCTTGTCTCAAGTAAAATAAAGTTTATTTTGAAACAGTCTATCCAATGTAGTTTTAATTCTCATCTTTCTCTTTTTTTTCTTGATATGGAGTCTCGCTCTGTCACTCAGGCCAGAGTGCAGTGGTACAGTCATAGCTCACTGTAACCTAGAACTCCTAGGCTCAAGCAGTCCTCTCACCTCAGCCTCCTGAGTAGCTGGGACTATAGATGTACACCACCATGCCCAACTAATATGTTTTGGTGGTGATGATGGTGGTTTTGTAAAGATGGGATCTTGCTATGTTGTCCAGGCTGGTCTTGGCCTCAAGTGATCCTCTCATTTTGGCCCCGCAAAGTGCTGGGATTACAGGATGAGCCATCTTGCCTAGCAAAACTTTTTTTTTTTTTTTTTTTTTTTTG
>NW_026652282.1:42200664-42257425 GCF_009828535.3 Hylobates moloch
TTTTTTTTTTTTTTTTTTTTTTTGACCGAGTCTCGCTCTGTCGCCCAAGCTGGAGTGCAGTGGCGCGATCTCGGCTCATTGCAACCTCCGCCTTCTGGGTTCAAGCAATTCTCCTGTCTTGCCCTCCCGAGTAGCTGGGACTACAGATGCGTGTCACTACACCCAGCTGATTTTTTTTATTTTTAGTAGAGACGGGGTTTCCCCATTTTAGCCAGGATGGTCTCTATCTCCGGACCTCGTGATCCGCCTACCTCGGCCTCCCAAAGTGCTGGGATTATAGGCATGAGCCACCATGCCCGGCAAAAGTTTCATCTTTCATTATGAGTGAGATAGAGCATCTTTTCAGATACACATCATTTATATTTTTATCTGTGAATTCTGTTCACTTCCTTTCCTCATATTTTTTCTAGGTTATTGTCTTTTGACTTGGTTAATGATGTTTTTTGTTTTTCTGTTTTTTTCTCCAAGCAAAAGTATTTTATTTTTATGTAGTTGAATTTAGTAATCTTTTGTTCTGTGGCTTCTGGATTTGGATTATAGGTTTCCCCATTTCAAGATTATAAAGAAATTATTCAATTATTCTATATTTTCTTTTATGATTTCATTTCTTTTTTTTTTTTTTTTTTTGTTAAGACAGAGTCTTACTCTGTCGCCCATACTGGAGTTCAGTGGCTCACCGCAGCCTCCGCCTCCCGGGTTCAAGCAATTCTCCTGCCTCAGCCTCCCAAGTAGGTGGGATTACAGGCACGTGCCACCACACCCGGCTAATTTTTGTATTTTTAGTAGAGATGGGGTTTCACCATGTTGGCCAGGCTGGTCTCGAATTCCTGACCTCAAGTGATCTGCCCACCTCAGCCTCCCAGGGTGCCACCCACGCCTGGCCTATGGTTTCATTTCTTTTTTTTTTTTTTTTTTTGGAGACAGAGTCTCGCTGTCGCCCAGGCTGGAGTGCAGTGGTGCGATCTCGGCTCACTGCAGGCTCCGCCCCCCCGGGGTTCACGCCATTCTCCTGCCTCAGCCTCCCGAGTAGCTGGGACTACAGGTGCCCGCCACCTCGCCCGGCTAATTTTTTGTGTGTATTTTTAGTAGAGATGGGGTTTCACTGTGTTAGCCAGGATGGTCTCGATCTCCTGACCTCGTGATCCGCCCGCCTCGGCCTCCCAAAGTGCTGGGATTACAGGCGTGAGCCACCGCGCCCGGCCATACGGTTTCATTTCTTATGTTTAAATCTTTGATCTGTTTCAAATATATCCTGGTATATATGTGAAGTATAGTCATAATATCTTGCACATGTCTAGGTATTTAACCTTTTTGATGAATTGTACTTGGGACCTTTCTATTTTCTAAACAGTGGTTACGTTAATTTGTACCCAGCATCCTTACTGATTTATTATTTATAACAAGTTTTTCAGTTGATTCTCTTAGGCTTTGCAGGTATACTCTCATATCGTTTACAAATAATGGTAATTTTTACCTTCTTTCCAGCTTTTAACCTCTTTTCTTCCTTCCCTGTTTAATTGCTTTAGCTAGTGTCTTTAGAATAGTGTTAAGAATGCTGTTGCTAACGGACATTCTAATGTTGTTCCCTACCAGAATTGGAATCCTGTTAGTATAGTAGCATTCTTCTGTGGCATCTAGTTTTTTCTATTTTAAATAAACATATATTGGTTGCTCTTAGAATGCTTTTTTAGTCATTATTTGTTCAAAATAATTGTTGAGCGCCTACTGAGTGCTAGGGAATATGGCAGTGAGCCAAGGGTCCCCTCATTTCCTGGAGCCCATATTCTCGTAATTTTTTAAGTCATCAAAGAAACACAGATTAGGCCATGCACAGTGGTGGACGCCTGTAATCCCAGCAGTTTGGAAGGCTGAGGTGGGTGGATCACTTAAGCCCAGGAATTTGAGACCAGCCTGGCAATGTGGTGAAACCCCGTGTCTACAAAAAATACAAAAATGAACCGGGCGTGGTGGCACGTGCCTGTGGTCCCAACTACTCAGGAGGCTGAGGTGGGAGGATGGCTTGAGCCTGGGAGGTTGAGGCTACAGTGAGCCCTGATCATGCCACTGCCCTCCAGCCTGGGCAACAGTGCCAGATCCATTCTCAAAAAAAAAGAAAAGAAATGCAGATGAAATCAGCTTTGAGATCATTATTTTATAGTTATTGCGGTAGGAGAAATTTTAATGAAAGAGCTGCTAGTGTCGGCAAGGTGACAGTGAAGCAGGGGCAGGGGACGTGGTGCAAGACAGGGAGAGGAGCCTCACCCCGGGGATCCTGCAAGCTGCATGAGACCTTGGTGAGCATTTTGGTGTTTGATCTTGAGACTGAGGGGGAGCCACTAAAGGGAGTGAGATGGGTTTCAGTGGCTTTGCCTTAGAAAGCACTCATATTTGGGATTTGGGATGTAGAGACTGAACTGGGGAGGTCCAGGTAGAAGTGAGGAGACCAGCCAGGCCACAACCAAGGTGCCCATGAGGGAAGCCAGCGGCATGGACCAGAGAGTGACATAGGGATGGAGAGAGGCAGGTTGCACTTCAGAGATGTGGAGCAGGGATTTAGGAATCCCTGTATGGGGGCGGGCCTGAGGGCTTCCAAATAATAGAGTAGGGGGAGGGAAAAATAGAAAGTTTACAAGGGAGAAACCTGGCAGACACTGCCTTAACCAGATGACCAAGGTTGACATCACCAGAGCTAAGTAATGGTGGTATCATGTGCTTCTTTCTCTGATAGGATCAGAAGGGCACCTCACTTCTGTTGTATGTTCCTCCAAAAAAAAAACAAAACCCTATAACCACGAGAACACATCACCTGGGCCTCTTGCACCTTCTAGAAAGGGCAACCGTCTGATCCCTCCCCATCCTTCTTCCTCCACTAGTGGTGGTCGTGGTGACAGGACTGGCCGCTATGGAGCCACTGACCGCTCGCAGGATGATGGTGGGGAGAACCGCAGCCGAGACCACGACTACCGGGACATGGACTACCGTTCATATCCCCGCGAGTATGGCAGCCAGGAGGGCAAGCATGACTATGACGACTCATCTGAGGAGCAGAGTGCAGAGGTGAGGAGGGGGGCGCTGCGCCAGGCCTGGCTGGGATGGGCTCCCGAGGGCCCTCTGTGTCTGGCTGCAGCACCGTGTGCAGGCGGCTCTCCACTCCCGTGCCTTCAGACTGTGCTCGGTGGCTTTGCCTCACCTGGAGGGCCTGTTCCCACTCCCCTCTCTGCGGGCTCCTCTCCCAACCTGGGTCTCCCTGGCTTCCACATGCTTGGCTCTGTACTTCTGAGGGCCCCTGGCCACCACTCTTTCCCTGTCTCCCTGTTGTTCAGTTCGGGCCCATGGCTCACTGTGAACCCTGTACTGCCCGCTCCCAGCCAACTTGGGCACTTGAAGAGCCTCTTCCATGGTACCCGGCGTCTGGGGTTGGGAGGACAACAAGGGGACTGCAGGCCACCAAGCTGAGGAGCTCTGGGAGGCTAGCCATGGGCATTCCCAGTGGTGACAGAGCCCCTAGACAGAAGGGAAGGACCCTTCTGGAGAAGTCAGTGCCATGTTGGGTAGTTCACCCTAGCCTGCAGGATGAGGCGCGATGTTTACACCATCAGGGAGCCCCCACCCGAGGGGAAGAAACAGGCTTGCCTTAGGGGAATCCCAGTTGGAGGGGCAGTCAGGGCCCTGGTCCATGCGAGCAGGCAGCTCTCCTGTCCAGCAGGCTGGGAAGGGTGTTCTTGTAAGCCCAGCCCTGGGGGGCAGGCTATGAGCTGCCCACTGCCCTCTGGAGGGTCCAGGGCAAAAACCCCTTTGGTGGACTGCCAGGCTTCTCCAGTGGCAGCTGTCAAGCTGTGCCCAGACGTCTCCAGGAGCACTGGGCCCTGGCCAGAGTGGGAATGGAGCACCAAGTTATCTGGCGCTTCCCCACTGTGGGCAGGAGGGCTTTGGCCCCAGGCCTGGTCTGCTTAGTCCTGGAATGGATGGATTGGGCAACAACCCAGAGCCCAACAGCCATACCGTTTTGAGCATGGTGTGTGGTGGAGGACTGGCCAAGGCTGAGGATCAGGGACTGAGGAGGGAGTGTCTGCAGCCCTCACACCACCTCCACCAGCTCCTGCTGCCTGGCTCTGGCTGAGATCTGAAGCTGTTTTTATGCCCCCAGCTTGGTTGCAGGGTGGAACCGTAGGGGACACGCAGCCTTTGGTGGTACAGTGAAGCAATTGAGCACACCCCCTGAGCTGGCCAGAGAGGAGGGGGAAATCAAGGGTGGGGTCTGGTGTGCTGACCCCAGGCCATCTTGCCCCAAGGAGGTTTAAGCTGTGTCTTGTCAGCTACCTTTGGGAGTTCCCCCCTACACCAATACTGTCACCTACCTCTCCCCACCCCCTGAAGGCAGCCCCCAAAAGGACCCCATGGGGAATTTACAGTCCCAGAAGGATTGCAGGCTGGGGCCTGCCCACCCTGCCTGCCTGAGCCTTTAGCCGGAGCCCGCACATCCCTGGCTTTCAGAGCCTGCCTGCCTCAGAGAGCCAGCGGCTAGCTCCTAGGCCTGCCCAGACTGACTGCCCGTCTGGTGTCACTCATCTCATTCTGTCGGCCAGGATTCCTACGAGGCCTCCCCGGGCTCCGAGACTCAGCGTAGGCGGCGGCGGCGGCACAGGCACAGCCCCACCGGCCCGCCAGGCTTCCCCCGAGACGGCGACTATCGGGACCAGGACTATCGGACCGAGCAAGGGGAGGAGGAGGAGGAGGAGGAGGATGAGGAGGAGGAGGAGAAGGCCAGTAACATCGTCATGCTGAGGATGCTGCCACAGGCAGCCACTGAGGATGACGTACGTGCCCCCTATGGCCCCGGGCAGGAGGCCAGGCTGGGTCTCCTCCAGGGTCCTCAACTTCTCCCCACCCCTCCCTCACCTGCAACCTCAGTGCCTTTCATCCCTTCTCCCCCTCCAGCTCCTATCCCCCAGCACTGATCCGTCCTCTGTGGGCAGGTCCCATCGGCCCCCCGGTCTGGAGGGAGGAGTGTCAGAGAGGCCGGCTTGGCCGAGGGACAGTGGCCGTGGGTGTCTGGCAGTGGTGGGTTTGGGTGGGAGAAGAGCAGTCCTGCATATTCCACTGGTCATCCAGCCATTTTGCATGGGTGCATCAAGGGCCAGATGCTCACTGGGCCAGTGCTGGCTATTGCTGGTAGCAGAGAGGACACTGGGGCCCTGTAACCGTTGGGGGAGGGATGGGATTTTCTGAAATTTCTTTCTCCTTTTCCCCCATCCTTTTTTGTCAGCAGCCTGGCCTGGCCTCAGAGCCTTGGGTGGCTGCTAATAGCCTCCCCGCCTGCCTCCCTTTCCTCCTGTTTCCTTTTCATACATACTTCTCATGATAGCCACACTGAAGCCCCACGAGGCCTACCAGAATAACCTCCAAGAATAGTCTCCTGATCCTGGTCCTTCTTAGTCCACTCCGCTGCCCCGCAACCCCCACCCCATGAATTCTCTGATCAGCCCTCCTCTGAAATCTGCTAGCTGCTCATTTTGTAGCAGAGAAAATCCCACTTGTGTATTTGAGGGTTTCTGAGGTCTGGCCCACCTGCCCTGTTCAGGGTCAGACAGTAGCTGGTTGCTGACATTTGTTGAGAATGTATCTCAGGGTGGGCCATATGTTAGGTATGATTCAGTCCCCATGGCAGCCCAGTAGGGAAGGTACTCTTTGTATTCCATCCTTTGGATGAGGAAACCAAGCCCTGAGTGGGAATGTGACTTGCCCCAGGTCTGACAGCCAGTGAATGGCAGAGCGGAGCTGGAGTCTGAACCCGGGCAGCTGGACCCTAGAGCCCACTTTTTGCTGCTTCCTCAGCCTTCCCTGAGTTTGGAGTCCTGATAAGCTCTTCTGTGTGTTTTTCCTTTTCATCCTGTGTATGGGTGTGTGTAAGGCTAATGTCCTGTCTGTTGTTCAACCTGGTGGGGAAACTGAGGCCCAGAGACGTGAAGACTCCTTCCCAAGAATGGCTGGCATAGGCTCCTGGTCCTCTGTGAGAGACCTCACTGGCCTAGAGACCCTGCCTCACCTGGTCCAAATCCCGAATTGCCTCTGCAGTCTCCCTCTGGCCTACTCCATCTAGGAAGCAATCCCCAGGACTACATCTTTTTGCTTTTTGTCTCCACCCTAAGTTATTGCTACAGTCATGGTCTAGGGCACATGGCTGGGATTTGCTCACACTCCTGTCCTCCTCAGTTTGGCATTTATGTTACGGATCTCTTTTGACGCAAGCTGCAGGTCAGCGGGGCAGGGGCGGGGGCGCGGGTTATCCCCTTGCCAAGGGCAAGAATTGCATCCCAGGTTTCCTTACTTCGTGGCTGCCAGCGAGCCCTTTGTCAGATCACCCTGCCCACCATTCTTAAGTGGCTGGCTCACTTGCTCTCTTGTTCTCTGTGCCCCTGAGGGTCATCCTGCTGCCATGCTTTACCTTGCTCTGTGCCCATTTCTTCATTTGATTCACTTTCTGCAAGTCTGGGGCTGAAAGTCAAGACTGTGGACTGGTGTGGGCATGGGGCTGTTGTCACTCAGGGAAAAGCTGCGAAAGAGGCGGAGGAGACTGTGTGCACATCACCGATGACCCCTCGGGATCCAGAGGCCTCCAGCCAGCCTCAGGTACCCAGCGGCCCCATTGTGCTGAGCCTGCCCTACTCTGTATCTCCCCGTATAGATCCGTGGCCAGCTGCAGTCCCACGGCGTGCAAGCACGGGAGGTTCGGCTGATGCGGAACAAATCTTCAGGTGAGCTTTTGTTCCAGTGCCCTCCCCTTCAAGTGGCCAGCCTCAGCCTCCAAATCTCCCTCCTGCCTCTGCCTTCTCCCCCACTCCCTCCACCACCTTCCTGCCACAGCTGGGAATGGGCAGCGTGGGGGGTGCCCTCTCTTCTCTCCCCCTCCCCACACTCTCCTCACAGCTCCAGCCAAAAGCCTCTTCAATGGGGCTGTCAGGGCAGGGGTGCAGCTCTGAGCTGAGCTGGGTGCTCCCCGGGGTCAGGGCCAGGGCCAGGCTCCCAGGCATCTCCTCTCTGGGACTCTGAGTATCTGAGATGGTAACCCCCTCCCATACACTCCCTTCCCTCTCCTTTCTTCTCCTTCCTCTGCCCCTCACTTTCCCCCACATTTTTTGGTAACAGCCTCTGACCAGAAAATAGCTCTGACGTGGTGGTCCCACGTGTGTGTCCCAAGGGGGAAGCGGGGGATGGCTCTTATCCAAGGACACATCCCAAGGAACAGCCAGGAGTTCCTGGCCTCGCCTGTTCCCTCCCTCCCTCTTGCAGGCTGCTTGGAGCTGGCCTGAGGTTAGCAGGGTGGTGGTGGGGGGAGTTGTCTCTACAGGACCTCTGCCCAGGCTCCCCAAGGCAGGCACAGTGGGGCCTCACTCTGCCTGGGCTTCTCTCTCCATCTCTCAGTCTCTCCTCCCCACACCTCCATCTCTCTCTCTCTCTCTCTCTCTCTCTCTTTCTCTCTTTCTCTCTTTCTCCCTCTCTCTCTTTCTCTCTCTCTGCCCCCCCAACTATATTATTCATTCCATCCTCCTATGCATCCTAACAGTTATTCTTTTGAACATTAAGCATGCCCCCCCAAGCCTCTCTCATCCAAGCCCTCCCCATGTATCTGCCTCTAAAGGACATGCTATCCTGAGGCCTCAACCCTGAATCCCTTTCCCAAGCCTGGAGTCTTGGTTGCATGTAGGTCTTGCTCTGTATCACCCCAACTACACCACACACGGACAGCTTCTGGGTCTCTCTCTCCACAAGGAGGTGTTCCAGGTGCGGCCTTCTCAATGGCCCTGGGCGCTTCTCCCAGGCACCCATTGATTCTTACCTCTAAGGTCCTCCTGGCCAATCCTGGCCACCATTCTCCTTTTGTCCAGGGGAACCTGGACTGTTTGTGGCTGTGGTCTCCACCCTGTGGCCCTGAGGTGGCTCCCTAGTGAGGCCCGCCTCCCCTGCGCTGCAGTGAGGCTGAGATGAGGTCGTGTCTTTAACCGCCCCTGGTTCCCAATGGGCCAAGAGCCTTCCTAGCCGCGCAGAGCAGCCTGGCCCAGCTTCTCTTTTGCTCCTGTGATTCAACACCTGTTACAGGACCCCTCCTGGGTGCCCCTGGCCTTGAGCCGGGCCCGCCCTGGAGTTACGTATTGTGGCTTGTGTGGAGCCAGCAGCCTGCCCACCGTCCCCTCCCTCCTTCTTTGGAGGCAGATCTCTCGTATTCTTTCCCTCCCGGCTGCTTCTCTCCGTCTCTGTCACCCCAGGCTGGCTGGGCAGGTCTGCCCGAGCCCCATCTCTCTCTCTCTTCCCAGTTGGTGTGTGTGTCTCTCCCCCTACCGACCTCTGGCCTCTGTTTTTCTCCCTCTGCCTTCCCTGCCCCACCTGGCCATCTACCTTGCCCCCCACACCCGCTAGTCTTTCTCTCTCTGATTGCCTCTTTCTCTTTCTTCCTTTCTCCTCTTCCCCTTTCCCTCTCTGCCCCCGTCCTCTCCCCTCGGGTCCCGCCCCCGGGAACGCCGTGTGTCCAAAGCTGTTGACTAACCCACTGCGTCTGTATCTGAATGCTGTCTCCAGGTCAGAGCCGGGGCTTCGCCTTCGTCGAGTTTAGTCACTTGCAGGACGCTACACGATGGATGGAAGCCAATCAGGTTGCTTTGCCGCACTTGAACCCCCCCCCAAACAAATACTACTTTGTAATCGAGCGCTCCCCATCGCCTGATTCTTATGGACACAGTTCCCTGCCCTGTGGCCCTGTGTCCCATCCCCCCTGCCCCCTCTCTCCCCTTCCTGACCCTCACTATCTCCTCTTCCCATCTCTCGCTACCCCACTGGGCTTCCCATCCAGAGCCCACACTCACCACTGGCCCCTTCCTACCGCCAGGCACTAGCGCTGCCCCTTCACCTCTCCCAGCTGAGCGTTCAGAGAAAGAGCTGCCAGGGTGGGTTCTTTCACCTAGCTTCCCACTCCCCCGGGGCTGGTTGGGGGGGGCACCCCTCTCTGGGGTTAGCCAGAGCCAGGACCTCATTCCACCCTCAGGACCACTGGAAGTCCTGCCAGTGAGGAGCTTAGCTATTGGCACAGTCACTAGCAAGACTCATTTTGTCAGCCCCCTCCCTGCATGTGAATTTGGCCCTTTGATTTTCATGCAAGGGGACAGCACTGCTCTGTTGATCTCAAGTTCCCGTCGAGTATGATAGTTTTATCGACACCCTGGCCTCACTTCGCCGCCCCTACCCTTCCTATCACATCTCCACACTCGCAGGAGGCACCACCTCAGGCAGCTCCGTCTTCTCGGCAAGGACCTGTGCACAGTCAGCCCCGGGGGGAGCCTGTCCCCCAAGCCTGGCACGGGATCCCAACTCAGCAGCTTTGGGACCTCCGAGACCCAAAGATCTGCCTGGTCACCCACCCCTGCCCAGATCCCTGGTGTAGGGCACTGGAGAGAAGTTTCAGGGGAGGAAGGGGCAGAGGTGATAGAATGGGGGATCCCGGCAGAGGCAGCCCTGGGGCCGTCTCCTTGGGGTTGGTAGGCTAGTGCCACGGGCCCAGGACCCAGCCATCCATGGGAAGACGGCCTCACGGCAGAAACTTCCATCTGTTCGAAATGGCTCTTTCTTTTTCCCCTTCTCCAGCACTAGCGCACCTGCGCTCTCTTTCTCTTTTTCTGCCCTCTCCCTCCCCGTCCCTGTCTCCCCTTACCCCCCAAGTGTAGCCTGTGTAGTCCTGGCCCTGGGTGTGGCCTGGCAGTGTAAGGACCGAGTGGGGGTTTCTCCCCACTGTCCGGCAAGCGTCGGTCAGCCGAACACTGTGTGCCTGGTGGTGTGTGCTCACATGTGTGCGTGCGTGTGCCCGGCAGAGCAGCAAACAGCTGCGCCCGAGAGCTGTGGCGCTTTCCCTCCCTACCTCCCTTCTTCCCTCCATCCGCTCTCCGACCTCCCTCCGTTCCCTGTCCCTCATCCATCCAGCTGAAGGGCTCGCTCACTCTCTTCTCCTGTGCTGAAACGGTGCGTGGGGCACTGCTGCCTGGACCTCACTGTGCTCTGCTTTTTCCCGCAGCACTCCCTCAACATCCTGGGCCAGAAGGTGTCGATGCACTACAGTGACCCCAAGCCCAAGATCAATGAGGACTGGCTGTGCAATAAGGTACAGGGGCGGTGGGCAGCAGTTGTCATGGACAGAGACAGCAACAGCAGTGACGGCGATCCCTCCCTTCCTCTCCCACTCTTTCTCCCTCCATCTCTCCCCCTCCCCCCAATCTCTCCTCTCCCTCCCTCTCTCTCTCTCTCTCATTCTCTATCCCTTGCTCGCTCAGCTTGAGTAGTCACCATTCCTAGCCAGCCATATACAAATGTGTAGTGACAAATGTGTAGTGAGCGTTCACTTGGTGCAGGCTCTGTCCTCCTAAAATGCAGTCTTGCCTGGAGTTCCAGTAGACTTTAAGGAAATATATACGTGGATGATGAATTAGTGACAGTGTAGGCTTGAATTGGTGGTGTGGAGAATGTGGGCTTCAGAGCCAGACTGGCTGAAATGAGACTATCCCAGATCGGCCTTGATTTTGGCCAAGGTGCTCAGCCTCTCTTTGCCTCACTTTCCCCGTCTCTAAAATGTGACTATTAATGACACCTCTCCCAAAAGGTGTTTGGGAGGATTCAGCTGTGTTAATGAGAGGGTAACACTCAGAACAGCGCCTGGCCCACAGTTAACACAGTCAAATTGTTGAAAAGCACAGAGCGTTCTGAGAGCCCATATCAGGTAGCTCAAGCCTGAAGGCCACTCTGACCAGGCCAAGTCAAACCTGAAACTGGAGGCTATGGTTTTGTAGTCACTTCTGTCTTCCCTAAGGGGAAGCTGAGGCTCAGAGAGGTGGAACCATGGGTGAACCTTTAGCCGTGCCCTGTGCCTTGCTCCTGATCACAGGTACTTGGATGCCACAGTGGCTTCAGGTCTGCCCTGGGGCCAGCATTGTGATTCCACAGTTTGTAGAGGCCCCAACCCTCTCCGCAGGAAGTACTCTGCCTAGTCAGGGAGAGTGGCGCATCTGTTTAAAAAAAAAAAGTCCTATCAGAGGATTGGTGCTCAACATTTCTGGAGAGATAAAGACAAAGTGACAGTGGAACTCCTTCCTGTATTTCCAGATAGCCTCAAAACCAGGGAATTCTCTTTTTTTTTTTGAGACAGGATCTGGCTCTGTCGCCCAGGCTGGAGTGCAGCGATCTGGGCTCACTGCAACCTCTTGTCTCCAGGGCTCAAGCCATCAGCCTCCAAAGTAGCTGGGACTACAGGCGCATGCCACCATGCCCACTAATTTTTGCCTTTTTTTTTTTTTTTTTTTTTGGTAGAGACAGGGTTTCGTCATGTTTGCCAGGCTGGTCTTGAACTCCTGAGCTCAAGCAGTCCTCCCACCTCAGCCTCCCAAAGTGCTGGGATTACAGGCGGGAGCCACCACGCCCAGCCCAAAACCAGGGAATTCTCTTGAACTCCTTCCCCTCCCCTGCATCCTGTTGGCCACCAGGTCCTGTCACTTCCATCACAGAATCGCCACCTTCCCTCCCTCGCCATTCCCGCTGCTCATGCCAATCGTCACGCTCTCACCCACTCGCTGTGGAGCCCTCTCTGGTATGCTGGCCTCTTGTCCTCTTTCTCCCACGCCCTCACCTGGAACATTCCTCAAAACCACTTCTGACCACCCACGCCTCTCCTCCTCTGCTTAACCAGCCCCAGCTCAGCTTAAGCATAAGATCCTCCATTACCTAACTGGCTTCCTTACCCGGCCTTGGCTTTTTGCTTCTCCCCTTACTCTCCCACACCAGTTTTGGAAATTCCATTGTTCCCTCCGATAACAATCCCTCCCCAGCAAGGCTTAACAAAACAAAAGTTCTGGGCATCCCAGGTCAAACCTCCCTGCTTCTGTACAGGGACTGTACAGCCCATTTCCCTCCCCGAGCCCCTGCTGGATGGTCCATGCAGACTGACCTGCCCCTCTTCATGCTGCATCTGCCCCCGTGCTATTAGGCCATGAGGGCAGAGACCATGTTCTGGCCATGTGCAGCAGGGCCCGGCCCAGGAGTGGTGCTTAGTACCTGAGTCTGGAACAGAGATGGAGTGTGGTAGAAGCTGCGTCTCCAGATGCTGGAACGTTCAAGGAAAATTTCTCAAGCGTAGCAGGATCCAGCCCAGTCCTAGAGCTAAGAGGAGGGATGCGGGTCTGGCTACTGACTTCTAGGGCTGAAACACTGAAAGGTTTCTGAATAGAGAAGCAAGTTTCAGGGAGAGGAACCTAATAAAGGGATTGAATACATGAGGCAGGGAACAGTCCTGGGAGTTGGTGGCCTTAAGAAGGCAGAGGAAGGAGAGGAGGGAGTTGTTGAAACAAGTGGGGGAGTTGTTTATTCCTGAGCTGAGCGGGTTGGCACAGAGGACAAATGAGAGTCTGGAAAGGGAAGATGCACAGTACTGAGAACCACATCAGAAGGTTCAGAAGGCACCCGCCACCCTTGCCTGGGGACTTTCCTTCCTGGGGCACTGCGGGGTCCCTGGGAGATCTCTGCATCCAAGTTTGGAGGGTGCAGTGGGAAATCCCTGCTCCCTCTGACGGCCTGGCCTGTGCCTCACAGTGTGGCGTCCAGAACTTCAAACGCCGAGAGAAGTGCTTCAAATGTGGCGTGCCCAAGTCAGGTGAGGCTCACCTACCTCTCGCACTCTCCAGGGCGGGGCAGTTGGGGAGAAGGGAAGGGTGAGGGGTCTGTGCTCAGGGCTTGGTATAGGGAGGAGGGTGACCAGTCGTGGAGCCTTCCCCTTATCATCAGCCTGTCTCCCACTGCCCCTGACAGAGGCAGAGCAGAAGCTGCCCCTCGGCACGAGGCTGGATCAGCAGACACTGCCACTGGGTGGCCGGGAGCTGAGCCAGGGCCTGCTTCCCCTGCCGCAGCCCTACCAGGCCCAGGGAGTCCTGGCCTCCCAAGCCCTGTCACAGGGCTCAGAGCCAAGCTCAGAGAACGCCAATGACAGTGAGTCAGTTGTTCCTTCTTCCTCTGTGCCCTAGGGTGTCTGGGCTGGGCTCACCAAGACCAGAGAAATGGCAGTGAGCAGGACCTCATCCTCATGGAATCTCCACTTGGTGCGGGGATAGACATTTGATGTAGGGAGAACAGGGGGAGTGGCAACATCCTCCCTGCCTTTGGGGGTGTGTCGGGAAGGTTCTCAGCAGACAGGCAGCCAGGCTGGCACCTGGACCGCCAAGCAGAGTTGATCCTGGAGGAAGCAGTGAGGGAAGCGGCAGTTGCAGGAGCATGGGGGGCGGGGGGTGGGGGCAGAGGAAAGGGAGCAGTGGGGGCATTGAAGGGCAGGGCTGGCAGGAGTGCCAGGGGTGTCCTCTAACACTGGGCCCCTTCCCACAGCCATCATTTTGCGCAACCTGAACCCACACAGCACCATGGATTCCATCCTGGGGGCCCTGGCACCCTACGCAGTGCTGTCCTCCTCCAACGTGCGCGTCATAAAGGACAAGCAGACCCAACTGAACCGCGGCTTTGCCTTCATCCAGCTCTCCACCATCGTGGTGAGGGCGGCACAGTTGGGGGCCGGGCAGCCAGGGTCCCGGCCCCCGGGGTGGAGAGGAGGGTCCTTTTCCCCAGCCTCCCACCGTGGCCGCCAGCCTGGAAACCGGGCAATGGAGCCGGGGGCCTCCCCGGGCCTGACCCTTCT
Organism: Hylobates moloch; assembly: GCF_009828535.3. NCBI lineage: Eukaryota > Metazoa > Chordata > Mammalia > Primates > Hylobatidae > Hylobates > Hylobates moloch. The sequence goes on from NW_026652282.1 coordinate 42,214,373, forward strand.
GTCCCTGTCTCCCCTCCTCCCACAGGAGGCAGCCCAGCTGCTGCAGATCCTGCAGGCCCTGCACCCACCGCTCACTATCGACGGCAAGACCATCAATGTTGAGTTTGCCAAGGGTTCTAAGAGGTCAGGGCCCCACCTGTGTGCCTTCCCACCCTTCCCCTCCCCACCCTCCCACTCCCCCCTACCGCTTGGGGCCTCCCATCTCACTCCCAGTCTCTAACATCCTCCTCAGGGACATGGCCTCCAATGAAGGCAGTCGCATCAGTGCTGCCTCTGTGGCCAGCACTGCCATTGCTGCGGCCCAGTGGGCCATCTCACAGGTACTCAGACCCCTTGTGCCTCCCAGCGTCCTGAGACCTGGGCTTTCTCAACCCTCCTGCACCCTCTCTGAAGCAGGAAGGCTGGCTTGCTATCCATGGATGCAAAACCCTCTCCCAGTAGCTGGCATGGCTATTCTACCTTGCTCCTGGCTCTCTGGACCCCCTGGGACATTCCCCTTCATCATCACCGCAGCTTTCTTCCCAGTTGCCTCCCATGCGCTCATGTACGACGCCATTGTGCCTGGCATTCTGTGCTGTTTGGTGGGGTTTTTATTATCCTGAATTGGTATGATATACACATATCCTTATATGTAATATATACATATATGATGCACACATATACTTATATGTAATATATACATATGTGATATACACATATCCTTATATGTAATATATACATATGTGATATACACATATCCTTATATGTAATATATACATATGTGATATACATATATCCTTATATGTAATATATACATATATACACATATCATATGTTCCTAAATAAAAATAATGTATAAGTGGTTGAGAGAAAATTGGGAGAAGAGAATAAAGAAGTAAGAAGATGGTGTCTTCCTTGGCCTGACACCCAACACACACACCACACACAGCAGAATCAGCAGAATCAGCCCTGGAACATTTTGGCGTTCGTCTGTTTTTCCGTCTTGTGTTTGCCACTGGCCTATTTATTCTCTTGTGGCCAGGCAACCCTCGCTTTCCACTTGTCTTAAGGCTGCATGCTTTGTCTGTCAGGTAGAAATACTAGCCCCACGTGTGGGACAGATGCTTCTAGCAGGTTCCCCACCCCCCATCCCCGTACCTTCTTGTTCTAATGAACCCCTCCCACCTGCCCTTCAGGCCTCCCAAGGTGGGGAGGGTACCTGGGCCACCTCCGAGGAGCCGCCGGTCGACTACAGCTACTACCAACAGGATGAGGGCTATGGCAACAGCCAGGGCACAGAGTCTTCCCTCTATGCCCATGGCTACCTCAAGGGCACCAAGGGCCCTGGCATCACTGGAACCAAAGGGGATCCCACCGGAGCAGGTAAGCCCCAGCATCTCTCTCTGCAGCTGTGGTGGGGGCCAGCAGGCATAGAGTCCCTGGCCCCATTATTCACAGGCATTCTCCCTGCCCTGTCCCTTCTTACAGGTCCCGAGGCCTCCCTAGAGCCTGGGGCTGACTCTGTGTCAATGCAGGCTTTCTCTCGTGCCCAGCCTGGTGCTGCCCCTGGCATCTACCAACAATCAGCCGAGGCGAGCAGCAGCCAGGGCACTGCTGCCAACAGCCAGGTGAGTGAGCCCTGTGGGTATGTATCCCGGGGAGGCAGGCAGGCGGCAGGGGTGGCATGGGCAGACACTGAGCCCTGTTCTCCTGTCTGGCCCCATGACCAGTCGTATACCATCATGTCACCTGCTGTGCTCAAATCTGAGCTCCAGAGCCCTACCCATCCTAGTTCTGCTCTCCCACCGGCCACCAGCCCCACTGCCCAGGAATCCTACAGCCAGTACCGTGAGTAGCCACAGCCTGTGGGTAGGGATGGGGAGTTCTTAATAAAGCAGGGAAGAGTGTGACCCCGTTCCCCTCATCCCCTAGCTGTTCCCGACGTCTCCACCTACCAGTACGATGAGACCTCTGGCTACTACTATGACCCCCAGACCGGCCTCTACTATGACCCCAACTCCCAGGTAATAGGGCAGCCCAGGGAGGGATGGGATCGGGTCAGGTCACATCAGGAGCAGCTGGTCCTGCAGGTTCCCTTCACAAGGTCTTCCCTCACATCCCCTCTTCCCTCCTCCTCCCTCAGTATTACTACAATGCTCAGAGCCAGCAGTACCTGTACTGGGATGGGGAGAGGCGGACCTATGTTCCCGCCCTGGAGCAGTCGGCTGATGGGCATAAGGAGACAGGGGCACCCTCGAAGGAGGGCAAAGAGAAGAAGGAGAAGCACAAGACCAAGACAGCTCAACAGGTGAACACCAGGGTCCAGCAGTCACTGGCTGGCTGTGTGGTGTCTTCCAGCAACGGCACTCTGTCAGCTCTCGCCCTCTCCTGCCAAGGGAGATGGCGGGCGGGTGTGGATGTGGGCAGTGACTGCTTAGCAGACCATGCTCTTGCCCCAGCTCTGCTCTTTGCTGAATGGCCTTGAGACAGAGCAGTCTCCTCAGTGTGTGGCAGGGTTGCCCAACTCCAGGAGGTGGCTTGTGCCATCCGAGTGAGCCCTGTCAGGTGTCTTCTGTCCTATGGTGGGGACCCTCACATGCTGCTGGTGAATATATATATATGCCAGAGAAATTCTCACAGGCCATAAGGGGGTGGGCAGGAAAAAAGCCCTGCAGTGTTTTGTGGGAGTGGGCAAATGGAGGGCACCTCAGTGTCTCTCTCTGGAGAAAGGGTGTGACACTGTGAGCGTAGCATTTATCAAGCAAGCACTAAGTGTTCCCTCAGCAACCTGGTGAATTCTAAAAATGGTGCTGTGCTGGGGGGAACATGGAAATATAGAATGTGGCATTGTGTCATGCATATAAATTAAAGTTATACACAGATAAACATTCCTATACATTTTTAAATGATAAAATGGAAATGCACAACAAATGTGACAGCATGGGTGTGTGTCAGGGGAAGAGGAGTGTCTTCATCCATCTGCTGCCCTATAACAATACCACAGACTGGGTAATTTATAAGGAAAAGAGATTGATTTGGCTCACAGTTCTGTAGGCAGGGAAGCCCAATGGTGTTGGCATCTGGTGAGGGCCTTCTTGCTACATCATAACATGGCAAAGGGCAAGTGAGCATGCATGAGAGCAAGAGAAAATTGGGCCAAACTCCCCCTTTTTATCTGGAACCCACTGTCAGTGATGGCATTAAATGGAGACTCAAAAGGTGGAGGGGGGCCGGGAGCCGCAGCTCATGCCTGTAATCCCAGCAGTTTGGGAGGCTGGGGTGGGCAGATCACCTGAGGTCAGGAGTTCAAGACCAGCCTGGCCAACATGGCGAAACCCCGTCTCTACTAAAAATACAAAACTTAGCCAGGCGTGGTGGCAGGCACCTGGAATCCCAGCTACTCAGGAAGCTGAGGCAGGAGAATCACTTGAACCCAGGAGGCGGAGGTTGCAGTGAGCTGAGATCGTGCCATTGCACTCCAGCCTGGGTGACAAGAGCGAGACTCCTTCTCAAAATATATATGTATATTATATAATATAATATATATATTATTTTATATATAAAGGTGGAGGAGATGGGAGGGGGGTGAAGGATGAGAAATTACTTAATGGGTATGATGTACATTATTTGGCTGATGGATGCTCTAAGAACCCTGACTTCAGCACTATACAATCTGTGCATGTAACAAAAGCACTTGTTTATTTTATTTATTTATTATTTTTTTGAGATGGAGTTTCGCTCTTATCATCCAGGCTGGAGTGCAGTGGCACAGTCTCGGATCACTGCAGCCTCCACCTCCTGGGTTCAAGCGATTCTCCTGCATCAGCCTCCCGAGTAGCTGGGATTACAGGCATCCGCCACCATGCCCAGCTAATTTTTTTGTAATTTTAGTAGAGACGGGGTTTCGCCATGTTGGCCAGGCTGGTCTCGAACTCATGACCTCAGGTGATGTGCCTGTCTCGGCCTCCCAAAGTGCTGGGGTCACAGGCATGAGCCACCGCGCCTGGCTACAAAAGCACTTGTTACCCCATAAACTTACACAATTTCTTTAAAAAGCAGCCGCGATCTCTTGAGGAGGGCAGAGCCTTCGTGACCTCATCACCTCTGAAAGGCCCTGCCTGTCAACACTGTTGCATCAGGGATTAAATTTATCTTTTGAGATGGAGTTTCACTCTTGTTGCCCAGGCTGGAGTGCAATGGTGCAATCTCAGCACACTGCAGCCTCCGCCTCCCGGGTTCAAGGAATTCTCCTGCCGCAGCCTTCCAAGTAGCTGGGATTACAGGCATCCACCACCACGCCCGGCTAATTTTGTATTTTTTTAGTAGAGCTGGGGTTTCACTATGTTAGCCAGGCTGGTCTCAAAACTCCTGACCTCAAGTGATCCACCTGCCTTGGCCTCCCAAAGTGCTGGGATTACAGATGTGAGCCACTGCGCTCAGCTGGGATAAAGGCTCCACCTGTGAACACTGTTGCATTAGGGATTACATTTCTGACACATGAATTTTGAGGGACAAAAACCATAACAGAGAACATAGCCAGAGAGGGGCTTGACAGGAAGCACTGGTGACTGGTGACAGAAAATAGAAACTTGCGCTACTGTGTCCCTCACCTTCTGCTTGTTCTGCCTCAGCTTCCCCTCATCTGCCTCCCAGATGGGCCCACCACTCTGTCCACACTGCTTCTGCCACCTCACCATTGCAAACCAGTGGGGGTGGGGGCACAGGGTGTGTTCAGTGATGAGGTCAGGAATAGCCAGGTGCCAAGTGCCTTGCAGGCTGTGGTTGCGAGTTTGGGTTTATTCTTGGTGTGATGAGAGGCGAAGGAAGGGTTTTAAGGACATTGTATTTGGGGGTGGGAGTGGCGTATACTTCGTGAAAGAGCGCTCTGCTGGGAGAGGTGGTCAGGAGCCATAGCCCAGAGGCCAGATGAAGCCTTCTGCAGTGGTTCGGACTAGGGATAGTGGCCGGCCCGTGTTTGAGGATAAAGGGCAGTGGGTCAGCGGATAGAGTTAGTAGCCCCAGGGGCATGAGGGTTCTGGGAACCTCACCTCCACCCTCACCCCCAGATTGCCAAGGACATGGAACGCTGGGCCCGCAGTCTCAACAAACAAAAAGAAAACTTCAAAAATAGCTTCCAGCCTATCAGCTCCCTGCGAGATGACGAGAGGCGGGAGTCAGCCACTGCAGATGCTGGCTATGCCATCCTCGAGAAGAAGGTGTGTTGGGGCCACCCCCCTGCACCCTGCCCCACAATCTTGTCCTTCCTTTGGGCCCTCTGTGGAGTCCCTGAATTTCTGTGTCCCTCCACCCCAGGGAGCACTAGCCGAGAGACAGCACACCAGCATGGATCTCCCGAAATTGGCCAGTGACGACCGCCCAGTGAGTGCCCAAGGCAGAGAGGGGCGGGGGCTCTGATCTGGCCAGGCCTGACCGCCCACCCTCACCCTCTACAGAGCCCTCCGCGAGGGCTGGTGGCAGCCTACAGCGGGGAGAGTGACAGTGAGGAGGAGCAGGAGCGTGGGGGCCCCGAGCGGGAGGAGAAGCTCACTGACTGGCAGAAGCTGGCCTGTCTGCTCTGCCGACGCCAGTTCCCCAGCAAAGAGGCACTCATCCGGCACCAGCAGCTCTCAGGGCTCCACAAGGTAACTGAGCGGATGGTTGGCAGCGCATGCTGGGGCCTGGCCCACTGAGGCTCAGCCTCTTCACTTCTCATCCTGTCCCTCTTGCAGCAAAACCTTGAGATTCACCGGCGAGCCCACTTGTCAGAAAACGAGCTAGAAGCACTAGAGAAGAATGACATGGAGGTGAGGTGTGACCTGCCCCTGGGCTCCCTCCCCTATGTCCCTTCCAAGTCCCCATCACCTCAGGCAGCTGGAGTTCAATTTCTCACGTGTTAACCCCATGAGCTTTCTTCCTCATTTTCCTACCCCGGCTGCTTGTGCCTGTGATGGCCTGACCCTCAGGACCTGAGCCTCATTAGCCAGATGGCACACCCTGTGGACCCCACTCCCCATGCCTGTGTTGCCTGAGAAAAGAGACCAGCTCCCCAACATTCACACACACATACAAACTTTCAGCAAATGAAGTACCGGGACCGTGCAGCTGAACGCAGAGAAAAGTATGGCATCCCCGAACCACCAGAGCCCAAGAGGAGGAAGTACGGCGGCATATCCACAGCCTCCGTGTGAGTAGCTGGGCTAGGTGAGGGGGTCTGGGGCCCGGGGCCGGCAGGCCGACCACTCATGCTGTGTACCGCCCCTGCAGAGACTTCGAGCAGCCTACTCGGGACGGGCTGGGCAGTGACAACATTGGCAGTCGCATGCTCCAGGCCATGGGCTGGAAAGAGGGCAGCGGCCTGGGCCGCAAGAAGCAGGGCATTGTAACGCCTATCGAGGTGAGTCTCAGGCAGTCCTGTCCCATCCCCCAGCCCCCCTCACAGCATCCCCCACCAGCCTGACAGAGCCTGCCTCCCTCATACAGGCCCAAACACGGGTGCGGGGCTCTGGCCTGGGTGCACGGGGCAGCTCCTACGGGGTCACCTCAACCGAGTCCTACAAGGAGACACTGCACAAGACAATGGTGACCCGCTTCAACGAGGCCCAGTGATCAGCTTCAAGAGCAACTTCTCCACATGTCGGGTGTCCATCCTGGGGCAGGGAAGGACAGAGTGTTGGATGGCTGGGACGGGGCCTTGCTCTTGTCGGCCAGCCCACTCCCCAGCCAGAGAGGGCTTGACCAAATCAAATTGAGGTGGTGATTTTTGTTGGAAAATTGGGCTGGGATCATGTCCTTTTTTATAATAAAAGCTGAAAAGTCTGCATGTTGGCCTCTCCTCTTTCTCGTGCTCTAGCACAGTTGTATAGCCTATACAGACACAGGGACCCAAGCAGATGGACAGGGGACCTTATCGGGCCAAGGTGGATGGCAGTGGTGGCATTCAGTGTCTGGAACATAATGGCTACTGGAACATGGGGTTCTGACCTGTACCCCAACCCATAATATCCTGGTTATGGCCCCTCTCCCTTGTTGGGTCCAGCAGGTTATGTTGTACCAGGAAATCTAGCACCACCAGGCATGAAGCCCCCCCGATCAGAGCTAGGACTAGGAACCCCCATCCCCTGTCCTTGCTGCCCCCTGGCTGTACTTAGCCTGCAGTCCCAAGGCTAAACTGCATTTTGCCATCCCTAGATCTGGGGACAATTCCCTCAGGCATCTCCAAGTAGAAGACAAGAGGTACTCAGGCACCAGCTGGCCCAGAGCCCTCAACATGCTGATGACCTCAGAGGGGTGGAGGTGGAGCTCGACCTGCAAATCCAAGGCCAGGTCCCAGGGATGCCCTTTGAGAACCGTTCAGGCCTACCTTCTCTGTTGTTACCACAGTGTCCCACCCTTCTAGTCACTGCAACCCATGATTCCCAAGTATGTGCTTGTGCTCTCGGCAGAGGTTCTGGGTACAGTGGACTGTGACGCTGGGGCTGCCCTCTTCCAGGCCTCAGAGGGCCACAGCATGAAAGGGGGATGGTGCTAGAAGACCAGTTGGTGCAAAGTCCCTCCCCCATTTATTAATATACATTGTGACACCACCCTGCAACAGTCATAGGAGGTGGGGTTAGAAAGAAGGGGACCCCTAGAGGTAGGATGATGCTGATCTGGGGTGGCGGGTGTTGCCCAATGAAGGAAGGGGATGGGAGAAAAAAGGGGTGAAGGAAACAGGATTAAAAAGAGGCCTCCTGGGCCTGGGCACAGTGAGTTGTACCTGTAAGTAATCCCAGCACTTTAGGAGGCTGAGGCAGATGGATCACTTGAGCTCAGGAGTTCAAGACCAGCCTGGATAACATAGCCAGGCCCTGTCTCTACAAAAAATAAATAAATAAATAAAATTAGGCTGGGTACAGTGATTCGCGCCTGTAATCCCAGCATTCTGGCAGGCCGAAGCAGATGGATCACTTGAGCTCAGGAGTTTGAGACCAGCCTGGGCAACATGGTGAAACCCCATCTCTACAAAAAAACAAAAAAAAGTACAAAAATTAACCAGCTGTAGTGGCACACACCTGTAATCCCAGCTACTCAGGAAGCTGTAGTGGGAGGATTGCTTGAGCCCGGGAGGTGGAGGTCGCAGCGAGCCGAGATCGCGCCCCTGCACCCAAGTCTGGGGGTCAAGAGTGAAACGCTGTCTTGAAAAAAAGAGGCTGCCCTAGTCTCAGGATGGGTATGTCTTTTAGCAGAAACGCCTCCACATTCCCTTCCCTCTTCCCACCCCAGAGCACTGCTCCCAAAATCCCACAACAAGGAACCCTCATACCTCAACTGGCAGGAGTGCAAAATGGTACAGCCACTCTGGAAAACTGGCTGCTTCCTATAAAGTTAAAATATGCTTAACCTATGGCCCAGCAATTCTACTCTTAGATATTTAGCCCCAAATACATGAAAACATGTCAACAAAAGACTTGATACATATATTTGTAGCAGCTGTATTCCCAATAGCCAAAAACTGGGAACAACCCAAATGTCCAACTAGAGGAGAATGGATACAGTGTGGTATATTCAAAGGATGGACTACAGCTCAGCAATCAAAAGGAACACAGTGCTGATACAGATATCAAGGGATGAGTCTCACATGGTGAGATTGTTCACATGATGAAAGAAACCAGACACAAAAAGCACATAATGTTTCATTCCATTTATATGAAGTTCTAAGGCAGGCAGAACAATTTTATAGTGATAGTAGAAGAGGGTTGAGGTGAGGAGGGTGTCACTGGAAAGGGTTGCAAGGTAGCTTTCTGGAATCATGAAAAGTTTCTATGTCTTGATTGGGGTGCTGGTCACATGGGTGTATACCTATTTAAAAGTCCAATAAGCTGAATAACTAAAATCTGAGTGTTTTATTGTATGTAAATTATACAAGAAGTTGGAAAATGACCGCCACAGCAAACCTCAATAAATAAGAAGGAAATAACAGAAATTGATGATATAGAAAACAAAAAATGACAGATTAATAGAAACCAAAAGCAGAATCTGAAAACAAAAATTAAGAGGAAACACTTTTGGCAAGACTGGTCAATTGAAGAAGATAGAAGATGCAAATGCAACAGAGCTTTTAAAAATAAAGAATGTATCTGAAAATCTAGAAGAAATGAATATATTCCTAGAGAAATATCAAATGCCAAAACTGTTCCATGGAGAAACTGATTACTGAAATGGAGCAATTAGTAATATAGAAATTGAAATGGTAGTCAAGATCTTCCCTTTCCCCACAAAAAAAAAAAAAAAAAAAGGGCCCAGATGATGTGTGTGTGTGTGTTTCTTTCTTTCTTTTCTTTTTTTTTTTCAGATGGAGTCTTACTCTGTCACCCAGGCTGGAGTGCAGTGGTGCGATCTCAGCTTACTGCAACCTCCACCTTCTGGGTTCAAGCAATTCTCTTGCCTCAGCCTCCTGAGTAGCTGGGACTACAGGTGTGCACCACCACACTCAGCGAATATTTTGTATTCTTAGTAGAGATGGGGTTTCGCTATGTTGGCCAGCTGGTCTTGAACTCCTGACCTCAGGTGATCCACCCTCCTTGGTCTCCCAAAGTGCTGGGATTACAGGCGTGAGCCACCTCGCCTGGCCCAGATGGTTTTTATAAAAGCATTCTACCAAACTCCCAAGGATTCCTTTCTTATCAAAGTTAATTCCTTTCTTATTAAAGTTGTTCTAGATACTAGAAAAAAGAAAAGATGTCTATTTTAAGAGGCTAGTGTTAGCTGAAGCTGCGAAGGAAGAGGCACTCTCATACATCGCTGGAGGCGATGCAAAATAGTACAACCCTCTCTTCCACCCTCCCTCTCCCTCTCCTTTGTCTATTTTCCTGCCTCCACAGGGCTCACTGTGGGACCACAGATGCACCCCACTATGCCCAGCTAATTCTTTGATTTTTTGTGGAGACTAGGTGGTGGTGGTGGGGGGTGTGTGTGTTGTGGTGTGTGTTGGGTGGGGGGGGGCCTCACTTTGTTGCCCAGGCTGGTCTTGAACTCCTGGGCTCAAGCAATCAGCCTGCCAAAGTGATGGGATTGTAGGCGTGAGCCACCGCGCCTGGCCAAGACTCTATTTATTAAAGGGCTAAAAAATTTTGCCAGGCGCGGTGGCTCACGCCTGTAATCCCAGCACTTTGGGAGGCCGAGCGGGCCATATCGCCTGAGCTCAGGAGCTCGCGTCCAGTCTGGCTAACATGGCGAAATCCCGTCTCTACTATGGTAACATATGTAAACATAGAAAAGATAACAGTAAAATTTTGTCTGTGTTATAGGACCGTTGACCAAAATGTTATGCAGCACATGATTGTATATCCATAATTTATATTACTGTGTATAGTCGCAGATATCTATTATAATACGGGTTTGTATGTGAAACTATAATTTTACTTATTGTTATGTTTACGGTCTGTGTCTCTTGCTAGAATGTCAGCTCCATGAGCTCAAGGAAGAATTTCCAGCACCTGACCCATGTCAAATGAACTTTTTTGGCCACCTGAGTCTTGGTCTCCCCATCTGTAGGATGGGTGTGCCTTTCCATGTGGAGGAACCCACACGTTCCGTTTCCTCTTCCCACCCTACAGAGCACGGCTCCGGCAATTCCACAGCCCAGGCTTACATTTTCCCATATTCTGGACGCTGGTGCCCACCACGTGCACCAGGCACTGGCCAGACAGAACTACCACCCCCAGCATGCCGCGCGCATTTGGGCCGTACCACAACCTGTAGGGTCATCTGGGTCTGAAACGGGCACCAGCGACGCGGGAGCAGGGACTGACGCCCCTCTAGCAAAGCATTTGTGGTACATCCCAGACCCGGGGCTCTCCAAGGCCCCGCGCTTCCGAGCTCCGCGCAAACTCTGGCTTCTCTTGTACGACGGAGGTGGTTTGCTCTTCCGTTGCCCCGTGGCTTCAGCTCATCTTTGGCAGGAAGGCGAGGCTTCCGCCCGGCACAGGGGGTGAGCTGGAGCACCGTGCCCCCAAGCCTCTGGACAGCATTTGGAGGAGGGTGCTTCCCTAATCCCAACTTCGGGGATCCCCTCATGGGCGTATTTGGAGCCTCCGGGCCCGGGGTGATATTTTGGGGGCGTCTGCTTTTGAGGAGACCCTTAAGGGGTTCCGTTTGAGGACTTCGGGGTGGGATTTGGGAGTCTGTTTCGGGGAGCACCCCTCGGAGACAGGGTTTGGGGGGCTTTGGGGAGATTCTTAGGGTGTGTGTATGGGCACCCTTGTCCCTGGAGCAGGATTTGGGTTATTCTTCAAGGGGAGAAGCAAAGTTTGAGGTTACTAAAGTCAAGGCGGGACTGGGGGAGGGCTTGTTTCAGGACGGAGTCCTGGTGACAGTGAGAACAATCGGGACCGACGTGGCATTGTGGAGGTGTCAGGCCTTTGTGACCTCTGGTTCTGTGATGACGTCCTCCCCGCGTCTGGAGGCTCAGGACTGCGAGACTGGACACGTCGGGGGCCCAGATGTTTCTAGGGAGAGAAGCCTCCCAGCTCAGGCTGGGGAAGGGACACCGGAGCCCAGCTCTTCCTGAGCTGACGCGGCGCCACCCGGCCTTTATTCATTATTCATAATAAGGTGGGGCTGTGGTAGGAGGCAGTTTTTTGCCTCTTTCGCACCTGGTCCGCTGAAGGTTATCGGCTTGTGAATTATTCACGAGGGGCGGATCAGCGTGCCGAAGGGACGTGCTGAAGGGGCGTTCTGAAGTCTGCCGCGCAAACGAGTTCATTGACGATTCGCAAAAGTTAAGTAGCACCCTGAGTTTTCAGTGGCTTTTCTAGGGGTTCCGTGCTTAATTCATGAGGAGTGTGGCTTTTGCAGCTTTGTCTGCATGATCCGCGGTTAGCTTTCCCTTGCAGGTACCAGAGTTAAAACCTGGCGAGTAGCGAAGGGATGAGGCCTCCTACATTGTTCATTTCTTATGGCCTGGTAATCCCAGATAATCAGCCGAGGCTCTGGATTCAAATCCCATCGATCCTTTCCAGTTGTGTGATCTTTGGCAAATCGTTTTGTAAGCCTGAATAATAGGTATGAGGATAATGGTAAGATTAGCTTACACTCGTTTAGCTACTTAGCGCATTTAATCTTCACGACAATCCTAGGAGGTAGGTCATTATTACCCCCACTTTATAGATAAGGAAACTGGGACACAGGAAGGCTAAGTAATTTGCCTAAGGTCACACAATCAGTGAGTGGCTGGGCCGGGATTCAAATTGGGGTCTAGTTCCGCAATCTGTAGTCTTAACCAGATGCCATAATGTCTCCCCTCCCCACTCCCCTGCGCCGCCATTTAATAGTACTACTACTACTAAGATAACACTTAGTATGTGCCAGGCACTGGTCTAAGCCCTTTCTACTTATTTCTTCATTTAAACTCCATCGCAAGGTAAGTTGTTGTTATTCCTATTTTATGGATGGGGAAGCAGTGGCCCAAGTTGGGGGTTTCTCTAGTGGCTGAGTATTCATAACTAATTTTATATTAATGTAAATATATATTTACATATCTTAACATATTACCTTTATATTAACATATAATATTTTAAAAATTTAACAGTGCCTTGTGCCGGCAATGTTCTAAGGCTCATCCCATAATTTATATTCTCTGATTTTCTTTTGTTTGAGACGGAGTTTCTTTCCTGTCGCCCAAGCTGGAGTGCAATGGCGCGATCTCGGCTGACTGCAACCTCTGCTTCCCGAGTTGAAGCGATTCTCCTGCCTCAGCCTCCCCAGTAGCTGGGATTACAGGCGCCCGCCACCATGCCCAGCTAATTTTTGTATTTTTAGTAGAGACAGGGTTTCACCATCTTGGCCAGGCTGGTCTTGAATTCCTGACCTCAGGTGATCCACCCGCCTCGGTCTCCTAAAGTGCTGGGATTACAGGCGTGATCTGATTTTCATAATAACACATCTCTGTGAGGTGGGTGGGCTCTATTACTATCCTCATTTTACAGTTGTGGAAACTGAAGCACCTGCCAAAGACATGTAGTGAGTTTGGGTTTGATTGGACCAAGGCAGTCCTTGTTCCTGAGGCGGGGAGAATGGAGGGAGGCGTGGAGAAGGGAGGCGGGGGCAGGGAGTACACTTCCCCTGGGTTTTCTGGTGGCACTGCAGTGACATCTTTCATTATTCATGAACAGGAAGGCGTGCTCACTTTGCCTTGGCTATAGCATCGTAATCCCTATTTGCTGGGCAGGGCAGTCTTGGGTGTTTCTTCGCCTTATGCATAATTCATAAATTGGGTGGAACCTTTCTTGACCTCTCTGAGTTTCCAGGTTGAGCTACTGCAGCAGCATAATTCATTATTCAGGACCTGGGAGAGTGTGTTTTCCCTGCAGTAGCCCCATTTCCCTGCTTACAGTGTATTAGATGCAGCAATAGGCGGGCGTGCCCCTTTTATTCCAACCCAGTGGGCCTCATGCATTATTCATGAGTAAGTTGTGGCCTCCTTAGCTTCCGGGCCCCTGCAAGATCATCATTATTCATGAATGGGGGGTGTGTGGCTTCCATGTTTTAACATCTGTTTTCTGGTTGCTGGTTGTTAGTCTACCAACCACTCAACTTCATGCATAACTTATAATCAGGAAGCATGGCCTTAACGGTTTTTCTTCGCTTCCATGACAGCCTAGCTGCAACAATTCATTCATTATTCACATTCCATGAGGCGTGGCCTCTGTTTTAACTGTTTTCGTTGTTACTGCCACAATGTCCACCAGGTGGTGCTGTTCCACTTCTAACCGAATGAATCGCAACTGGGTAGGGAACTTTATGCATGATTCATAAGTAGGCGCGGCCCGCTTGCATCCGGGTTTCTGGGGGTGGGGCCCAAGGTTTTGTTCCGGCCCCAGGCTCAGCAGCCGCCATCTTGTGTCGGCGGCTCGGCTGAAGGAGGTGGCAGGGACAACCACAACCACAACGGCCGGGGGAGGAGAAGGCGGCAGCGGCGAATCTAGGCGGCCCAGGCGGCGGGGAGGAGGAGAAGGAGGAGGGTGGCGGCCGGGCTTGGCTTCGGCTCCTTGAGGAGTTGGCGGCGGCGCGACCCGGGGAACCGGCATTGGTAAAAAACGTCCTTTCACTGCGCCTCGCCCTGGGCAGGGGTTTCGGGGAGGCACTGCAGGGGCCTGAGACACGCTCCTGTCGGGGCGGGCCACGGTGACTCGGGCGCCAGGAATCAGCGGAGTAGGGAGGGGGGAGCGGATCCTGGGGCGGGGCCGACTTTCCCCGGCCAGGACCACTCCGGCTCCCTCTGGTTCCAAAATCTGACCTTGGAGTCGGACCCCTAGGATGTGCTTTTAGAGACTCACGCCCAACATCTCTAGTCTGGGACCTGACTCCGTTCCGAACCTTGTATCTCAGATCAGAACTCTCCCCAGTCTCCAATAGAGATTTACGGGGATCAGCATTGCTGATCAGAGCTCCTCACCATTGAATGCCATTAAAGACCTGCCCCAGAGTCTCCTTTGAGACACCTCTAGCCTCTCAGTATTTGCCCTCAAGTCTTCCAAGACGGGCTAGATCTCGAAGGGGTCCATAGGCCCTTTATCTCTGTAAGAGAGTCCTCTTTAGCATTTTCCTTCAGGCCCCCCATCCCACACACATGCTAGCCGCTCTCAGAGCTTCCAGGGGTACTAGACCCTGTGAAAGGCCATTTGGGCCTGGCCTTTGTGTCGGGGACCCCTCTTCGCCACACCTCAGTTCTCCTAACCCCACCCTGGCCGCTAGCATCTGCCATTAGAGACTCTGCCCAGTATTTATACTCAGAGACCCCTCTTAGCATCTGCCTTGAGAGACTCCTCAATTCCTAGACTGTGTCCTTTGACACTTTGTCTACTTTTACGGAATTTCTCGCTTTTTATACTTCCAGTATTCAGAGACTACTGAGAGGCCTCAGCATCTTCCCCATCAGGCACCTTGAACCCCCAGAGCCTTCCAGTGCACCAGATACCAGGGAGGAACTGTTTGGATACATAATTCTTCATCAAAGAGCCCCTGTGAACATCTGCTCTTGCAGACCCCGTTGGCTTCTAGCCCCTTCCATCAGAGACTCGCCTCCCCATCCCCAACCCCACCCTAGACCCAGCCTCTACCTTCAAAAACCAACCTGGGTTCTAGCTGCTTTTTTCACAGATCCCTTATCCTCACATCAGGCCTCAGAATCTGCCCTCAGATCCTTTCAAGATCCCTAACGTCTGCAGTCAGGGGTTTTCAGCTTATGCTTTCAGCCTCCTTGGACCCCAGGATCATTGTCAGATGTCCCTTCCCCCCACAGGCCCTCTTGTTTTCTTTTTCTTTTTCTTTTTTTTTTTTTTGAGACAGAATTGTTTCACTGTGTCGTCCAGGCTGGAGTGCAGTGGCGCCATCTCGGCTCACTGCAACCTCCGCCTCCCGGGTTCAAGTGATTCTCCTGCCTCAGCCTCCCGAGTAGCTGGGATTACAGGCATGTGCCACCACGCCCGGCTAATTTTTTGTATTTTTAGTAGAGATGGGGTTTCACCATATTGCCCAGGCTGGTCTTGAACTCCTGACCTCAGGTGATCCACCTGCCTCGGCCTCCCAAAGTGCTGGCATTGCAGGCGTGAGCCACCGCGCCTGGCTTTGGCCCTCTTGTTTTCTACTGCAGTAGAAAACCCTCTTCTCAGCATCTACCTTCAGTGCCTCCATGGGGTCCTACATAATTGGTCAGAGAAACCCAACCCCATTTGGGGACCTAGCCAGTGTTTGCTTACTAACCTTTTTAAGGCCTGAACTATCTGGGCCTAGCTTCCCTTTTCCACCCACTCAGAGCAGCTGTGATACCTAGCATGTCCTGTCAGAGATTGACACAGGGCCTTTGTGTTCCATTAGAAACCTCTCCCAGCCCCTCACCATCCACCCTCACAGCCTCCTGGGACTCTGTAGTAGGAATGTCAGATACAGCTCTCCTCTTGCATGTCCCTATCTATTATTTTTGGTTAAAGATTTCTCTCTGCTACCAGCATCTGTCTCCAGAGACCTCCAGAGCCTCAACATCCTCCTGATGGAGGCTACCCCTCCCCCCAGACCCCAACATCTTCCTGCTGCCTCCTCAGACTCTAGAATCCCCCACCCATTCCCTTTGCAGCTTCCCTGGGGCCCAGCAACTGTCCTCCTACCTCCTTGCAGCCTCTGGGGGCCTCCACTGCAATTTTTCAGCCTTTCTCCAAAAGATCCTTTTCCAGAGATCCGAATTTGAGTCTTTTCCTAATACCCTAGCCTAGTCCCTTCCCTCCCAGGACTTCTAACATCTCCTTTCCCATTTCTATCAGAGCCTCCTTGCTCTTAGACACCCACTTCCTGATTCTCCTCTCACGTTCCCATGGACTTCTCAGTTAACCCCCTCCAGAAAGCTTGACATGCTTCAGCCCCCCTTCTCTATGCCCTAGCTTCTCCATCCTGCTAACCTGCCTCCTCTCACACCTCCAAGACTCTTCCCTCAAACCCGCTGGTTTGGGAATAGAGAATGCTTATGCTTGAAAATCTTCAGTTTGGAGACTCAGGTATGTTTAGAAACTAAGCTGCAGCTCAGCTTTGCGAAACAGTTCA
This sequence comes from Hylobates moloch, assembly GCF_009828535.3. Taxonomy (NCBI): domain Eukaryota; kingdom Metazoa; phylum Chordata; class Mammalia; order Primates; family Hylobatidae; genus Hylobates; species Hylobates moloch. The sequence continues at coordinate 42,230,924 of NW_026652282.1, forward strand.
CAGTGTGTATGTTATAGTGGGGGCCTGAGCAAATGTTGAGGTAGGAAGGGTGTAGATTGTTTTTCTGCTGGGTGTGGGGGATCTTTAGCTCCTCTCCAGAGTTTCTGTCCCAGACTCCTGCTTGCCTTGAGACAGGGCTGTTCCAGACCTTTGCAATCGAAATCCACTTGAACAATCATCTGAAACTTCTTAGACTCTTGCTGCCTACACTAGGGATCCAGAGGTGAAATGTCCAGATATTAAAGTGCTCTCTGGACCTGGATCATTTCTAATTTATGGAATGAGGAAATGGCGTGTCCCAAACAAACTGACCAATGACAAGGCAAGGAGATAACTAAGTAATGGAGGCCACTATACGTGCCCAGGGAGGAACTCATATCCTCAGGTCAGTGAGTTCTGACCACAGACCTTGGCTTCTTTAACCCTGCCGGCAGCCCCTTGAAGACAGTTTCGTTTGTCCCAGCTTTTGGAGAAAATGAGGCTCAGAGGAAATGAGATCTCTACCCCAGGTCAGTCAGAGAGTCAGTAAATGGAAAATATGGTTCACCTTTGTCTCTACTAACTTACCAAGCCTCTTGCTACCCAGGTTGGTTCTTAGCATTCCAAGGAATTCACCTGGCTATCTCTGGGGCTCCAGCCAGCCTCCTGCCTCCCCTCATCTCCCATTCCTTAGCCCTCTGGACTGGGCCCTGAGCCCAGGGGCATTTGGCAAACAGTCCCCCACCAGCTGCATGCCTCTGGACGAGTGAATGGGGTTCTCTGAGCCTTTGTTTTCTCATTTGTGATTTGGGCATAGGGTTATCTGGGTCATGGGGATTGTTAAGATTAGACAAAGCCCTTTCCTCTTTGATTGACACGCAGTATGCTCTTGGTAGATAGTAGGGAGCTCTTGTCATTGTGGTTGGTGCTAGTGACAAGTGCCAAGATGGAATCTTAGGTACATTGGGATACTTAGTGTCATAAAAGTCTCAGTGTGGGAGGACTTGTGTGAACAGAAGACTCAGTGCCTAGAGGAGCACTGGGGGTGAGGGGAAGTGACGCTGGGTCCTCCCATCTCCAGCATGTGGAGCCAGTCACCCCCACCACCAGATTTCACTTCCACAGCAGGCTGTATTGTTCTGTCTCTGGGACCTAGCAGGTGACCCTGGGCAAGTTACTTCTCATTTGTCTGGCAAGGACGCTAAACTCTGCCTTGCAGGGTCATAGAGGGGATGAAACGTGATAACACGAGGAAGCAGCTTGGGCTTCAGAGTCAGCAGATCCTGGTCTGGTCCCAGCTCAGCTAGTGTGTGGGAACCTTGGTCACCAAACGTCCCTGAGTGAATTTTTTTCCTTCACTTTAAAGTTGGGGGTATTATTGATAGCACTCCAAACCCCACAGGAGTACCCTGAGGGCAGAGTGAGAGGAGGCTTAGAGAAGTGCTTACTATGGCATCTGGCACAGGGAGGACTCCTGATAAATCTAATACTCATTTATCATTGTGGTTAACCTGTTTAAGGGACTCCGCATGCAGATGAGGCTTGGGATGTGTTTGTTTTCTCTCTTTCTGCAACCTCTTTTATTGGTCTGTGTCGGTTTTCCCCTCCTAAAGCTGGGGGCAGGGTTGGGCTTTATAAAACTTCCCTCCCTGAGCTCCTCTGGGGACTGGGTTCTCAGCAAGTTACCGCTCCCGCCATCATGCCACCCTGATGGATGTCCAAGCCTCACTTCCCTCCTGCACTCCCCGCTCCCGCCGCCATCCCTGGGATTAAGGGAGAGGAGAATGGCTGCTTGTTACTGCCTACCTACTCTGTGCCAGGTTCTATGCTCTGTGTTATTTATCATCTCGATAACCCCATGGGGAAGGTAAGTGGTATTATCACCCCTGTTTCACAGGTGAGAAAACTGAGGCCTGTGGCAGTTAATTATTACTGTTAGTGCATTGCAGGCTCAAGATTTGAAACCAGGTCTGTCCTGAATCCACATCCTTCCCCTGACCTCCACACAAGTACATTCTTGTCATTCCTTTCACTCCAGGATTGGAGTCTCTCCCTCATTATCCTGGGCTGGGAAGAAGCAAATGGCTTAATGGTCAGCAGTGTGGATTTGCAAATCAGACCACCTGGGTTCAGATCTTAGGTCTGACAGCTGTGTTACCCTGGGCAAGTCTTCACCTTTCTGTGCCTGTCCCCTCTTTGCTGTAAAATGGGGGTACTAATACTTAAGTCTTCCCTTTCCCCGCAGTTGCTACTAACAGAAAAACGGTACCCATGTGCCCCAGGGTCACCTCTGATCTTCCTTTTTTCCTCCAGATGTCCAGCTCGCCGCTGTCCAAGAAACGTCGCGTGTCCGGGCCTGATCCAAAGCCGGGTTCTAACTGCTCCCCTGCCCAGTCCGTGTTGTCCGAAGTGCCCTCGGTGCCAACCAACGTGAGTGTCCTCTCCGTGGAGACTGGCAGACGAGGTGGTGGGTGGGAAAGTCTTTTGTATCACTCTCTGTCTATGCTCCACTCCTGTGTGTCTCCCTAAACTTGTTCTTTCCCTCTATCCCTAGGGAATGGCCAAGAACGGCAGTGAAGCAGACATAGACGAGGGCCTTTACTCCCGGCAGCTGTAAGTGGGGCCAAGGCCGGGCTGAGGGGTGTGGGATGGGACATTGAGAGGATAGGGTTGGGTGGGGCAGGCCCTGACCTAGAGTACCCCCTAACCTGGCAGGTATGTGTTGGGCCATGAGGCAATGAAGCGGCTCCAGACATCCAGTGTCCTGGTATCAGGCCTGCGGGGCCTGGGCGTGGAGATCGCTAAGAACATCATCCTTGGTGGGGTCAAGGCTGTTACCCTACATGACCAGGGCACTGCCCAGTGGGCTGATCTTTCCTCCCAGGTACCTCTTCCTAGCACCCTTCCCCCTTTCCCCCTTCCCGAGGCACCACCGTTCCTGGTGCCACAGCCATTTCATCTTTTTCCCTACTGCACACCCTTACAGTTCTACCTGCGGGAGGAGGACATTGGTAAAAACCGGGCCGAGGTATCACAGCCCCGCCTCGCTGAGCTCAACAGCTATGTGCCTGTCACTGCCTACACTGGACCCCTCGTTGAGGACTTCCTTAGTGGTTTCCAGGTATCTTGGGGGTACCACCCAGCCTTCTGCCCAGTTCTCTCAGAGCCCATCTCTGGTTTGTTCAGTAGTATTCAATATTGATTTAATGGGTCGGCTTGAATGCCAGGTTTTGTGCTGGGGGACTAGAGTATGCAGGCAGCAGTTAGCCCCTGGCCCTGCCTTTTCTTGTCTTTTCTTTTCTTTTTTTTTTTTTTGAGACGGAGTCTTGCTCTGTCGCCCAAGCTGGAGTGCAGTGGCGCGATCTCGGCTTACTGCAAGCTACGCCTTCCGGGTTCACGCCATTCTCCTGCCTCAGCCTCCCGAGTAGCTGGGACTACAGGTGCCCGCCACCCCACCTGGCTAATTTTTTTTTTTGTATTTTTAGTAGAGACGGGGTTTCACTGTGTTAGCCAGGGTGGTCTCGATCTCCTGACCTTGTGATCTGCCCGCCTTGGCCTCCCAAAGTGCTGGGATTACAGGTGTGAGCCACCGCACTTGGTCTGGCCCCGCCTTTTCAAGTGGGGAAGATGTGTACAGACAGTACAGCATAGTGGTTGTGGGCACAGACTGTGGAGCCATACTGCCTTGCTGCAGGCCTCCAGCCTTGGTAGTGTGACTTCAAGCAGGTTGCTTCATCTCCTGTACCTTAGTTTTCCTGTTTGTAGTCAGTGCGTGGTAGCAGCACCGACTTCATGGACTTTTTGTGAGGGTTAAACACGTGGAATTGCAGCTGGCATATAAGGACTGGATGGGTGTTTGTTAATTAAAAAGTCCAGGCTGGAAAGAGGTGCTCTGGATGCTGAGAGTCGGCCCTGGGGTATCCCAGGTTGCCAGGGCACTGCAGCTAAATCCTGATAGAGGAGTAGGAACTCACCCTGGTGGGGAAGGATGGACATTCAGGCAGAGAGCAAAATCCCAAAGATCATGGCGGAGCAGGCATTGTCTTGACAATTGGAAGCAGGTGGGTGTGGTAGGAGTGAGCTCAGACTTTGGCTGGAGACAGAGTTTTACTCCAGTGTCTCACAGGGCATGGCAGGCAGACAGCAGCGGGTGTTTGTCAAATAAATGAGTCAGCTCTTCTCCAAACTCCGTCCTCCCAGCTACCTCTTCACCTTTCCTGGTATAGTCCAGGGGTTCATTTTCGACCCCCACAGAGTCTGATGCACAGTAGGTGCTATGTGTTTGTGAAAGAGGCTAACCCAGCAAAGCCTGGATGTGTCTGCCTTGAGGACTGCCTGAGTCTTCCACACTAGCCCTCCACCATTTTCTCCCCTTCACCCCAATGCTGGGCCTGAACCTCCATCTCTCCACAGGTGGTGGTGCTCACCAACACCCCCCTGGAGGACCAGCTGCGAGTGGGTGAGTTCTGTCACAACCGTGGCATCAAGCTGGTGGTGGCAGACACGCGGGGCCTGTTTGGGTGAGTAGCAGCCCACCCCCCTCCCCGTCCCTTTTTCCCCCAACTCCTACCAAGCCCAGGCCAAGACCTCTAGGCTCTCCCTGCCCTCATCCATTCTCAGCTACCCAGGTTTTGGGTTCTGTGTGTTCATCTCTCCCCATGTGGCACAAGTACCATCTTACATCCCAGCAGTGATAGGCTGAGTTTGCTCAGCAAGTTTTCACTATATCTTGAGGGACCCGTGGGGCCTGTATGTGCATGGGACACGGGCACCAGCCCTATTGCTTCCCTCTATAGGCAGCTCTTCTGTGACTTCGGAGAGGAAATGATCCTCACAGATTCCAATGGGGAGCAGCCGCTCAGTGCTATGGTTTCTATGGTTACCAAGGTAAGGAGACCAGCCCTAGGGTTCCTAGCAGGCAGGTGGGCTGCGGTAGTCCTTCCTGTCTGCTCTTGGTACCCTGGGCCTGTTTCTGAGACTCACTCTTCCTTTAACCAGGACAACCCCGGTGTGGTTACCTGTCTGGATGAGGCCCGACACGGGTTTGAGAGCGGGGACTTTGTCTCCTTTTCAGAAGTACAGGGCATGGTTGAACTCAATGGAAATCAGCCCATGGAGATCAAAGTCCTGGGTGAGCTGGGACCATGAGGGAAGCAGAGGGGAACTAGAAGATATGTTCCTGGGTTCTGGCCGAGGAGTTGAAGGGAGGAGACATGGCCCTTGGTTCAGAGTTGGGGAGACACATCCTGATGTTTGAGATGAGACAATCCCGTGGGGTCCAATAAGAGCTGGTGGGCATGGGGGAGAGGTACTGTGTTTGAGCTATTCCTGGGAGAATGTGTCCCTGGTATCTGAGCTGAGTGGGGAAAAGGTCTCTGGTATTTGAACAGGGCAGATCAGAGGATCTACTTGTGTGTGAGCTGATTTGGATGGGAAGCAGAGAAGGTCTTCCTGTGTAGACTTGGAGCCAGGGACACAGGGTCTCACGGGGTGTGAGCTGGGTCTGGGGCACAGGAGAGATGGTTTCTGATGTCCAAGTGGAGCCTGGAGCAGAGGGGAGACAGCTTCTGATGTCTGAGCTGAGTCGGGGCAGGAGGTTCCTTATCTTGCAGGGGTTGTGGATTTTAGGGAGAATGGGTAGACTGACAGCTCTCTTCCTGCCCTCTGTAGGTCCTTATACCTTTAGCATCTGTGACACCTCCAACTTCTCCGACTACATCCGTGGAGGCATCGTCAGTCAGGTCAAAGTACCCAAGAAGATTAGCTTTGTGAGTGTGTCGATGGGAGCAGTGGGCTGTGGAGGGTGTGGTTCTAGGCATTCCCTAGTTCTCCATTCCTCTCTTCTGGTTCTGATGACCTCCCCCTTCCCCCGCCACAGAAATCCTTGGTGACCTCACTGGCAGAACCTGACTTTGTGATGACGGACTTCGCCAAGTTTTCTCGCCCTGCCCAGCTGCACATTGGCTTCCAGGCCCTGCACCAGTTCTGTGCTCAGCATGGCCGGCCACCTCGGCCCCGCAATGAGGTGGGTGGATGGGCGAGCCAGCCAGCGCAGACGTGCCTGGCACTGAAGGCCCACCATGCCTCTCTGCCTGTCCACACTCCCTGCCCTCACTGTGGCCTGACAGATCCTCTCTTGGTTCTTTCCGGCCCACCAGGAGGATGCAGCAGAACTGGTAGCCTTAGCACAGGCTGTGAATGCTGGAGCCCTGCCAGCAGTGCAGCAAGAGAACCTGGATGAGGACCTCATCCGGAAGCTGGCGTATGTGGCTGCTGGGGATCTGGCACCCATAAATGCCTTCATTGGGGGCCTGGCTGCCCAGGAAGTCATGAAGGTCAGCACGGGTGGGGAGAGGCAGGATTGGGGTGGGCCAAGTGCCTCCCTGACTCTGTCACTTGCTCTCTGTCTGTGTCAGGCCCCTGTTAACCACTGACCACCCCTTCTCTCCCTTCCCCTCTCCAGGCCTGCTCCGGGAAGTTCATGCCCATCATGCAGTGGCTATACTTCGATGCTCTTGAGTGTCTCCCTGAGGACAAAGAGGCCCTCACGGAGGACAAGTGCCTCCAGGTATGTGGGTGGGACCTGTGGGGAGGGCATCATTGGGGGCATTTCTGGGGAGGCCTCTCTCTAACCTTCCTCCCTTTGCATTCCTTAGCGCCAGAACCGTTATGACGGGCAAGTGGCTGTGTTTGGCTCAGACCTGCAAGAGAAGCTGGGCAAGCAGAAGTATTTTCTGGTGAGTGGTCCCCTTGGATGTCTGCTCCCCTCACCTTGGCCTCTGGCCATCTCCCCTGGGGGCTTCCTTCGGCATCTCAATGCAACCGGTGGCGCATTCCCTTTGCCATTCTCCTTATCTTGAAGGGAAACCCAGTGCATCCCTCGTTTCACCCTCTGGTGCCTCCTTCCTCACATGACTGCATGTCATTTCTTAGAGTCCTGCAACCTGAAGATGTGTTGTTAGCCCCTCTCCCTGTCTCTCGGGGGAGTGAGGGGTGATGGGTAGCTTCACACTAACCTGTATCACCCTGACCAGCCTCTGCCTGTCTTCTTGGTTCCCTCTTAGGTGGGTGCGGGGGCCATTGGCTGTGAGCTGCTCAAGAACTTTGCCATGATTGGGCTGGGCTGCGGGGAGGGTGGAGAAATCATCGTTACGGACATGGACACCATTGAGAAGTCAAATCTGAATCGACAGTTTCTTTTCCGGCCCTGGGATGTCACGGTGAGTAGGGTAAGAGGTGGGGCTTTGTTGTCTCACTTTCCTCCTTTTTCTTTTTTCTTTTTTTTTTTTTTGAGACGGAGTTTCGCTCTTGTTGCCCAGGCTGTAGTACAGTGGCGTGATCTCTGGCCCACCGCAACCTCTGCCTCCTGGGTTCAAGGGATTCTCCTGCGTCAGCCTCCTGAGTAGCTGGAATTACAGGCATGCGCCACCACGCCCGGCTGATTTTGCATTTTAAGTAGAGACAGGGTTTCTCCATGTTGGTCAGGCTGGTCTCGAATTCCCGACCTCAGGTGATCTGCCTGCTTCAGCCTCTCAAAGTGCTGGTATTACAGGCGTGAGCCACCACACCTCGCCCCTTCTTTTTCTTGTTCCCATTCTTTCTGTCAGAGATCTTTCCGCCTCTGCCAGAAGCTCTTCTTTTTGGCCTTTCTTTCCCTCAGCTTCTGTATCTTTTTTTTTTTTTTTTTTTTTTTGCGTTGTCCTCTTTTTAGTGCTGTTTGGGACGGTGTGTCTGGGGTCCTCAAAACCACTCTCAAGCTCAATTCACCAAGAGTACCCACAGGACTCAGCATATAGTCGTGCTTGTGGCTACAATTTATTACAGCAAAAGGATACAGACCAAAATCAGCAAAGGGAAAAGGCTCGTGGGTTGAAGTCTGGGGGAGCCCGGTGCAAGTTTCTAGGAGTCTTCTCCCAGCGGGAGTTAAACAAAGTGGCCTTTATTTCCCCAGTAGCAACAGTAACTACAGAAATAACAGTAACAAGGTGTAACAAGACGTGAAATGTTGCCAACCAGGGAAGCTTGTTAGACTCAGCACCATTTCTTTTGCTTGGGGCTGGTCATGTAGGCGCCCCCTTCCTGGCACATACCAAAATTTCCAGACTCCCAGAAGGAAAGGTGTTCAGCATAAACTGTGTTGTTTGCATGAACAGTTTAGGCACAGTGAACCACTGATACCAGGTAGGGAGCGGTGGGAACCTTCCTGAATTCCAAGTTCCCAGACACCAGCCAAGGGCCGACCTTGGAAGCAGGCCTTTCCAAGGGTTGTAGTTTCAGTCTCCTAAGCTTACACTTCTCTGCACGTATGGAAACTGGGTTGGTTATGCAGGGTTCTCTGAGAAGCCTTCTGTAAGGAACAATGTCATTTTTGCTTACCCAGGATTTATTCCCCCTTTCATTTATTTCATTTATTCACCAGATAGTTATTGAGGTACTGTTTTAGGTATTGGGGATATACCAAGGAATAAAACAAGATTCCTGGAGGGAGAGGGGAACGGACAGCAAACAATAGACACAATACGATCGTGAGGTATATAGTTAATGTTGGTGATGAGTGCTCTTCCAAGGAAACAACAAAAACCAGACAAAGGAAGTCGGGGTGTCAGGGAGAATGGTTTGTAGTATTGATGACAATGGTTAAGGAAGGCCCGAGTTCTGCAAAGACCTCAAGGATATGAGGGACTCGGGCGCCCTGTGCTGCAGAAGAGCCTACGCAAAGATCCTGAGGTGGGAGGGGTCAGGGAGCCAACTCATTTTACGGTAAGTGGAGGTGGGATCCAGGGGAGGATTCTGAGCAGAGGAGGGACGTGGCCCAATTTGGGCTTTGAAAGGATCCTGCTTGTCTGTGTGCCGGCATCCTGGTGGTGGTTGGGGGAGTCTACATCAATCCTGGGTGCTATTACCTAAAAAAATAGTAGGTGTTAGTCGAAAGAACAGATGTCTGGCCCATTGTCTCCAGTCTGTTCCTGTCCACAGCTTCCCTTTACACTGAGCCCCTGCCACATGCATCATCATCCTGGCCATGTGGCATTGTCACAGACCGTCTCTCCTGCTAGCCTCCTAACTCAGGGCCTGGGTCTTCCCCAGCATTAAGTAAATCAGTCTCAGGCAGACAGCCCTTTATAGATGTTTGGGCCAGGTGCGGTGGCTCATGCCTGTAATCCCAGCTCTTTGTGGGGCCGAGGTCTTTGAGCTCAGGAGTTCAAGACCAGCCTGGGCAGCATGACAAAACCCTGTCTCTACCAAAAATACAAGAATTAGCCACGCATGGTGGCACACACCTGTGGTCCCAACTACTCGGGAGGCTGAGGTGGGAGGATCGCCGGAGCCTGGGAAGTTGAGGCTGCAGTGAGCCGTGATCTACAGCCTGTGTGATGTAGAGAGACCCTGTCTCAAAAAAAATAAAGATGTTTTTTGGGTGAATGCACAAATAAGTGAGCTCTGTTCCCCCATCCCTACCCTGGAACTGCACTTTCTTAACCCTTTAGAAGTTAAAGTCTGACACAGCTGCTGCAGCTGTGCGCCAAATGAATCCACATATCCGGGTGACAAGCCACCAGAACCGTGTGGGTCCTGACACGGAGCGCATCTATGATGACGATTTTTTCCAAAACCTAGATGGCGTGGCCAATGCCCTGGACAACGTGGATGCCCGTGAGTTTGGAGGCGGGTGAGGTGGTCAAGGGCAAAGTTGTGTGTGTTTCGGTGTGTATATACCGAGAGGGGTGTCTGTCTTTCTGTCCTCTCCTGATGTTCCTTTCCCGGCTCTTGCTTTGTCCTCCCCACAGGCATGTACATGGACCGCCGCTGTGTCTACTACCGGAAGCCACTGCTGGAGTCAGGCACACTGGGCACCAAAGGCAATGTGCAGGTGGTGATCCCCTTCCTGACAGAGTCGTACAGTTCCAGCCAGGACCCACCTGAGAAGTCCATCCCCATCTGTACCCTGAAGAACTTCCCTAATGCCATCGAGCACACCCTGCAGGTGATAAGCTGTGGGAGAAGGGAAAGAGGCCAGGCGTCTGGCCAGGCTGCTGCCTCTTCGCCCCCAGGCCCTTGCCTTGCCTTGCCTTTAGATGTTGCATGCCTAAGTGTAAGATGTGCCTTTTCTCCAAACCTCCCTCCCTCACTTCCCACCAGGCAGCCTAGGTTTCTAGAATGACTCATTCTTTTTTCACTTTTATTTTGATTTTTTTTCAACACATAGACAAATATTAAGAATATTATGATGAATACTCAAATACCATTTCTCACCTACATTTAACAATTCTTAATGTTTTGCCACATTTTCTTAGATTTATGTAGATTTTTCTTCTTTGTGCTTAAATGTGTCACAGACATCACAACCCTTTACTCCCTACTATTTCAGTGCCTCTGCCAAGTGAGGATATGTTGCTGTAGAACAGGGTTTCTTAGCTTCAGCACTGCTGACATTTGGGGCTGGTCATTTATTTGTCATGGGAGAGGGGATGCCGTGTACACTGTAGGATGTTTCTCAGCATTCCTGACTTCTGCCCACTAGATGCCAATAGCACTCTCCCTCCATCATGACATCTAAAAATGTCTCCAGACATTGCCAGATGTCCCCAGGGGTGCCACATCACTCCCAATTGAGAACTACTTTTAACAGAAACATCATTTTCATGCTCAACAAAATTAACAATCATTCTTACCATCTCTTCCAGTTATTTATTTGTCTCTAATGGTCCATATTCAGGTTTTCCCCAGCTGTTACTCAAAATGAGTTTAACAGCTGGTTTGTCAGGATGATTCTGTGTGTATGGTGCGTGTATCTACAGAACAGTGCATAGTGCATATATTATCTAGCTCAGGGGTGTCCAGTCATTTGGCTTCCCTGGGCCACATTGGAAGAAGAATTGTCTCAGGCCACACATAAAATATACTAATACTAACGATAGCTGATGAGCTGAAAAAATAAAAGAAAAAAAGGTCCGTGCATAAATCTCATAATGTCTTAAGAAAATTTACAAATTTGTGTTGGGCAGCATTCAAAGTCATCCTGGGTTGCCTATGGGCCACAGGTTAGACAAGCTTGATCTAGCTGAAGTTTTACAAAGTGAACACACAGGTGACCACCGCCTGGGCCAAGAAATAGAACCTAGGAATTACCATTGTGCTTGCTGTCAGAATAATTCTTAGTGCAGTGTTTGAGGCCAAACCATTTAGAATAGTAGGAGTATGAGGGTGGGAACAAAATAGGGAAGGGGAAAAAAAAAACCAGTTCCATCTGTCACTTTCTCCCTTCTGACACTGCAGTTCCAGAGTGGGTATGTTTGTATTTATGCACCCACCACAGTCTTACTAGGTCATGTGTAACCTTGAACTTAACCTCTCTGTGCCTCAGATTCCTGTTCTGTAAAATGGGAATGACAGCATCTACCTCACAGGACTATTGTGAACCACTTGGCATTTACTGTGTGCCTGGCACTGTTTTAACCAAGCTTTAAATATATATGTATTTGCTCATTTCTTCCTAACAACTCCATGAAGTAGGTATCACTGTTGTAACACCTGTTTTAGAGACAAGGCACAGAGGTAAAGATGTTATCCTGTGTGCCTGAAGTCACAAAACTAGGTAATACGTGGCATAGCTGGAATCTGAACCTGAATTTCTAACATCTGTATACTCCAAACCACCTCGCTCATGACTGCGAACTGTCCTAGGAATTCTCAGAGGCCAGAACCTCTGTCTTGTTTGCTATTTTATTTTTTGAGACAAGTCTCATTCTGCCACTCAGGCTGAAGTGTATTGGCACAACCATAGCTCACTGCAACCTTCAACTCCTGGGAAGTGTCTGTGTGTACACGTGTATGTGTGTGTGTGTGCGTGCGCGCACCTGTTAACGTTGACCAGGCTGGTTGTAAACTCCTGGGCTCAAGTGATCCACGTGTGTGTGTGTGTGTGTGCGCGCGCACGCGTGCCCGTTACGTTGACCAGGCTGGTTGTAAACTCCTGGGCTCAAGTGATCCACCTGCCTCAGCCTCCAAAAGTGCTGGGATTACATGTGTAAGCCTCTGTGTCCGGCCTCTGTCTTGTTTTGTGCCAAGTCCTCAGGGCCTGGATAGGGATCATTTTTGGTTTGGTCTGACTTTTTTCTTTTTTAAAAAACTGTGGTAAGATATACTTAATTGAAGTTTTTATTTTTTATGGAGGCATAACATATCTAGAATAAGGTACACAGATTTTTTTTTTTGAGGTGGAGTTTTGCTCATGTCGTCCAGGTTGGAGTGCAGTGGCGTGGTCTTGGCTCACTGCAACCTCCGCCTCCCAGGTTCAAGCGATTCTCCTGCCTCAGCCTTCCAAAGTTGTGGGAATACAGGCGTGAGCCACCTCGCCTGGCACTCAGATCTTAATACATTTTTAGGCTGGGCATGGCGGCTGACACCTATAATCTCAGCACTCAGGAGGCCAAGGAGTGAGGTTTGAGCCCAGGAGTTCAAGACCAGCCTGGGCAACATAGCAAGACCCTGTCTCTACAACAAATCTTAAAAATTAGCCGGGTGTGGTGGCATGTGCCTGTGGTCCCAGCTACTGGGGAGGCTGAAGTGGGAGGATCGTTTCAACCTGGGAGGTCAAGGCTGCTGTGATTCCTGATTGCATCGCTGCACTCCAGCTTGGGTGACAGAGTGAGACTTTGTCTCAGACAACAAAACGAAACAGTTTTCCACATACACAGCACTGTTGTAACCAGTGCCCAAATCAAGTTCATTGGTTTTTTGTTGTTGTGTTTTTTTTTTTTTTTTTTTTTGAGACGGAGTCTTGCTCTGTCACCTAGGCTGGAGTGCAATGGCATGATCTCGGCTCACTGCAACCTCCGCCTCCCGGGTTCAAGAGATTCTCCTGCCTCAGCCTCCCGAGTAGCTGGGATTACAGGCATCTGCCACCGCACCCAGCTAATTTTTGTATTTTTAGTAGAGATGGGGTTTCACCATGTTGGTCAGGCTGGTCTTGAACCCTTGACCTCAGGTGATCCATCCACCTTAGCCTCCCAAAGTGCTGGGATTACAGGTGTTAGCTACTGCGCCTGGCCTGGTTTTTCAATTGAGGTGGGGGAATGGGGAAGGCTGGAGAGCTTCCCTGCTTCCAGAGTAGCTGTGCTCCTTGTACTTGGTTTATTCACTGATGGTCCTTCTAATAATGCCTGTGGAAACCCATTTTGTCAACTGTGACCACATGTAATCTGTTTGCTCTGTCTGCAGTGGGCTCGGGATGAGTTTGAAGGCCTCTTCAAGCAGCCAGCAGAAAATGTCAACCAGTACCTCACGTGAGTAACTCGAGTGCCCTCTCGCCCTGTCCCTGTCCACCAGCCAAGGCATCCCGCCCACTTTCCTCATCACAGTAACACTTGGCACCAGGCACACTTTTCACATGAATGAGTGGCTGTTTGGGCCTCATGTTGTTTGGGGTCGGGACTAGTTTTCCATGCAGAAAGTAAGATTGCTCTGGAGCCTACTCCTGAGGCTCACATGTAATCCTGTCCTCTGTCCTCTTCGATTCCTGATAGAGACCCCAAGTTTGTGGAGCGAACACTGCGGCTGGCAGGCACCCAGCCCTTGGAGGTGCTGGAGGCTGTGCAGCGCAGCCTGGTGCTGCAGCGACCACAGACCTGGGCTGACTGCGTGACCTGGGCCTGCCACCACTGGCACACCCAGTACTCGAACAACATCCGGCAGCTGCTGCACAACTTCCCTCCTGACCAGGTAATGCCCAGTTGTTGGGTCCATTTGGCAGAATGTGTTTCCCTGAAATGGGAGCCTGCAGTGTGGGTCCTCTCACTGCGGAGTCCAGCTGTGGCAGGTGCCCTGAGGCGTGGGGATCTGAGAAGAGTGATTGACCCTGACCTGCTTTTTCCTCACCCTAGTTCCTTTGAGCAAAGAGGCTTGGTTACTGTTTCCCTTGACTGTGGTGTGGGCTGCGTCATCCCTGATTCCCAGTCAGGGCTGTGGGGATTATGGGGGAGAAATTCTGGAGTTAAGAGCACAGGAATCAATATGGGTTCAAATCCAAACTCTAGTTGAACTTAGGCAAATCAGCTAACTTCTCTCTGTACCTCAGTTTCCTCATCTGTGAAGTAGAAATAATAGTGATCTATCTCATGGGGGGTTTGGGGAGGATTAACTGGTATTTATTAATATGAAGTTAGTACAATGCCTGGTAATCCATGAGAGTTTGTTAAATGATGGGCTATCTAGCACAAAATGACTACCCAGGGATTGGTAATTGTTCTCTCAGCCAGATCTCTGGTTCAACCTGTGGGACCCTACAGTTGGGGTATTTTGTGATTGGCTCCAGTCCCCATCCAGTGCCCAACCCAAGATAGTGAATTGGGGGCACCTCTGGGGCCTAGGTGAAGTGAAGCGTGAAGATTGTCAGAGAGGCCTTCACTCTCAGGTCCTGTTCTGAAAAATCTCTCCATCCCTTAGCTCACAAGCTCGGGAGCCCCGTTCTGGTCTGGGCCCAAACGCTGTCCACACCCGCTCACCTTTGATGTCAACAACGTAAGTCTCCTCTCTAGGGTCTTCTGGGGTCAGGTGGAAGGTGAATAGGTGGGAAGGAGGTGGCGGCTCCCCACTCGAGGGCTGATGTGCTCACCCTTCCCTGCCCTGCCTTCTCCTAGCCCCTGCATCTGGACTATGTGATGGCTGCTGCCAACCTGTTTGCCCAGACCTACGGGCTGACAGGCTCTCAGGACCGAGCTGCTGTGGCCACACTCCTGCAGTCTGTGCAGGTCCCCGAATTCACCCCCAAGTCTGGCGTCAAGATCCATGTTTCTGACCAGGAGCTGCAGAGCGCCAATGCCTCTGTTGGTGAGGGTGTTTGGCCAGTTGGCCAGGAGTCACCCCCACATGTCCCCGGCCTAGTCCAGCCTCCCCACCAGTCCTGTACCCCTGGTTCTGCTCTGCTCTGTGACCCCAGGCCTGAGGTTTACCCACACCTTCCTTTGAGCCTCCCTTTGACATGAAGAGGGTAGGTTGGGGCAAATTATCTCCCTCCCTCCTCCTCCTTCCCACTATCTGGCCCTCAGGAGAACTTGCTGTTTTACTCTTGCTCTGTGTATTTCCCTTAGTTTTGTTCTTTCTTCTGTTTCTTCTTGATCTGTTCATCTAGGAGATATGATCTCTACCAGTGGTCTCTCTCCCTTGATACCTTCCTGCCTTGTCTTCTTCCAGATCCGCCCCCATCTGTACATCTACCCCCATGTTTCTCTGTGCATCTTCACCCTCCATAGTTTGGGGCTGCGGTTTACTGACACCCCCCACCCCACCCCATCTGCATATTTTTTCATCACCCCTCCCTTCTGTATATAATGCTTCTGTAGCTCTGTAACGCTCCCTACATTTACCTTCCTTATATCTCCCCCATTTTCCTCTCCATAGATCTCCCATTTCCCCTTCCATGGTCCCCATCTTCCTTCTGAAATGTCTACTCCTTCATGTTCCTTTATGTATGTCTTCCAATCTTTCCTTCCATATCTCTCATCACCTTCAAATATTTCCTCCATCTTTCTCCTCCCACCTGCCTCGCCCTCTGTATATACTCCCACTCTCCCCCTTTTATATCTTCTCCATCTCCCCCCATATCTTTCCTCTATGTCCACATCTGTATATTCCCCCCAACTTCCCCTCCATATATCTTTTTTACTCCCCTTTTCCTCCCCGTATCCTCTGTGTTCCCCCCATCTCGCTCTACATCATTCTTCCCAAGATCTTTACGTCTCCCATCTTGATTTCTCCATCTCCACTTTCTCCTAACATTTTCATTTCCATTCCTTAGTGTCTCTAGAGAGATCGCTCTTGATAGTCTCAGCTCTTTCTCTGTGTTTTTCAGGTTTGTATTCTGCTCTGCTCTACCTCTCCTCCGTGCCCCTTTTCTCTCCTAGGATGTCTCTCCTTTCCAAATCCTTTTTCTACCTGAATACCTTTTGCCCCACCCTGGGCTCCCATTTCCACCTCAGACCTTAGCCTGGGATCTAAAGGGCTGACAGTGTCCCTTTCTTCATGCAGATGACAGTCGTCTGGAGGAGCTTAAAGCCACTCTGCCCAGCCCAGACAAGCTCCCTGGATTCAAGATGTACCCCATTGACTTTGAGAAGGTACGGGGTGGGGGCTCAGGACAGGGAAGGAAGATGGGCAAAGCATAGACAGGCTAGAGAAAACAGGAGTATCTGGAGCCAGCCCCGGGCCTTTGTGGGGATCAGATTGTGGGCCTGCCACGTGGCTCTGAATGCGTAGGTGTTCCCAGCCATCCCTTTGTGATCTGGGAGAGTCCAGCAGGCAGTTGCAGTGGAGGACACACATCTTCTTTATCTGATCCTCTCCCCACTGCCTTCACACCCTCCCCACTCATAACAGGATGATGACAGCAACTTTCATATGGATTTCATCGTGGCTGCATCCAACCTCCGGGCAGAAAACTATGACATTCCTCCTGCAGACCGGCACAAGGTGAGGGGAATCTAGACCTGATGTTCCGCCCTCCTCCAGGTTTGAGTTACCCACACTTAGCCCCTCTGTAGACCCTGAGGCTCTTGTACTTAACTACCACCTTCTTTTGTCCCTTCCTGTCTCTCAGAGCAAGCTGATTGCAGGGAAGATCATCCCAGCCATTGCCACGACCACAGCAGCCGTGGTTGGCCTTGTGTGTCTGGAGCTGTACAAGGTTGTGCAGGGGCACCGACAGCTTGACTCCTACAAGAATGGTTTCCTCAACTTGGCCCTGCCTTTCTTCGGTTTCTCTGAACCCCTTGCCGCACCACGTCACCAGGTGGGGGCCTGCATCGGAAGCAGGGTTTGGGTGGTGTGTTATCTGTGTAGATCTGGTTCTAATTCACGTCATACCCTGTCACCAGGTGAGGGTTTCTGTCTGTGTACCTACCCTTTTTGTGCATCCTTTTTCATTTATTCATTAATCACATTGAGTACGTGCGAAAAGATGGGATATTTGAATTGTGCCCTGGGAGATTATTAGTAACTACACAGTAATTGGCAGCCAAAATTTATTGGACGCTTCCTACACTTAAGTGCTTTGCTTGCTTCATTCATGAATTCATTCACATTATTTATTGAGCACCTTTTGTGTGCAGGTACTCTTCTAAGTTATGTTCCTCAAGTAGATTATATAAATAACCTATTAAATGATTTTGGAATCAAAAAAAGGATAAAAAGAGGCCGGGTGCGGTGGCTCATGCCTGTAATCCCAGCACTTTGAGAGGCCGAGGCACATGGATCACCTGAAGTCAGGAGTTCGAGACCAGCCTGGCCAACGTGATGAAACCCTGTCTGTACTAAAAATACAAAAAATTAGCCGGGCGTGATGGTAGGCACCTGTAATCCCAGCTACTCGGGAGGCTGAGGCAGGGGAATCACTTGAACCCGGGAGGCGGAGGTTGCAGTGAGCCAGGATGGCACCATTGCGCTCCAGCCTGGGTGACAGAGCGAGACTCCATCTCAAAAAAAAAAAAGATAAAGAGGACTTGAGAATACCAGGGGGCAAGGGGATGTGTTTGAGATTTTGTGTGGGATGGTCAGAAAAGGCCTTGCTGAAAAGATGACATTTGAGATCAGACTTGGAGGATGTGAGGGGACAAACCGTGCAGGCTTGGTGGCGAGTGGGGACACATTCCAGGCAGAGGGACCAGTTCTTGAAAGGGTACCAAGATAGGGGTGTGCCTGGCAAGTTGGAGGAATTCAAAGTCCCTAGAGTGAGTGTGAGATTGAGGAGGGTGGGAGATGAGAAGAAAACAGAATTTCATTGCTTTAGGGTGAGATAGGAGCCACAAGAGGATTTTGAACAAAAAAGGGTTGTGATCTGACCGAACCCGTCTGCATGGAGGTGAGGGGGATGGAGATAGATGAGGGCTGGACCCTCTGGGATGGTCTCCATCTTACACTCCCTTCTTTGTCTTGCAGTACTATAACCAAGAGTGGACATTGTGGGATCGCTTTGAGGTACAAGGGCTGCAGCCTAATGGTGAGGAGATGACCCTCAAACAGTTCCTCGACTATTTTAAGGTAAGGCCCCTCCCTCACTCTCTCACCCCACCTCGGGGGGCGAGGTGTGCAAGGTGACTTGCTGGCCTGTCCACCTCCATGACCCTGCTGTTCCCCCTCCCTCTCCAGACAGAGCACAAATTAGAGATCACCATGCTGTCCCAGGGCGTGTCCATGCTCTATTCCTTCTTCATGCCAGCTGCCAAGCTCAAGGAACGGTTGGATCAGCCGTGAGTTGGACACTGGCTAGGCTAGGGGAGGCCCTGTATGGGTTGGGGAGCCTCAACGTCCAGCTGTCCCACTCCAGTTCACTGCCCCCACCTACCTGCCCGTCCTCTCTTGCTTTCTGCCCTCCTGACCCTATACTCCCATCCCCCTATCCCCAGGATGACAGAGATTGTGAGCCGTGTGTCGAAGCGAAAGCTGGGCCGCCACGTGCGAGCGCTGGTGCTTGAGCTGTGCTGTAACGACGAGAGCGGCGAGGATGTCGAGGTTCCCTATGTCCGATACACCATCCGCTGACCCCGTCTGCTCCTCTAGTCCGGCCCCTTGTCCACCCCTCTCCACACCCCTTCCAGCCCAGGGTTCCCATTTGGCTTCTGGCAGTGGCCCAACTAGCCAAATCTGGTGTTCCCTCATCATCCCCCTACCTGAACCCCTCTTGCCACTGCCTTCTACCTTGTTTGAAACCTGAATCCTAATAAAGAATTAATAACTCCCACATCGCCTGCCCTGCTGGTTCCAGGGAAGGAAAGGACTTCCTGGAGCTGTCTGGTTCAGATGGTAACTCAGAGGGCTCAACCCCACCACACCTGCCAGTTTTCTGGACAAAGAAAATGTAATTGCCACCTCTTCCTGCCCTCTCTGCCTAGGAAGAGATGGAGGCACCAGTGAGGCCATAGTGAGCAGGTACTTGGGTCCATGTGACTATTAATTTGAGCTGGGTTCAATTCTCACCTTCTTCATGTCCTAACTCCCTGCTCTGTGAAGAGGAAAGTTATGGTGACCAGGCTGCTAGGGCATGGCCAGCATGCCTTATGTCCTTAGGGCAGATCCCCTCCCACCTGGCTCAAAGCACTCAGACCCTGGGCAGCCTTTTGTGGTCATGGTTCCCAGCACCAGGAATGCCTGTGCTGCTCTTAGTTCAATTTCCTTGCTGCAGGGGTGTCCCAAACAGCTCTGCCGAATGCCAGTGCCTGCAGGCATACTTTGCGATTTTTATGGAAATACTTGAGAACATCTGTAGAGGAAAAGCCCCTTGCTTGCCTTACGCTGCCCCCCTCCCTGCCGCCGCCCCAGCCCCAGGTCTGCCTGTATTCCCTTTGAGGATCTTCAGCCTCCTACTTTGGAGAAGACAGCTGGCTGTGGGGACTGAGGGGTGTTCATCGCTTAGAGCAGGTAGCAGGAGGCCCAACACCAGCCCCACCAGGACTGCAGAGTTACCGTGCTCTGTCCTTGGTCTTGGCTGAGTGCTCCAGACAATTGAAAGCACCAGTCTGGCCACTGCTACATCTTTGCTTTCTTCTATTGTACTGGCTCCTGGTGCCTGAGGAGTCCGTTCATACTTCTGTCCCTCAACTAACCAGACAATAATTTATCTACCTTACTTAGAAACAAGATCCCTCACTCTTCTACTCAAACCTGAGTGTAAGGAATAGCTCAACCTGTTCTGAACTGGCTTGATTCCCATCACAGCCTCTGCCCACATCTGCTGCCTCCTGGGCCAGTAGTTCCTGGTCCTGGGCACCGTATATGCCCTTGCCCACCTCCTTCTGATCATTTTATTTTCTTGGCCTGCTCTGCTTGGGTGACCTCATCCTTCCACAGTTTCTTCTTCCCCACTAGGACATTGAGGACAGAGGCGTTTTCCCTTTGGTATCTAGTGGTGATACTGTCAAGTGGAAAGTTTTTCCCACCACAGGAACTTTCCCATTATTGCTCTAGAGTACCCTAGACACTCCACACTGCAGTCCACTGGCCACACCACTACAGCAGCTGAGGCTTGAACACAACTGTTGTCTTCTTTCGCCAGTATGCCAGCTCCTTTGCAGATACTCTATAGACACCTTGTTCACTGCACCTCCCCCATTACGGCTCCATTTCTTCCCCACCACAACTCCTGGATCTCCTTGACACCTTATTCGTACCTGATACCCTCTCCATCAAAACAAGCTTTTGAGTCACGCATGAATCCTAGTTGCATCTTAGTTGTTCCCCCTCCACCTCATTCCATTTTACTTCTGCGGTTTGTCTACCATTGTAACACCAGCCAGATGGGAGATCAGGGCTTAGCAGGCGGGGATTGCGTCATTGTACCGAGCCCCCTGCACCTAGCAGCCACAAAGGATAGGGTGGGACAAAGATTTCTCTTGTCACTGCCTGGAACTATTTGCCCACCTCGTTCTGATCACTTTATTTTCTTGGCCTGCTCTGGCAGGCATTCAACATTTTTTGTGTGCTGTGTGCCAGTCACTTTCTAGGCACGTGAGACAGCAGTGGATAAAGATCCCTGTCCTCTTGGGGTTTATGTTCTGCTAGGTTGAGACCCAGAATAGATTATAAACACAGTAAGCAAATTGTACCTTAGAAGTTGATCAGCGTTCTTCAAAAAGCGAGGAATAGAGCCCGATCTGGGGATCTGGAATGATGGCAGTGCAGGTAGGAATTTTTAAATAGGAAAGGCTTCATGGAGATGACTTTGAAGCAAGCACCTGGAAGAAGTGAGAGAATGAGGCACGTGGATGTGGGTCAGGAGCATTCCAGGCAAAGGGAACCACAGCAAATGCAAAACCCCTGAGGCTGGATTGTGCCCGTTTCACTCAGAAACAGAAAGAGCGCTAGTATGGTGGCAGTGAGTCAGGGGAAGAAGAGGAAGAGATGAGGTCAGAGAAGTGATGGACCTGTTCTAGGCCAAGGCGAGGACTTTTGTCTTTGTCAAGTATTTCCACTCCCATCATGGCCCGGGAAATCTCACTAATATAAACCTTACTGAAAATCCTAACTGGTGTGAGCAAGGCTGCCATAAAGGGAAGCCCGGAAGTGGCGGGGAGGCTGCCTTGGAACAGGGTAGTGTAAGGATGTGCCAGAAGGCCTGCTGGAGGTTGCAGCCCTTTGAGCTGGACTTGGGGATAGTGTGGTTTTCCAGGCAGAAGGAAGTGAGGGATTAGGTCGGCCTGGTAGTGCTTGGCACAGAACATGCGCCCAATAAATAAAATGGAAATAAAACCGCGGAGTGTTCTACTTATGTTGACTGACATCAAAACAAAACAAAAAACCCGCAGAGTGAGGGGAGGCACGGGCGGGGCTGTGCCGGCAAGAGAGGTGGCAGGAAAATCCAACCCATGGCGCCTGTGCAAATACTCGTGTGAGGCAGAAAGGAGGCTCCGCCCCGCTCGAAGTTCCAAGCATGCGCAGTAGCGGCTCCTGCGCCTCTAAGGATCCGCCTCTTTCCTCTTTTCTCAGCCTGGGTTCCACCCCGGGAGGCCCGCTGTATGAGATGGAGGGCGGGCTAAAGGCGGGACGAGACCCGATTGAGCGCAATTATGACCAATCACCTTGCGGAATATTCGGCCTATAGCGAAGGAAGAGCTCAGAACAAAAAGGAGACCCCACCCCCGCCGATGGTGAAAACCTATGAAACCTGGGCAGAGGCGTGCGGAGTCGGGTAGAGAGCGAAATCACGCCTCTTCAGTCAGCCACGCCCTTTATTCTTGCTCGGCTTCGCCACAGAGCGCAAATCCGATTGGCTGGGCGACAACCTCAAAGGGCGGGGCTGCACACGTTCACTACGGGAATGAGGTAGCGGTGGAGGGGGCAGTTGGGCGGGGATAGGCTGTCCTAGCTAAGGTGGTAAAGGCCAATAACTTTTCAAGCTGCCTCTCCTCGAAAAGTCATCTCGCGAACCTTTAAAATGCCTTCCTCCCCAAGCACCTCAAGGGACTAGAACGGAGTGCTTCATTTGTCTTTTTCCTCCTTGCAAAAGTCCCGTTTGCCACCATGGGGATGTACCAAGCGAGACCGAGTAGGGGGAGCCAGTGGTGATTGACGCGCCAGGTTACTGGCCGCTGCTCACCTAGGCGCTAGCAAACTTCTGCCAAGATGGGAACTGAGTACTAAACAGTCTCCACAGTTCTCCCTGGTGCCGTCTCCGGCTTGGCGCCGCATCCTCCTGTGGGCTCGCGATGGCCGCGTCCCCTCCCGCTGCGGACGGGTCCTTTGGTACATGCAGTCCGAGGTGAGTCCCCTCCTTTTCACTTCACCCTTCCGAGCGCCTGCGTGCGCATGCGCGGAGCGCGGCGCGCGCGGCGGTTGGGCCGTTCGCTGTTCGGCCCTGGGATCCGCCGCCACTCCGCGATCAGCCGGCTCTGAGCCGCGAGCCGCCGTGAGCACTCGGATTCGAGCCGGCGCCAACGAGTCCGGGGGCATCGCCCGCAGCGGCCAAGCTCATGGCCGGCTGAGCGGGACGCCGCCTCCGCCTCAGCCACCGCCGCCGCCGCCGCCTCCTCCTCCTCAGCCGGCGGCGGCCCGGGCCCAGCAACCATGGCTGAAGACTACTGGGACGGGCGCCTGCGGCGAACAGGAGGAGAAGGAGGTCGCGCGGCCTCATCCCGGGCCGCCGCCCCAGGCGCCGCCGCGCCGGCCCCGCGGCTCTGAGGTTGCTCGCGCGCCCCCGCCGGTGAGCGCGTCCCCGAGGCGTGGAGGCTGCCCCTCCTCCTTCAGAACCCACCTCGGGCGGTGCCCAGGGGTCTGGGCTGCGGGGCTGGCAGGTGCCCCCACCCCCGGCGAATTTCCCAGAATGCACCGGGGCGGGGGGTCATTTGGGGCCTCCCTGACCTTGGCCCCGCCCTGGGCCCGTCCTGGGAGCTGGGGTTGGGTAGTGCTGTGGGTGCTAATGGGGAGCAGGGGGAATCAAAGGACCAAAGGGTGTGGAAATGGGTGACAATGGGGTGAAAGACTTGGGGAGGGGTTGCTAATGGGGGTCGGAGCATGTGGCAGTAAGCCTCACGCCAATAAGTCGTGTAAGGTTCAAGGCCCCATGTGTGCTTGTGGAAGGATGGCGGGGTGCGGAGCGGGTGAGGGACCCGAGGGTGTATAACGGGAGGTAGGGTGTCGAGGAAGTTCTAAGACATGCTCATAGGGATTATGTCCGCAGAGAGGCCCGGTGTGTATTCATGGGGGACAGGGTGGCACAGGTACCAGAACGTCTGCTGGTGGGGTCAGGGCTCTGAGGCCCGGGATGGTGTTAATACTGCGTGTCTGTCCGTGGGGCCTGCAGTGTGTGAGAATGCAGTGTGTGCTTGTGGAGGGCAGGTAGCTGAAGGACTCGAGTGTGGCATGTGCGCCAGTGGGGGTCATGGCTGTAGAGGGTGTATGCCTGTGGCCTCGAAGGTCTAGGTAGTTTGGGGCCCAGTATATGCTAATGAGGGCAGAGTGGAGGAAGGACCTGAGGGTATCTAATGGAGGAAGGACTGTGGAACACCTGAGCCTGGCCTAAGGGAGATGAGAATTGTGTGTCTGCCTGGGCCCGGGAAGGGGTGGTGGGGAAGGAAGTGTCTTAGCACTGTCAGAGGCTTAGTGGACGAAGGGTCAAGGTGATGTGAGGTGTGAGTAGTGTGTCCGTGGACACAGGGAATGTGAGTCTCGAGGGCACACTAGGAAGGAGCAGGGTAATATAAGAAGTACTGGTGGTTGCTAATGTGGGTTTAGAGACATAGAGGCACTTCAGTGTGTGCCATTGCAAGAGTCAGCTGTGTGAAGTCTGGAATATGCTAATAAGCATCAGAACCTTGCGAAGATTGTGCCCTTGTGTCCACGGAGGACCCGAGTATGTTGAAGTTCCAGGGGGTGCTACTTGGGGGTAGGGCTGCGGAGGGGATCTAGTGTGTAATAAAGGGGATCAGGGCTTTCATGAAGGGATCCAAGTGTGAACCAACAAGGATTATATCTGTGGAGGGGTCGGAGCAGAGAGCAATAGAGGACAGGAATGTGTGATGATCTCGGTGTGCTAAAGTGGATTACAGCTAGGGAGGGCTGAAGTGTGCGCTAATGGGAGTCAGGGCTGAATGAGACCTGTGTGCACTAATGAGGGTCAGGCCATGGTAGAACAGTGTGTTTGTGTGTCCCTGGGGAATAGGGCTGAGTAAGGGTTCAGGGTGCACTAATGGGGAGGCAGGACTGTGTGAGGCCCCGTGTGTGCTAATAGAAATCAGGCCTGAGTGAAGACTCAGTTTGTGCTGACAGAGGGGACAGGACAGTGGAAGGACTGGAATGTGTGTTAAGGATAGTCATAGCTGTGAAGGGGCCTGAGTGCGGGTAACACTGGTTAGAGATCTATCTGTAAGGTTCACTTTATGTTAATAGCATTCAGAGCAGCATGAAGAAGGTCCAGTGAGTACTAATGTGGGTCAGCTATAGAGTACCCCAAGTGCATGTTAATAGAGGTCAGAATCATGTAGGGGGAACAATATGTTAATGAGGGGAGTCAGTGCTATGGAGAAGGTAACAAGCAGCTAGGCCAGGGGAGGGGCCCAAGAATGTGGTGGCAAGAGTTACTTAGAGGAGGCTGAGTGTGTGCTGACAGAGTTCAGGGTGGTATGTTATGTGTTAGGGCTTTGAATGCTGATGGGTATATGAGATAATAGCAGGTAAGATGTAGTGAGGCCTTCTTGAGGGTCTAGCGTGTACTAATGGGGATCAGGACATAGGGTGTGATGACTGAGTCCTTAGTGGTCGGTGTGGGGAGTATCCTTGAGTATGAGAGTAGTCTGAGGATGGGTGTATGTCTTTGGGGATCAGGAAGGGTCAGGCAGGACATGTGCCCTTTTTGGGGTAAGTTTTTATGTCCAGTTTCTTGCTCCCTTCACTTTTTTGAAATCTAAAAAGCTCAGTCAACTGAAATATTTAAAAGTGTCCTTGCGTATAAATGTTCAGTTATCTCTGTTCACAGGAGCTTGTCTGAGTCCCCCATCCCCCTTTCTGGGAGTGTTATGTGATACACAGATTTGACACCCCATCTTCCTAAAATCCCAAAAAACTGAACTCCAGAGCATGTCCAGCCCTTGGGGTTTCCAGTTAGAGGTCGTGGACCCATGGCTCCTCCTGGCTTCCTTCCCATCCTCCATTCAGCCCTACTTCCAGTCTCCCCCACCCCCTCCCCTACTCCCTGTCACAACATGCAAAGCAACTGGGTATCTGTGCCATATGGGGACACAAGGCTGTCTTTGGGAGCTGGCCATGCTTTACCTTCCTCGCCTTAGGCCCAGTATTCAGCCTCCCAGGTCAGGATGTTTTGTGGTTATCCTGGGTTCTCCATGGATGGCCCTCATCCTGTATCTGAGGTCTTTCTGCTAGGGTGGCCCCTACCCCTCCTGGGGATAGTGAGTTCAGCCAGGTTGGGGTGAGAACTGCTGGGGTAAGCACCTGATTTCAAGGTAGCAGATGACCCATTTCTCTCCTCAAATCCAGCCCCAGTCTCATCCTCGACCTCCTATCTAGCTCTACTTCCCTTGGGCCCAGGGCCATCTTAGGCCCTGCTGTGAGTCCAGATGGTTCCTGGGTCAGGTCTTTCCCCCTCCTTGCTGGCCCAGAGCCCAAGAGGAAGCAGAAGACGGCTGGCCTAAGCCTTTTGGTGGCCCCATTCCCTTCAGCAATCCATCTAGGTCATATTCCTGTCGATGCCAGCATCCCTGGGCTACCTTGTTTAGGGTTGTTCAATGAATAGCAGGGACTCATCACCTCAGCAGAGGTTGGTCCTAGGCCCTCAGCCCCCTGATTCACTTATTTCTGCCATAAGCACTTTTTGAGCATCTACTCTGTGTCAGTCACTATTCCAGGTCCTCAGGATATAGCCGTGACCTAAACACAGAAATCTACCCTGGCGGAGCTGATCTTCTAGTTGTGGCGGTGAGGAGATAGACAGTAAAGACTAAAGAAACCAATAAGTAGGTGCTGTCATTTCTGAGGAGGTAATGAGTGCTGGGGGGATAACTGGCAAGGTGAGGGAGCTCGGGATGGTTGAGATTTTAAATAGGGTTATTCACAGAGGCCTCATGAAAAAGTTGACCTTTGAGCAACGGCCCAAAGGGAGAGGGGAGTGAGCCATTTCGAAATTTAGGGGAAGGGTGTTCCAGGTACCAGGAACAGCCAGTGTAAAGGCCCCGAGGTGGGACTCTACTGGGTGTGGTTGCAGAACAGCAACTAGGAATGATGGCGGGGGGGGGGGGGGGGGGGGGGGTGGGGGAGAGGTAATAGGGGCAAATGAGGTAAAGAAAGACCTGTGGGCCACATTGAGGACTGGGGCGTGTATTTGGGGTGATGAGAAATATAATACATTCTTGAGTAGAGGAGAAATGTGACTGGGCTTGTAAAAGTCTAGATTGGACCCTAGGGGTCCTAACCTGATCAAACCTGTCTGGCAGCCCTGAGAAGAGCTGGTGTACATTGAGACCCCCCCTCCACACAATCCCACCCAGTGGTTGGGTCTGGGCAGGACACCCTGACACACACTCCCTC
>NW_026652282.1:42262393-42277207 GCF_009828535.3 Hylobates moloch
TAGATGAATGGGATGATGCAGTGGTTGTCATGACGATGAGTGTTAGAGAAGTCAGGAGAAGGGTCCCTGTGGCCACAGGGAATAGTCTGCCTTGGCCTTTGAGGGTGGTGCTAGGGGAACTATGCCACTCCATGGGTGTGCTCGAGGCCATGTCACCCATCCTTCAATTCTGGGCACACGCCCTGGCAGACCCATGGCTGGGCCCATCACTGCAGCTGCACCTGAGAAGATCTGCTATGGAGCCTTCTGCTCCTGCAGTGGGGCTTTTCCCCTAGATCCCAACAATCCATCGTTTGGGCCCTTGCCCTCAATCAGCCACCTAAATCTGAGAACTCAGGTGGGTCACGTAGGAGCAGGGTCCCAGTGGGGCTGGCTGTGTGGGTGGGCAGGTACTGACAAAGATCCCCATCCATGCTGGGTTTCCAGAACTCCTGAGTGGCTCTGGGGTCCATAGT
This sequence comes from Hylobates moloch, assembly GCF_009828535.3. NCBI lineage: Eukaryota > Metazoa > Chordata > Mammalia > Primates > Hylobatidae > Hylobates > Hylobates moloch. Next base: position 42,262,849 of record NW_026652282.1, read on the forward strand.
GGTTGAGTGAGCACTGACAAGTTCATGTCAGTGCCCCCTGCTAGGCTGTGGGCTTTAGGGAACCCATGGTGATCAAGCAAATGCTAATATGGGACCCATTTCCATCCTTGTCCCTTGCTCAGATCGCCATGGATCGGATGAAGAAGATCAAACGGCAGCTGTCAATGACACTCCGAGGTGGCCGAGGCATAGACAAGACCAATGGTGCCCCTGAGCAGATAGGCCTGGATGAGAGTGGTGGTGGTGGCGGCAGTGACCCTGGAGAGGCCCCCACACGTGCTGCTCCTGGGGAACTTCGTTCTGCACGGGGCCCACTCAGCTCTGCACCAGGTGGGTCCACTGGCTACCCCCTCTCCCATATGACCCCAGGCTGCTTCCCAGGTGTTGCCTCCTGGTCACATTCCTCATTTTCCTCTCAATTTTCTGCCCTTTCTCTGCCCCCATGTGCTCTCTTCTCCCCCTTCCCTCCCATCTTCTCTCAACACCGTCTGTCTATCTGTCCATCTGTGCTCCTCTTCTTGCCTTTCTGCCCAGGCCCCGTGGGGGGGACAGAGGGTGCCTTGCCTGTCACAGCTGCCCCAAGGCTCCCTCTGCTCTTCTGCCCTCTATGATGGCCTCCTCAGGCCTCTGGTACCTGCCTGCCCTGGGCCTGCCTTCCCAGGACCCTTGGCTTCCCCTGCCACCACCTAGCTGCCAGCTCTGAGCTCAGCTTGCCCTTGGAAGGAAGGGTTCCACTAGGTGACTTTTGCCTCTCCACCCCCCAGTTCAACCTGTCCTAGATGTACCTGAGCTTCCCTGGGGTCAGGTACATCACCCTCTCCCCGAGGGACTCCAGGTTTCCTCTGGGGGCCATGTGCACACATGTGTGATGATGAAATATGTTTCGTGGGGGATGGGGTGTCCTGTGGTTCCTGACCCCACCTGGCCTGCCCTACCCCTCTCCCTGCCACCAGAGATTGTGCACGAGGACTTGAAGATGGGGTCTGATGGGGAGAGTGACCAGGCTTCAGCCACGTCCTCGGATGAGGTGCAGTCTCCAGTGAGAGTGCGTATGCGCAACCATCCCCCACGCAAGATCTCCACTGAGGTGCTTGACCCCGTCTGGATGGTGGAGGAGCTGGAAAAAGGGGTTGGACCTGGGGAGGTGGAGCTCATGATCCTGTTTCTCTCTCGCCTTACCTGCTAGGACATCAACAAGCGCCTATCGCTACCAGCTGACATCCGGCTGCCTGAGGGCTACCTGGAGAAGCTGACCCTCAATAGCCCCATCTTTGACAAGCCCCTCAGCCGCCGCCTCCGTCGTGTCAGCCTAGTAAGCACCTTCTGTTCCTGTCCTCTCCTTTTTCTCCTCTCCCAGACCCTTCTCCTGAGCCTGCTTCAACCTGCCTCATTTGTCCCACAGTCTGAGATTGGCTTTGGGAAACTGGAGACCTACATTAAGCTGGACAAGCTGGGCGAGGTGAGAGGCAGCTAGGAGGCCCATGGTGGGGATGAAGGTCAGTGGGAACTCCTGGAATCTCATAGCACCTCTCCTGTCACACTTCCTCATATTCCAGGGTACCTATGCCACCGTCTACAAAGGCAAAAGCAAGCTCACAGACAACCTTGTGGCACTCAAGGAGATCAGACTGGAACATGAAGAGGGGGCACCCTGCACCGCCATCCGGGAAGGTACACACCCCCATCCCATCTGCCCCAGGCTTCCCCAACCCACCCCTGGCGCACACACTCCATAATGAGAACAAAGACTGGTTCTAAGACCCCCTAAAACACTCTGGCTTTCATGGGAATGCCTGTCACCCACATATCCAGGTAATAATCAGGGTAACCAGGAATCTGTTCCCATTTGGATAAAAGGTAGATGAATTGCAAACCAGGGTTTGGTTCTGAGAACACCCCTGAAAGTGCTCACCAGTTTATTTACTGTAACAATTTCTAGTCGGAATATCACATGGAATGAATTTGAATTGCACTGAAATTTAGTGTGCAAATTCGATTTCACACGATGCTGCAGGCCTATGTACTGAGGATTGGAGCCAGGCCCCTTCCCAGAAACCAAAAACAGGTTGTGAAAATCTAGTGTCACATGAGCCGGGGGCTGCAATCCCAGGTTCTTGCTCCATACTCTCCTCTGAGTCTTATTTTCCACATCTGCAACATGGAGAAACAACTTCCTTCTGGCATGAGGTGGGTTAGAGCTGGTGGCTCCGAGGCATTACCCTGAACTGTCTGGCGAAAGAAAGAAAACCTGGGCTTGTCCCTTTCTAGTCCTTGTCCTCACCTCTGTCCTGAGGGTAGGACCCTGACTCTTCCCCTGTCCCACTCCCATGCTTCCTGCAGTGTCCCTGCTCAAGGACCTCAAACACGCCAACATCGTTACGCTACATGACATTATCCACACGGAGAAGTCTCTCACCCTTGTCTTTGAGTACCTGGTAAGGTTGAGTGGCAGTGGGTCCCAGGGTGAGGTGAGGAGAAAGCCAGGAGCCATGGGAAGTAACCCTCATTCCTGTACCACCTTTTCTTTCCTCAGGACAAGGACCTGAAGCAGTACCTGGATGACTGTGGGAACATCATCAACATGCACAACGTGAAAGTGGGTGTGGGGCAGGAAGCAGGGGCACAAGGGGGCCCCCACTCACCCACTCCAACCCACAAATCTCCCAGAAACGGACTTTTCCCTTTGGCTTTTTTTGCTAGGAGCCCTTGGAGGGCACTGGGACCCTGTCCTCTTCTGTGTGACAAGGCTCTGGGCCTGGTGTCTGTGTTTGGGAGGGGAGCAGTGCCTGCTGGGGGTCGGGCTAGTGAATAGTCTTTGACCTCTGCCTGCCATTCCTGGGTCCCCAGCTGTTCCTGTTCCAGCTGCTCCGTGGCCTGGCCTACTGCCACCGGCAGAAGGTGCTACACCGAGACCTCAAGCCCCAGAACCTGCTCATCAACGAGAGGGGAGAGCTCAAGCTGGCTGACTTTGGTACCACTGGCCTCCCCTTTCTTATTGGCTCCCCAGCCTCCTACTTTCCCATGACCACTTAGTCTCACTTCCCTTCAGCCTTGCCAGATTTTGCCTAGGACACCCTCAGTCTCAACTGCACTCTCCCCCAGACTTTGCCCATGACCCCCTCATTCTAGCTGTCCTTTCTGATTTCCAGGCCTGGCCCGAGCCAAGTCAATCCCAACAAAGACATACTCCAATGAGGTGGTGACACTGTGGTACCGGCCCCCTGACATCCTGCTCGGGTCCACGGACTACTCCACTCAGATTGACATGTGGTAAGGACAGGTGGAAGTGTGGCAGGGGCCACGTGGGAAAGGGGGTGGCTTGGTCACAACAGCCACCCAGCCAGCTGCCTCTCTATTCACTGTGCCCTCCCTGCCCAGGGGTGTGGGCTGCATCTTCTATGAGATGGCCACAGGCCGTCCCCTCTTTCCGGGCTCCACGGTGGAGGAACAGCTACACTTCATCTTCCGCATCTTAGGTGAGGAGGCATGGGCCCTAGGCGCTGTGGAGACACACAGGGAGGACCTGTGAAATGTTTGGGGTAACTCCTCTTCCCTACTAGGAACCCCAACTGAGGAGACGTGGCCAGGCATCCTGTCCAATGAGGAGTTCAAGACATACAACTACCCCAAGTACCGAGCCGAGGCCCTTTTGAGCCACGCACCCCGGTGAGGCTGGTGGGTGGGTGGCATTAGGGGCCAGAGTGTCCAAACTCGTTTTAAATCAGGTCTCTTTGTCCTTGTGGCAGACTTGATAGCGACGGGGCCGACCTCCTTACCAAGCTGTTGCAGGTGAGACCACCTTGGGTCAGCCTTGGGAGTATGGGATTCCAGGTGTGGGGAAACAGGGACCCCCCCTCAAACCAGGGGCAGGGTCTGAGGTGGGCAGAGAGACCTACTTGTTGAAGATATCAATACTATCCCCCTCCCCCCACCCCCACTCAGTTTGAGGGTCGAAATCGGATCTCTGCAGAGGATGCCATGAAACATCCATTCTTCTTCAGTCTGGGGGAGCGGATCCACAAACTTCCTGACAGTGAGTGGAGCTGGGGAATGGACCGGCCAGTGTGGGGACTGGGAAACAGGACTGCTGGGGCCAGCTGGCGGGTTGTGTAGGATTCTGGCTATGCCACCTCTACGTGGGGGGACATCTTGTTCACATGTGTGATGGGTTGTATTTGTTATGAAAACATTTTTTAGTTTTCAGTTCTTTTTACCTTTCATGAAAAATTTAAAACATACATAAAAATATATGCAATAGCACTTTACTTTTTTTAAAGTAGACGTTTCCTTACATGCGCTAAAAAATGCACAAATCGTAAGTATACTATACAATGAATTTTCATAAATGAAACACATCCTTGTAACTAGCACAAAAGTCAAGAAACAGAATGTTAAAAGCTCTCCACCCCGAGCTCCCTTGCATCTCCTTCAGTTATTCCCAGCCCCTTCCCAAAGGGTGACCACTGTTTTGACCTCTAACAGCAAGGATAAGTTTTTTCTGTCCTTGTACTTTATAGAAATAGAATCACATGTGACGTTCGCTTTTTATATCTGGCTTTTAAAAACTTTTTAATATGGATATTTTCAAATATATGTATTTATATATTAGTCAAAATAATATGATGAGTCCCTAAGTACTCCAGTGAGTCATCAATTCGTGGTCAATCTGGTTTTATCTATATTCTCTCTGATTATTTTGAGTCACATCCAATCCCAGACATCATAGCATTTATCCTTAAATAATTTCAGCATATACCTATAAAAGATTTTTTTAAAACAACAATATTATTATCAAACCTACAGAAAACATTTGCTCACTTTCCCTATCTCCCCACTGGATTTATTTATAAAGCAAACCCCAAACACCACCCATCACCTAGACTTAACAGGTGGTAACTGCAATACCATAATTCACTTGACAAAATTAATAATGATTTCTTTGTGTCATGTAATGGTCCATATTTCATCTTCCCTGGTTGTAGCTGGTTTGTGTATGGAATTGTTTGACAGATGAAGGTCAAGCCTCTCAGAGAAGGGGCAGCTTTTTCTAATTCTTCCAATGGGGTCATATGGGGCTGGTCCTAGATGACCTCATGGGTCATCCCCCACTTCTATGTCTCCCCCATCTGTAGCTACTTCCATATTTGCACTAAAGGAGATTCAGCTACAAAAGGAGGCCAGCCTTCGGTCTTCGTCGATGCCTGACTCAGGTAGGTATAGCCCCTTGTCTTCCTCCCTGCCCCACCCACCTACTTGCTTACCCACCAACAGCCATCTGCTCTGCTTTCCCCCACAGGCAGGCCAGCTTTCCGCGTGGTGGACACCGAGTTCTAAGCCACAGACCGAGGCCCCAGCAGGCAGCGGCTGGAGGGATGCCACACCCCTCACAGGGCAGCCCCCAACTATATCTTCCCTGCTTACTCTCTGCCTACCTGCCTGAGCCATGTTCACCTGCCCACTTGTCCCTTGCTGCCTGCCCAAACACCCCACCATTGGCCTGTCAACCCACCCATTGGCCTGTCTGCTGGGTGCTAACAAAGCTCTCATCACTCCTTCACTTGGTCTGTCTGTCTGTCTCTGTCTTGGTAGTTGCCAGTGGACAGCATGGCCATGCCAGCCTCCCACACTGAGGCCAGGCCTACCCCCCATCATACCAGTCCCCAGGACCACTACCCCACGGCCAGCCAGGGGTCCAGAGCTAGCCCAGGCTGGGGATCTCGACTCAGACAAGATGGTGACAATGCCTTGAGTCTGAGGCATCCTCTGCCTGCTTTCCTGCCTGCCCCACCTGCCTCATATTGTGTGGGCCTTTTTTTGTTTCATTTCATTCATTTTTTTTTCTTTTTTTTAATTATTTTAAATGAGATTTTCATTTTTTTAAAATGCAATATCTCTGTATACAGACTGGCTGGGCCCCACCCCCTGCGTGTGGCCCTCCCACAGTATTTTGTGCAATGAAGCCCTGCTCCCAGCCTTTCAGAGACAGGGACACAGCCCCTATTTGGAACCCTGATCATCACCAGACCCTGGGATTGGCTATGGGAAAGCATGCCACGGCCACTCGCCTTCCTACCCCCGCCCGCCATCCCCAGCTGCAGGGGGATCTGGGGACTACCAGAGACTCTGGGAAATGGACAAGGTGGGGGGCCCCACTCTTTCTCTCCTGCAGTCCCGTAGCTGGGGCCTCCTTCCTTCTCAGGGTCTCCCCAGCCCAGCCCCCTTGCTCCCATCCCACTCGGTGCTGTTGGGTAGGGACCCTGCCAGGAACTGACCAGCTCAGCGAGGAGCCATAATGTGCATATGTGCACAAGCAGGGGGGGGGGGGGGGGGGTGTGAGGGGTTGTGCCCAGGTGTTGCCCCCTATCTCCTGGGGAGGGTGAGGCAGGGCAGGGACAGTTTCCAGGGTCAGTCCCTGGATGGGTGGTTACCTCCCCTTCCTCCACCCTAAGCCCTGGGGCCCTGAAATGGGGTGGGAGGGCAGGGGTGGGAGCCCTCCTAGTGGGTTTGGGGGGTTGGGTTCCTGAATGCACCATAATCGCTGTATGAAATATTAAAAAGTCTAAAGTGAAAAGCCTGCTTGCAAATCCCTGTAGGGGTGGAGGGTGGCCGAGCTGGGGTGATTACTGGGACCTTGGAGAATTCATACCTCATCACCACTGTCTAGGAAAACACTGAGAGTGGGCCAGGGACACGTCACGACTATGAAAAAGGCATCTAAGGTATTGCACATGTAACAGTAGAACATGGAGTTGAAGCAGGTAAGGCAGGCTGAATGGTGTTGATGGGCTGAGAAGCAGAAAGGGGAGTTAGATTTGCCCAGGAATATGAGGAAGCCTGATAAGAGGGTGGAGGCAGGGGAGTGGAGGAGACGATGTTTGAAAGACACTGGAAGGCCCAATAGAACCATGGATGGGAAGATGAGGCAAAGGCCCAGTATGACCAACTGACTAGGAAACCATGAAGAGGAGGGAATATTCAGGACGGTAGAGGGTAGATTTTGGACCACTGAGTAGGTAGATAAGTCCTTTAATACATGGATCAAATTAAGCAGTGGGGCCATAGATGGACCTGGAAATTTCAATTATTAGTGTCCAGGAAGTAACAGAAACCATGGGTGTGGGTGAGAGAGTTTGCAAGAGGCCAGGGATCAATGACACAACCTGGGATTTGCCCTTAGGTATGAGGAAAATTGAAACTTATTTTCTTTGTCCTGTGAGTTCCAGCCCCAGTCCTACCATCTTGGGCAAAGCCAAGGATTGTTTTCTAAGCAGAAGAGGTGGGGTGAGCAGGGCCAGGCAAATACTGCAAGTAATGGCAACCCTAATTAAGTGGCCATTTACTAAAGCCCAGTGGTGGGAGCCCATGAACTTCTAATCACTCTACTGTGTGTGTTTGTTTTTTGAGACAGTCTCTGTCGCCCAGGCTGGAATGTGGTGGCACAATCTTGGCTCACTGCAACCTTTGCCTCTTGGGTTCAAGCAGTTCTCCTGCCTCAGCCTCCCGAGTAGCTGGGATTACAGGTGTGCACCACCACGTCCAGCTAATTTTTTGTTTTTAGTAAAGATGGGGTTTCACCATATTGACCAGGTTAGTCTCGAACTCCTGGCCTCAAGTGATCCACCTGCCTCAGCCTCCTAAAGTGCTGGGATTACAGGCGTGAGCCACCAAGCCCGGCCTCTACTGTGTCTTTCTAAGCACTTTAGTGATGTTTCAGCTTGCAGCCTCATGGTGCCATGATGACTGCCATGTCCCCAGAGATGGAAAAGCAAGCAGGGAAGACAGAACACCTTTCTTACCTGTCTGTTTTCTTTTAACGGCTGGAACTTCCACAAGCTCCTCAGCAGACTTCCTGTGCCATTTCTTGGCTAGAATCAGATGACATGGCCACTTCTGGCACCAAGGGAGGATGGGAAAAGGAGGGCCTTGCAAAGGGGGACAGGATTGCCAGGCTGGATTTAAAAGGTCTAGAATTCACCCAACTGCTCTGGGAAGTGGTAGAGTCACTGGTGTGGGCAGAGGTTGGCCTCTGGAAGGTGGGAAAAAAAAACGGTCTAGGGCTGGGAAAACCTGGCTGCCCAGATAAATGGGGAGGGGGAGTCTGCAGAGGGTCAATGGGGAGAATCAATCCAGAGAATCCGACAAGATTCAACTGGGCTTAAAGAGTAGCTGTCTGCCATGTGTCTGACTCAATTCAAATGCCACTTTCTTTGGGGACCCTTAAGTGGAAGGGCTGCTCCCTTTCCTCACCCAGAGCTTACACAACTGAGTTTGTGACCTCTCATTTATGCCAGGTCTGGGCTGGGGGCTGGAATCACAGTAATAAAGACACAATCCCTGCCCCGCAGAGGTTAACTGAAAATAGGTAAATTATGAGATTGTGAGGGGGAAGGGAGGTTCGAAATTAAAGTCATCATCAGCGGGGCTGGCAGCCCCGGCAGAGAAAAGAATAGCATAGCCTAGTGCAGTGGTTCTCAACCAGAGACATTTTTCCCCCAAAGGACCTTTGGTAATGTCTGGAGACACCTGGTTGTCCTGAGGGGTACTACTTGGTATCTAGTAGGTAGAGGCCAGGGATGCTGCTACACATCCTGTGATGCCCCCAACAAAGAAATGACAGTGCTGAGGTTGAGAGACCCTGGCCTAGTGCGAGGGTTCTCAAACTTTGGGTCTCGGGATTCCTTTATGTTCTTAAAAGTTTAAGACATTCAAAAGAGTTTTTGCTTATGTCATACAGCCTCTGGATTCAGAAGCCTCTGGACAATCACACTGTACACCCCTGAGAGAATGAGAGTGAAAAAGTATTGTGAAAATAGTTTTCATTTTGTGAAACCCCAAGAGGATTTTTGGACCAGTAGACAGGCTGGGACCACACGGTTGGAGAATGTTTGGCCTGGTGTTTAAGGTCACAGCTCTGGAACCAGATTTCTCAAGTTTAAACAGCAGCTCCACTACTAATTAGCTGAGGGACGTTTCTGGTACTCAGCGTCCCCATTGTTACCCATGGGTGACAAGGACAGTACCTGCTGCCTGAGGCTACTATTTTAGTCCAATAAAGCACTTAAACTGGGCGGACAGTTTAGTTATGATTGCTATGACTCCAACAAACATAGGGCCTGGGGCTAACTTGTCTTCAACACCTTGTCTAGTGAATAAATCTAGTTCAGGAAGAGAAACAAAAGCCCGCAGGCCTCGGTGGGTCTCTGGAGGTGGAAACCTCTTTTGCATTGGGTTTTGATGGCACAATGAAGGGCATTCTGATCAGGCTAACAAAAACGCTGCTCCCAGTGTAGGAGTCCTAGCCCACCTCGGGAACCTCAACCTCCACTTTCCATGCCACCTGTGCCCTAAGTCTATAGGGCGTTAGGACCTCACAAGGCACTTTTGTCTTTCTTGGTTCCCACTGAAGATTTTACGCCACCTAGCCCTTCGACGCTTCTGTGCGCCGGGCCATTTCCAATATGGCAGTAGCCCCGCGACTGTTTGGGGGGCTCTGCTTCCGTTTCCGGGACCAGAATCCGGAAGTGGCTGTTGAGGGGCGTCTTCCAATCTCGCACAGCTGCGTTGGCTGTAGAGGAGAACGGACGGCGATGGCGACGGTCGCAGCAAATCCAGCTGCTGCGGCGGCGGCAGCGGCGGTGGCTGAGGATAGAGAGCCACAGCACGAGGAGCTGCCAGGGCTGGACAGCCAGTGGCGCCAGATAGAAAACGGCGAGAGTGGGCGAGAACGTCCACTGCGGGCCGGCGAAAGCTGGTGAGGCTGGGCTGCGGTGGAGCCTCGGCAGAGGGGACGGTGGGGGCATTGACAACCGCTGGGGATTCGGCGGCCGAGGGCCGCGGGAAAGCTGCTGCGGGGTGCGGGGGCGGGGGAGTGGCCGGCGGGACAGCGGGCTAAAGGGGCGGGGAAGTGCCTTTGAATGAATCGCAACGTCTGTAAAAGGGGCGGGGCCTGTGTGGTGCAGTCTGACGCCGGAGAACAAAATGGGGTTTGTTGTGATGAGACCAGTTTCGGTCCTGGAGGTGGGGCCGGGCCTGCGTAGTGAAACTGCGTAGGAACCTGGGAAGAAGGTGGGTTCTGCGACATAAGGCGGGGGCGCGGCCTGCGCTGCGTAATGCAACTTTTGGGGGCGAGGAGCGGTCTCCGATTGCTCTGGGGCGGCTGGGAACGAGGCGAGCTTTGTGACGTCGGCAGAAGAGCGGGACGGAGCCGAACGGTCCGAGGGAGGGAGCGGGGACTCCGTGGGGGAGGGGGGAGGAGCCTGGAGCCTGGGAACGAGGTTAGGTTGGTGACGTGAGCCGAGGGGCGTGCTCTGAGGCCGAGGGACGACAGTGGAGGGGAGGTGGTGCCTATGAGGCAGAAAATGGCGCCTGCGAATAAGCAAAGTTTGTGACGCGCAGTGGTTTTTTATTCTGGCGGAAGCCTTCCCGAGTCGAGAGAACGTGCAGGTGATTAGCACGGGAGGAGCCTTCCATGTTTAATTGGTTTTCTATTTTGGTAGTGTTTTGTTTTTAGAATCAAGAAAAAGTCGTTTTTTTAAAAAACGAGAATTTTGATAAATCGGCTTGTTTTACTGATTTCTTGCTAAACAGTGCTTCTTGAAATTTACTGCTTCTGGGTTCATTTTATTTCTCGCCGAGTTGCATCTCGTTTTTTAATTGTGAAATACGTAAGACCTAAAAAGATTACATTTACGCAGCCCAGATTGACGGACATCCTATTAAAATAAACGGCCTACACTCTTCAAAAATGTCAGGATCATGAAAGACAAAGGCTGAAGAACTGTTCCAGATTGAAGGAATTAATGCGATTTAACGAGGCATGATAACTAAATGCAACATGTGATCCTCGATTGGATCCTGGAACAGAAAAAAAATAAATTATTTTAAAAATGAATTTTTTATCATGAGATTATTTTTGTCTCTTTTACTGTAAAAGGCAATGGAAACATCGGTGACATTTTATTAAAGTGGGTAGATACTAGTACTACTAATTTCTTAATTGTGATCATTGTGGCTATGAAAAATAATATCCTTGTTTATAGGAAATACTGAAAAATTTAGGGATAAGAACGCATAGTGTAAGCAGTTTATTCTCAAATGCCTGAAAATTTAGCATATATAAATTTATATATGGCGAGGGGAAAGGGGAAATTGGGGAGATGTTGGTCAAAGGATACAACATTTCAGTTAGACAAGAAAAATAAGTTCAGATCTATTGTACAACTATAGTTAATAAATTCATTGTATACTTGAAAATTGCTGAGAGAAGATTTTACATGTTCTACCACCCCCCAAAAAATTGATAAGTATGTGACGTAATGGATGTGTTAATTGCCTTGACTTAGTCATTCCACAATGTATACATAAGTCAAAACTTCATGCTGTACACTCTAAATATATACAATTTTTGTCCATTTTAAAATAAATAAAAATACCAAAAAAATGCATGTAAAGAAACAACGATTGAGCAAATGAGTAAAATGTTAGATATGGAGAATCTGGATGAAGGACATATGGGGATTCTCTATTATTTTTGCCATTTTTCTCAATCTATTTCAAAGTTTAAAAATTAAATAATAATTACATAAAAACGTGTGAATTCACCATCCATGTTGAGATTCAGAACACTGTCTTAAGAAATCTTTCTGTGCCCCTCCCAGATGGAAATTCCCCTCCTTGCTCCATGGGAAACTTATCCTGAATTTTGAGTTAACAGTCTCTTCCTTTTCTTTAATGTTTTACCACAACTGTATGCATCTCTAAGTGGTATGTATTGTCTAAGCTTTCACTTTATACGTATATGGAATACATATATAAAATTCTACTGGATGCATACTGTGAGCCCTTCTCTTCGCATCAGGTGATACATGGTATCCACATGGCATCATTGGTGATGTTAACCTTGATCACTTGGTTATGGTAGTGTTGGCCAGCTTTCTCAACTGTAAAGGTATCATTTTCTCTTTACATACGCAGTAATTATTTTTAAAACATGTATCATGTCCAGCCATTCCTCAAAATACTCTTAACAGCTTCCCATCTCTTGCAGCATAGATGCTAAAATCCTTACAATGAATTGCAAGCCTTTATGAAGCTGGTCTCCTGCTTGCATTCTGATGGCTTCCCATATCTCTCCTCTGATTACGCACTCCCTCCCTGTCTCCATCCAGGCCGGCCATATTGGACTCTTGCTGTTCCTCAAACACATCTAACCTTAAGGCTTTTTCGAGTGAGGTTTACTCACTACAGAGTTCTTTAATAACCACACCAGTGAAATGTGTATCTCTGTTACTGGGGAGATGAGTTGAGATTTTCCAAATCGGGAATACAAACCCAAGCCGTGTTTTTCTGCCATTACGTCACACCTTTCCAGCAAGAAAAAGCCTCATTTCATCCTGAGAATAAACAAAATAACCACAGTGTTTTATAACCCATTTGAAGATGTTCAAAAGGGCCTTGAGGCTTTGGTCCTTGCCTCTTCCTACCTTTGTAGCCTTGTGATTGTGTCACTGGTAGAAAGGACATGACACCCTGTCATCCTTGATAATACCCTTTAAAATTACCCCACCAGTACTGGGTTTTCTTTTGGGATGATGAAATATTTTGGAACTAGGGAGAGGTTATGGTTGGTTGTACAACATTGTGAATGTTCTAAATGCCACTGAATTGTTCACTTTAAGATGGTTAATGTTATGTGAATTTCACCTCATTAAAAAAATTACCACACCACCGTTGGTTCAGTATTGAAGCCGGTTTGTCTCTGCTGTCATGGATATTATCAAGAAGCATTTTTGCTAAACTCCACTTTGTTAATGCTTCTCTATTTAGTAAGAGCAAAGCGTCTCAAGGTTCTTTATTGCTGTCCATTTTCCATTTTACAGGGGTTTGCTGAAGTGGCCAGGATATGTGTGTTTATAAAGCATTTTGAAGTAATGGACTAACCCCAAATCATGTATCTTGTATCAGTATTAATATTTGCACCTTCTGTCTTTTGTCAGCTGGCAGATTTGGGTGAGGGTAGTTAGTTAATTTGGTCATCACAACTGATTTAATTTCTGGGAGAAGCTTATATTTTAAGGCAAATTCAAATCTGTAATAATATAGCCTCCTTGGAAATTTTCACTTTTTCCTTTTGTGAGATGAACCATCTTCAAACACAAATCAGACACAAGAGAAAACTAGAAGACAGAAAATAAAGAATTGTTTAGTAACTTTTTTCCATAAGCACATATTTCATATCATTTCAACAAATTTGAGGAAGCACGAAAAAACCTAAGTGACTTTAGCAAGATCAGTTGTACCTGTATATACTGGCAGCAAGAAACTAGAAAATTAAATTTTATGATACCATTTATGATAGCATCCAAAAAATTGAATACCCAGCTGTAAATATAATAATTTGGGTGTTATTAATACAGACCATGGCACCTTTGTTGTGACTGCCACCTGGCCTGACAGAGATTGTGAGACATCCTGATTTCAGAGATGTTACAATGATTTTTGTAAAGTGTCTTTGACTTGAAGCAATATGGTAATAATATTCTGTGAAAAATTATGTAAAACGTCAGTCCTCTATGAAATCTATAGAAATTCAGCCTGTAACCAGGTCTGGAAGTTTTGCTTACCACTCTACAGCGTGATTTTAATGTTATTTTTTGTTCAAAATCTGCTTTCAAAAAAGTTGAGCAGTGCCTACCTTTGCATTGGAAGGTACTGTTAACTATAGCTTTACTGAACAAATTAACTTCATAGACTGGCTATGGAGACAGGTAAAGCCACAAAGGGTGGATGGTGGTGTGTGCGGTGCAGGGTTGGGTCTGAGCATTGAGCCACCGGCACAGAGGGGTTTGTTTCCCTGGTGTGAGTGATATGGCAGGGTCTGTGGGGGTCAGTGCAGCAAAAAAACAAAACCAACAAAAAACCCACAGAAATGTTTGCCTATCTAGGTGACTTGTGACTATTCCAAGATTTGTCTGTCCCTCTATCCCCCCACCTCTCTGATCCTTTCATGAACAAGGGAAAGTTGACATTTTAAAGAATCACATTGATGAGGTTAAATCGGGAGAATCGCTTGAACCCGGGAGGCAGAGGTCGCAGTGAGCTGAGATTGTGCCACTGCACTCCAGCCTGGGAGACAGAGCAAGACTCTGTCTCAAAAAATGATAATAATGAGGTTAAATTGCTTGAAAACCAACCAATATAATGTTATGTGTATTTCATCAAATTTGGTTATTTTTTAAAAAGCATTTATTTGAGGCTGCTCAATATTTGGGATAGCCTTTTATGTGTCAGAAATGCCACAGCAGAACAGGTTGTGTGTGTGTGTGTGTGTGTGTGTGTGTGTGTGTGTGTGTGTGTGTGT
>NW_026652282.1:42277217-42282566 GCF_009828535.3 Hylobates moloch
TGTGTGTGTGTGTGTGTGTGTGTGTGTGTGTGTGTGTGTGTGTGTGTTTAGGCAGGAGGAGGTTTATGTCTGTGAGCTTTTATGTCCAAGTCCTGAAGTCCAAGCTGTCAGAACAATGACAGCTAAAATTCATTTAGTACTTATTATATGTCAAGTATTGTCCAAACTTCAGGATTTCTCACAAAGGCAGATTTCAATATAGTTCTAAATGGTTATCCTTGTACATATAAGTTTCACTTTTAAAAGAGAGCTAATTGAACTGTATACTGAAAAATGGTTGATGGTAAGTTTTATGTTACGTGTTTTTATCACAGTTTTTAAGAGAACCATAAGCTCAGAAATTTACTATAAAGCCAAAGTAAATTCTAAATTAAAAAATGATGAACAATAGCAATATGCAGTTCTTTTTTTTTTTTTTTTTTGAGACGGAGTCTCACTCTGTCGCACAGGCTGGAGTGCAGTGGTGCAATCTCGGCTCACTGCAACCTCTGCCTCCAGGGTTCAAGTGATTCTCATACCTCTGCCTCCCAAGTAGCTGGGATTACAGGCACGTGCCACCACACCTGGCTAATTTGTTGTATTTTTAGTAGAGACGGTTTCACCATGTCGGCAAGGCTGGTCTTGAACTCCTGACCTCAGGTGATCCACCCGCCTCGACCTCCCAAAGTGCTGGGATTACTGGCGTGAGCCACTGTGCCCGGTCTTTTTTTTTTTTTCAGTATGCAGTTTTTGAAGGAAAACCTTATGATTCTTTTTTAGCATTTTAAATTCTTTGCTCCTTGTAAAAGCAGATTTTTCATCATTTATCAAATCCAGTTCTTAGCTGAAGAATTATGCTTCCATTGATGTATCCTTTAGAAACAAACACATAATGAATGGCTAAAGCCTTATAAAATTAGCTGCAGATGGCAGATATCTTGAGCCTAACTTAACTGGGTTACCCCACAGACTAATTCAAATGAATTATCTTTTATTCTATAATAAAACCTCATGTTTCCTAGCACTGTAAGTATGGATTTTTTGTTGGTTTGTTTGCCATTGTTGAGCACATTTTCTGTTTTTAATCAGATTTCTTTTTTAATACTAAGAAGTTATCTAACATACAAATCTGAGTTTTGCTGAATAAATTTTGCTTCTAATTTATTTTTATATGATGCTGAAACTTTTCATCTTAAATTATAATGTGTCAATACTTTCAGTCTGATGGGCATGGGAAGTTGTATAGCTAATCCTCAGCTACCCATGTAACACCGTTGTTACCTGTCTGGGCCCCAGGTTCCTTGTGGAGAAGCACTGGTATAAGCAGTGGGAGGCATACGTGCAGGGAGGGAACCACGACTCCAGCACCTTCCCTGGCTGCATCAACAATGCCACACTCTTTCAAGGTACAAGGCCTCTGCCTCCTCCTCACCCTAGCCCTGGAGTTCTTGTCCCTTCCGTCCCTACAGATGATCATAAGCCCATTCCGTGTGCTAGGTCACTGGTGGGGTGGCCAGAGTTATTCGTCAGTTTCCTTTACTGATTCTTCCTCTGCTACCTCCACCCCCGCCCCACAGATGAGATAAACTGGCGCCTCAAGGAGGGACTGGTGGAAGGCGAGGATTATGTGCTGCTCCCAGCAGCTGCTTGGCATTACCTGGTCAGCTGGTATGGTCTAGAGCATGGCCAGCCACCCATTGAACGCAAGGTATAGTGGATGGGGAGGATGCATGGCAGGGAGTGTGTAGTAAGAAAGCCTTGTAGGCCCAGCATGGGTCCAGATCCATGTATGCTGGGTAGGTACACATATGTCTGCTCTCTTCCCCCTCCTAGCTCATCATACAGGTATCTTTGTGTGTCTGCAGTGTGTGTTCCCCTGTGTGGCTCCTTTTACAGACCATTGTATATGTGTGTTTGTATGCTATGTGTGTAAGGCAGAGCGTGTGCTCCTCTCATCTTAGAGGTCATAGTGCCGTGTCTGTGTGGGTACACCTGTGTCTGCACCCCTCTACCCTTACAGGTCATAGAGCTGCCCAACATCCAGAAGGTCGAAGTGTACCCAGTAGAACTGCTGCTTGTCCGGCACAATGATTTGGGCAAATCTCACACTGTTCAGTTCAGCCATACCGATTCTATTGGTGAGTCTGAGGGTCATGCAGTGGGTTGGTGTTCCTAGCTACTAGTCCCAACTCAGTGACTTGAGGATGCATAGGGTTAAGCTGTAGCTGACTGAGAAGGCACTGGTCAGACTTTAGAAGACCCAGAAGGCATTGGCTAAGTTGGGTGGAGGCACTGAGGGGGTCTACTAGAGCCCTGAGGGTATGTGAGCTACATTCCAGTGGCTTACATGGTGTGGCAGAGGATATTTGCCGGAGATCTGCAGTCTGGAGTGTGGGCCAGTCATTTGGAGATTGATTGAGGACGCAGGTATTGGCCAAGCATGTGAGGTCCGTAGGGATGAGTCAGGTGTGCCCAGATAGATCGATCATTTTGGGTCTCACAAAGATCTTCAATGTACTCCATCACCCCGCACAGGCCTAGTATTGCGCACAGCTCGGGAGCGGTTTCTGGTGGAGCCCCAGGAAGACACGCGGCTTTGGGCCAAGAACTCAGAAGGCTCTTTGGATAGGTTGTATGACACACACATCACGGTTCTCGACGCGGCCCTTGAGACTGGGCAGGTAAGGGTGGGGAGGGCTTTTCTGTTCAGGTGGACTGGCAGATAGACTCACCTGGCAGTACTCAGGTTGGGGGAAATGAAGGCTAGGTACCCATAATGTCCTCCATTAATACCTTTCCTTCTTTCTCTTTCTCCAACCCAGTTGATCATCATGGAGACCCGCAAGAAAGATGGCACTTGGCCCAGCGCACAGCTGCATGTCATGTGAGCCCTTGGGGTATCTGGTCCAGAGCAGGGGCGTCCCACAGTAGGCAAAATGATTTAGCCCATGAGCACATTGCACCCCCATGCAGCAGGCCCTCAGCTGACAGTTTCTCATCTAACCCCAGGAACAACAACATGTCGGAAGAAGATGAGGACTTCAAGGGCCAGCCAGGCATCTGTGGCCTCACCAATCTGGGCAACACGTGCTTCATGAACTCGGCCCTGCAGGTTGGGCCGTTATAGTTGTGTCTGGCACAGCCATGGGGTTGGGCTTCAAGAGCTGAGGATTGGGGACAGAGCTGGGGTCCTGAGGGGACTACAGGGCAAGGGATCAGGATGAAAGCTAAGGCCCCACAAGTCTGAAGTGACACACCCATGTTCATTCCTGAACTATCAGCCTCTTCTCTCAGCTTGCCCTTGTTTTCCCTCTTCTCTTCCCTGTTCCCACGTTCTTCCTTCTTGTGAAATCCTAATGCCTTCTCTCCCCTACTCTCCTGCTCCTCTCTCTCCTCCCTTCCCCTTCTCTCTCATTTTCCTCTCTCTTTCCTCCTGGCTTCTTTTTCTATATCCTCACTTTGAACCTTCTGTCTCCCCTCTGCCTCATTCACCTGGTCTCTGGCCTCTGCAGTGCCTCAGCAATGTGCCACAGCTCACCGAGTACTTCCTCAACAACTGCTACCTGGAGGAGCTCAACTTCCGCAACCCACTGGGCATGAAGGGTGAGATCGCAGAGGCCTATGCAGACCTGGTGAAGCAGGCGTGGTCTGGCCACCACCGCTCCATTGTGCCACATGTGTTCAAGGTGTGACTCAACCCTGGGCACCCCCGACCCCCTACGTCTTTTGGCTCTCCTAACTCTGTCTCACTCTGATAATCCTGCGCATCTTCTTAGAATAAGGTCGGCCATTTTGCATCCCAATTTCTGGGCTACCAGCAGCATGACTCTCAGGAGCTGCTGTCATTCCTCCTGGACGGGCTGCATGAGGACCTTAATCGGGTGAAGAAGAAGGAGTATGTGGAGCTGTGCGATGCTGCTGGGCGGCCGGATCAGGTAGGCTGTCCCCGCATTCGCAGTCCCATTAACATCACCAAGGCCTCTGCCTCGGGGAGTTTCTGGCCTCCCTGGGATATCTAACACGCCACCATTTTCTGTTAAGTTCCTCTACCCTGACCTCAACTCCAGCCTTACTCCTAACCTTAGTTCCAATACCATATCTGCCCCCACACTCAACCCAGAGTAAACCCCAACCCAGTCTCCTGCCCTAAATGACCCCCAGTCTTGACCATGAACATAGTCTCCATGTATCCCTAGCTGGAGCTCTGCCTCTGGACTTTAGCAGTGGCCTTCTGCTTCACCCCATTCGAATGCACCCCAAGCCATGGTTTCCTCCTACCCTGGGCAAGCCCCACCACCCACCATGACACTATCAACAGGAGGTGGCACAGGAGGCATGGCAAAACCACAAACGGCGGAACGATTCTGTGATCGTGGACACTTTCCATGGCCTCTTCAAGTCCACGCTGGTGTGCCCCGATTGTGGAAATGTATCTGTGACCTTCGACCCCTTCTGCTACCTCAGTGTTCCACTGCCTATCAGCCACAAGAGGGTCTTGGAGGTCTTCTTTATCCCCATGGATCCGCGCCGCAAGCCAGAGCAGGTGTGGGGCAGTGGGGGCCTGGGGACATGATGAGGGACACATAGAGTTTGATTAGCTGCCATAGCTCAAGGCTTCCTGCATTAACTCACCACAAGCCCTTTTGGTCTTTTGTGGATACCGTTTTTCCCTTAGCACCGGCTCGTGGTCCCCAAGAAAGGCAAGATCTCGGATCTATGTGTGGCTCTGTCCAAACACACGGGCATCTCGCCAGAGAGGGTGAGACTGCAGAAGGAGGCTGGATGGCATTCCAGGGCAGGGAGGCAGAAGGGCCTGGGGAGGCCATGCAGACTAACAGTCCCCTCTCCGTATCCCATTCCTAGATGATGGTGGCTGATGTCTTCAGTCACCGCTTCTATAAGCTCTATCAGCTGGAGGAGCCTCTGAGCAGCATCTTGGACCGTGATGATATCTTTGTGTGAGTGGGGATGACGGGGAGGTGGCGGTTCCTCAGGAACTTGGTCCACTTCCTTTTGTATGGTTCTGCCTTAACCACCTTCTCTCTTCCCTGCTCTGCCTCGTTCACTGGGCATCTGCCCTGCTCAGAGCTTCAGCCATGTGCCTCGGGAGGCTGTGGCAGGAGAATCACTTGAACCCGAGAGGTTCAAGTGAGCCAAGATCACGCCACTGCACTCCAGTCTGGGCGACAGGGCAAAACTTCATCTCAAAAATAAATAAAGCCGGGCGCAGTGGCTCACGCCTGTAATCCCAGCACTTTGGGAGGCTGAAGTGGGTGGATCACGAGGTCAGGAGATCGAGACCATCCTGGCTAACACGGTGAAACCCCATCTCTACTAAAAATACAAAAAATTAGCCGGGCGTGGTGGCGC
>NW_026652282.1:42282576-42291896 GCF_009828535.3 Hylobates moloch
TTGGTGTGAGCAAAGGCGCGTGCGCGACTGGGACATGGGATGGGTGCATGCGGGTTGGGGGAAGGGAGGGACGGATGGGAGTGGGCTACTGTGGATCACTGTGTCGGCTACACCGAAGTTTATCAGTGGGGAAGCGGTTGTCTGCGACTTTTGAGTTTGTGCATAGGAGAGGGGATGCTGCTGTGTTACTCTGGTGTTTATTGGTCCGTGGGGAAATGTTCTGTGGTTCTGGTCTCTATTCCTGGGGGATCGGAGGGAGGATGTGACTCTGGTCTTTACCCTTTGCGGGGGGGATCTGTGACTCTGATCCTTATCCATGGGGCGGGGCTTGGGGGACGACTGTCTTGTGATTGACCCTAACCCACTTATTGGGTGGGAAGGGGCATGCAGGCAATGTGTGTGTGACTCATTGCCCCTTCTTTTGGGGGAGTTTGTATCTGTGACACTGACGCTCATCCATGGAAAGGGGACCCACTGTGTAATTGTGGTCCTTACTGTGTGTTCCTTCTGTGATGTGGGCCCGTAGTTATTTGGGGCTCGTGTCTGTGACTGGCCCTTGGCTGTGGTGGATGTTACTGTGTTACTCTGGCCCCTTTGCCAGAGTCTCTTGAAGGTTTTTGTGCTCTCAGCCGCCAGTGCCTCTGTGTGATTCTAACTCTTGCCCACCTGGAAGCAGGTAACTCGGGTTCCCTGTGGCTTGAGGAGGAAGAGAAAATTGGAGTGTGTGTGTCTGTGTGTGTGTGTGTGTGTGTGCACGCGCATAGAGCAAAGGTGTGGCAGCAACCTAGTGTTGAGCAGGTGCTATTATTGCCTGGCTTTACCTGATTCCTATTCAGAGGGTGGGGCCTTAAGATCTGGGATTCATCCTGACCTCTGGCTGGGTCACAGGGTTCTCAGGACTCCCTGAGTTCTCACCACAGCCCTGAGGGTTGGATGAAGTGGCTGCTGCTCCATCCCAGTAGAAGAGCACAGTGGTTCAGAACAGCCTCCCAAAGGGCCCCTTTTGCCTCTGGAAAACGGGCTTGAGCCCTGGGGAGGGAACCACCTTAGGACCCGGCTGCACATAAGAGACAGGGCTCAGGGCTGAGCCAGTTGCTGTGTGAGGGCCAAGGCTGTGTTGGCCAGGAGCCCAGGGAGGTGGCAGCTGTCTCGTCGCCAAGTTCGCCCCTTCACACACACCCCCAAGAGCCTTTCATGGTCTTTTGCTGCCTTATAGGGGACAGCCAGCAGCTTGTTGGGAAAATGAGATGGTCCCTTGGGGCCCATGGAAGGAGCCTGGTGGGTGCCTGGGGCCCCCATTGTTGTGAAGTCTTGCCTGATGTGCTGAATCTCAGGCAAGACTTTCAGCCCTGAGAGTCCGATACCCCCACCGTGGGATGCAGCCCCAGGCTTGAATTTGTCTACCTGTCTTAGGTGGCAAAGCCCTGATCACACCTTGGGTGGCCCCGCCAGGTCTCTCTGCAAGATGCCCCGTCTGCTGAAGTTCTTGATGTTTTCTAGAGCAGTGGGCTCTAGCCTCATGTTTGCGGGGAAAGGGAGGAGCAGGCCAAGTAGGGGCTACCTTCACACTGTGATGCACAGGAGTGCTGGGAGCTGGAAGACAATGTCCCTGAGTTAAGGGGCGGTGGAGAGCCTTGACAACAAGGGTTTCTCAAGGAGGCCCTCTCTGTCCCAACTGTTTTGACCCCTTTCTTCCCTCCATTCTCCCCAGAGTCCCTGCAGGAAGCATCACCCAGGCTGGCAGATCATGGTAGCAGCAGTGGGGGTGGCTGGGAAGTGAAACGGAGCCAGCGGCTGAGGAGGGGCCCCAGCAGCCCCCGAAGGCCCTATCAGGACATGGAGTATGAAAGACGGTGAGTTATCTGTTCTCAGCCTCCCAGACAGCCTAGGCTTGCCTCTATGTGAGAATTGATCCAAGAAGGTGCTAGGATGGGGCTTCTGGGTAGAGGAAACAGCATAGCAGATGATGGGTTTCTTTTCAGCAGACAGGTATTTGGCACC
Source organism: Hylobates moloch (assembly GCF_009828535.3). Lineage (NCBI taxonomy): Eukaryota > Metazoa > Chordata > Mammalia > Primates > Hylobatidae > Hylobates > Hylobates moloch. Next base: position 42,284,578 of record NW_026652282.1, read on the forward strand.
TGTTGTGAGCCAGGACTTGTGCTAGGCTCTGATAGTGCAGTGATGAATGAGACATGAGATTGCATCCTTCTCAGTACTCAGGGTGTCGCAGGGACGCTATGCAGTTAACGAGTGGGAGGCTGAGGTTGGGCTATAGCCTGGGGTATGAGGGATGGGTGGGAATAGCACCATCAGATTCAGGATTTGCCTGGGACCACTAGGGGACAAGCCAGGTCAGATAGTGGAAGACTCTAGGGACAGTATGGGCTACAGTTGGCATGATACTTGCTTGGAATGGATACTCTCAGACAGTTATTTCTTCAGCTCTGCTATGAACAAGGAATAGTTGGAACACTGGGTAAAATACAGAAATTCTGAGTAAAATTCAGTGATCTCTCACCATCCAGGTGATTCCGAGGCAGGTGACCCAGCCATGACACTTGAAGATTGCCTAGAAAAGCAGACCTAACTCTCCCAGAAAGCCTCTATTAAGACTCAAGAGTCAATAGCTTTATAAAAAGAGAAAATAATTTTTAGAATGTTTTACAAAGGGTTTCCTCTACCACCACTCCTTTTAAAAATGTAGAATTGCAATATTTTGTTTTCTGAAAAGTGAGCCCAAATTTGAGATAAGGTCATCACCTAGTGTTATTCAGTCTTGGCTTTCATTAGAAATGTTTTTTGAAAGACATTTGATTTTGGACGGTATTCACTAGAAGTGCTCTGTGGCCATTTCTGAATTTGAGTAGCTGACATACATACTTTGTTCAAACTTTATTACCAAGTAAAACCATTGACTTTTAAAAGCCCTCAAGTGCAGAGGTTTGAGTTCATCATACTTTCCAGTTCAAGGTAGGCTTCTGTCATAGGTCAGCACAAGGCTTCCTCTTGTCATGTTTATTTTTTCATTTTTATTCCCAATTCCCACCTCTGTGGGCAGCTGCTCTGTCGTGTTTGATATGTATCCTTCTATGATACATATCATAGAAAATGTATCCTTCTATGATACATATCATAGAAAATGTATCCTTCTATGATACATATCATAGAAAATGTATCCTTCTATGATACATATCATAGAAAATGTATCCTATGATACATATCATAGAAAATGTATCCTTCTATGATATATATCATAGAAAATGTATCCTTCTATGATACATATCATAGAAAATGTATCCTTCTATGATACATATCATAGAAAATGTATCCTATGATACATATCATAGAAAATGTATCAGATGTATCATATAGATCATTTTCATATAAATGTATCGTATGGATACACGTATCATATACATATATAAATGTATCATATAGATACATTTTCATAGAAAATGAAAATATGAAGTGTTGTTTTGAGTGACTGTGTTTTCACTTGACATACATGGCATAGTGCCACAGTCTTCGTTTTGTTTCGTGAACTTTGTATTACTCAAAGTGGGAGGGGTTTTTTGTTTTTTTGTTTTCAGACGGGGTGTCTCTATGTTGCCCAGGCTGGTCTCAAACTCCCGGGCTCAGGCAGTTATCCTGCCTTGGCCTCCCCAAATGCTGGGATTAAAGGCATGAGCCACTGTAACTGGCCAACAGTGCTGTTTTTTGTTTTGTTTTGTTTTGTTTTGTTTCTTTGTTTTGAGACAGAGTTTCGCTCTTGTTGCCCAGGCTGGAGTGCAGTGGCGTAGTCTCGGCTCACCACAACTTCTGCCTCCTGGTTTCAAGTGATTCTCCTGCCTCAGCCTCCGAAGTAGCTGGGATTACAGGCATGTGCCACCACACCCGGCTAATTTTGTATTTTTAGTAGAGATGGGGTTTCTCCATGTTGGTCAGGCTGGTCTCAAACTCCTGACCTCAGGTGATCCGCCCGCCTCGGCCTCCCAAAGTGTTGGGATTACAGGTGTGAGCCACCGTGCCCAGCCCAACATCACCTTTTTTGCTTTATCTTTTAATGTATAGTTGTTTGTTTGTTTGTTTGTTTGTTTGTTTGTTTTGAGACGAGTCTCGCTCTGTCACTCAGGCTGGAGTGCAGTGGCACGATCTCAGCTCACTGCAAACTTCACCTCCCAGGTTCACACCATTCTCCTGCCTCAGCCTCCCGAGTAGCTGGGGCTACAGGCGCCCGCCACCACACCTGGCTAATTTTTTGTATTTTTAGTAGAGACGGGGTTTCACCGTGTTAGCCAGGATGGTCTCGATCTCCTGACCTGGTGATCTGCCCGCCTCGGCCTCCCAAAGTGCTGGGATTACAGGCGTGAGCCACTGCGCCTGGCCTAATGTAGTTTTTACCTTTTGCATTCAGATCTTTAATCCCTCTAGATTCCACTCTTGAATATGGCATAAGGTAGGCTCCGGTTTTATTTTCTTCCATATAGTAGGCAGTTTTTCCAGTACCATCTCCTAAATAGTCCATTCTTTCTTTATTGATCTGTGGTATCTCATCTGATTTCAGGTTCCCTCATGTACATGGATCCGTCTTGAGTGATGTGATTTGTTCCATTGGTCTATTTGCACATTCTTGTGCCAGCACCTTACTGTTTTTATTATTATGGCTTTATAGAATGTCTTAATAGCTCCTTTGCACTTACTTTTCAAAGCTGGTTTAATCATTTGTGGGGCGTTATTCTATATCAAAAGTTATCAAAGTCCCTCAAAAACAACAAGTATTTTGATCGATATTGCACTGAACTTCCCTATTAATTTGGGGAAAATTATCTTTGTAAGTAGTCATCTCATCTAAGACCTGTGTAGAGAATATTTTGAAATTTATGTAAAGAGCATAAAACGCTTTCATTTTCATAAATGGAAATACAGGTCTCATGTATTCTTTGTTAAAGTAATCCCTAGGCACTTCAGTCACTTTCATTATCTTTTTTTTTTCTCGAGACTTGGTCTTGCTCTGTCACTCAGGCTGGAGTGCAGTGGCAACCTCCACAGGCTCAAGTGATCTTCCTACCTCAGCCTTCCAAGTAGCTAGGACTACAGGCACGTGCCACCACACCCAGCTAATTTTTTGTAGAGGCGGAGTTTCGCCATGTTGTCCAGGCTGATCTTGAACTCCTGAGCTCCAGCAATCCACCCACCTTGGCCTCCCAAAGTTCTGGGATTACAGGCCATTACCTTATTTTTTAAAAAATATTTTTCATGCTGGTATTTGCTGGGGTAGAGGAAAGCTGTTGATTTCTGTAAGTTACCCCTGCTGTATGCCCTTGTTATTCCTAATACTTCACTGTTGATTCTGATGTTCTTTCTATGTAGTTGGTCATATGGTATGCAAATCTAACCTGTCACTTATCTATTTTTCTTCATTTATAGCATTGTCCAGGACTTTTATACCATATTAAATAGTATAAGTGATACTGAGTGCACAAATCAAGATTTACTTTGGCTAGTTGTGGCAGAAAATCCAAAGAATAATGGCTTAGACAAGATAGTTTACTTTTCTTTCCCATAAAGGCAGTCTGCAGAAGAGCAATTAATCTAGGGCTGACAGGCAGCCCCTTCTGCGTAGCCATCCTCAGCACATGGCAGTTGAGACAGTAGGAAGAAGGGAGAGGAATAAAAGGGAATGTGTCTAAAGTTTCTCCATTAAGTATGATGCATGCAGTAAGTTTTTAGAATGTATCCTTTAATAAATCAAGAAAAGTATCTAATCGTTTGCTAAGATTGACCATAAATAAGTATTGAACTTCAAAATCCTGTGCTTTTTTTCTCCCTTTGTCCATTAATTTCATAAATTGTGGCCTGGCATGGTGGATCACAGCACCTTGGGAGGCCAAGGTGGTTGGATCACTTGAGGCCAGGAGTTCAAGACCAGCCTGGCCAACATGGTGAAACCTCATTTCTACTAAAAGTACAAAAATCAGCCAGGCGTGGTGACACATGCCTGTAATCCCAGCTACTGGGGAGACTGAGACATGAGAATCTCTTGAACCTGGGAGGTGGAGGTTGCAATAAGCTGAGATCGTGCCACTGCACTCCATCGTGGGCAACAGAGCGAGACTCCATATCAAAAAAATAAATAAAAATTTCATAAATTGCATTAAATTATATCCTTGGCATTCTTGAGCTATACCCCACTTGATCATGGTATGTATGTATATGTTTATGACTTCTTACTTTGAAATATCTCAAATTTACAGAAAGGTTGCAAGAAAAAGTATAATGAATTCCCATATATCCTCTACTCAGAATTACTTGTTTTAAGTATTTTGCCACATTTGCTCTATCACTGTATATTTTTTTTTTTTTTTTCTTTTGAGATGGAATCTCACTCTGTCACCCAGGCTGGAGTGCAATGGCGTGATCTCGGCTCACTGCAACCTCCGCTTCCCGTGTTCAAGCAATTCTCCTGCCTCACCTCATACTCTACTTTACATAGAGACACACACACACACACACACACAGTTTTTTTTTTTTGATCGTTTGAGTTGGTGGCAGACATGACTTTTCTTTTTGAGTCAGAGTTTCACCCTTGTTGTCCAGGCTGGAGTGCAATGGTGCAATCTCGGCCCACTGCAACCTCTGCCTCCTGGGTTCAAGCGATTCTCCTGCCTCAGTCTCCCAAGTAGCTGGGATTACAGGCATGCATCACCACACCCAGCTAATTTTGTATTTTTAGTAGAGACAGGATTTTTCCATGTTGGTCAGGCTGGTTTCAAACTCCCGACCTCAGGTGATCCGCCCATCTCGGCCTCCCAAAGTGCTGGGATTACAGGCATGAGCCACCACATCCAGCCTGACATGACCTTTTAAGTCTGGCAGCATGTACGTCCTAAGAACAAAGGCGTTCTCTTCTATAACCACAATATACTTATCAATATCAGGAAATTAAACAATTATATAGTACTTTTATCGTATATAAAGCCCATATGCAGATGTTATCACTCTTCTCAGTAATGTCCTTTATAATGGTTTTCCCCAATCCAGGATCCAGTCCAAGATCATGTATTGCATTGAGCTCCTTGTCTCCTTTAATCTGAAACAGTTATTCTATCTTTGTCTTTTATGACCTTGTCATGTTTTGTTTTTTTTTTTTTTTTTCCTGAACCTATGGATTATATTGAAAGCATGTTTTAAGGTTAGTTGTTTTGTAGAATGTTTCTCAGTTTGGATTTTTCTAATGCTTACTCATGAGTTTTTGGCAGAAATGTTATTTAAGTGATTTATGTATATTTTTAAAACCTTGTTAGATTTTATTAGCCATTGTATCATCTAGGATATCTACACCTGTATTTATCAGTGAGGTAGTCCAGTATTTTTATTTTCAGTGTTTATCTGGCATTGGAATCAAGGTAGCCTCATTACATGAATTGGGCAGCCTTTGTTATTCTCTCTTTATTGGAGAAACTCATATAAGGATTATCTGTACCTTGAAAAACTTGGTAGAACTCACCTTTAAAAGCATCTGGAGGCTGGGCGCAGTGGGCCAAGGCAGTTGGATCACTTGAACCCGGGAATTCGAGACCATTCTGGGCAACATGGCGAAACTCTGTCTCTACAAAAAATAGCTGGGCGTGGTGGCAGGTGCCTATAGTTCTAGCTACTCAGGAGGCTAAGGCAGGAGGATTACCTGAGCCTGGGAGGTTGAGGCTGTGGTAAGCCATGATCATGCCACTGCACTCCAGCCTCAGTGACAGAGTGATACCCTGTCTCAAAAAATAATAAAAGCATCTGGAGCTGGTTTTTGATTACCATTTCATCTCTTCTGCCAATTTTAGCATTTTATATTTTCTAGAAATATACTCATTTTGTGAAGATCCTCATATATGATGATTCAGTCCAGCATCCTAGAAATGCTTTATAAAAGGGGTATGCCTTTGGAAGGTGTTTGTTCAAAGTGCTCTGGTGGCCAATTAAAAGTATTCCTTTCTATCCAAATATGTTCCCTTCCTAAGTTTAGATAGCAAGAGTTCAATACCTGAATTTATTTGGTTTGGATATTGGATGTCAAGAGAGTTCAGGATAATTTCATCTGAAAATTTATAAATTTATTCATATCTGTTCAGTTCTTGATTTTTTTTCCTTTTTTTTTTTTTGTTTGTTTTTGTTTGTGGAGATAGTCTCACTCTTTCTTCCAGGCTGGAGTTCAGTGGTGCGATCTTGGCTCACTGCAACCTCTGCTTTCCAGGCTCAGGGGATTCTTGTGCCTCAGCCTCCCGAGTAGCAGGGATTACAGGTGCGTGCCACCACACTTGGCTAATTTTTGTATTTTAATAGAGATGGGGTTTCACCATGTTTGCTAGACTGGTCTCGAACTCCATACCTCAGGTGATCCACTCGCCTCAGCCTCCCAAAGTGCTGGGATTACAGGCATGAGCCACCATGCTGGCCTAGTTCTTGAATTTTGATGACTACAGTTCAAATTGATTGTATCAAGAACCTTAAAACTACTCATACCACTGACAGTGATTTCTTCTCTAGGCATTTACTGTAAGGAAACAATTTGGGGCCAGGTGTGGTGGCTCACGCCTGTAATCCCAGCACTTTGGGAGGCTGAGGTGGGCGGATCACAAGGTCAGAAGATCAAGACCATCCTGGCTAACACGGTGAAACCCCATCTCTACTAAAAATACAAAATAATTAGCCGGGCGTGGTGGTGGGCACCTGTAGTCCCAGCTACTTGGGAGGCTGTGGCAGGAGAATGGCGTGAACCCAGGAGGCGGAAGTTGCAGCGAGCCGAGATCACACCACTGCACTCCAGCCCAGAGGACAGTGCGAGACTCCCTCTCAAAAAAAAAAAAAAAGAAAGAAAGAAACAGTTTGGGTTCCAATTCCAAGCTGAGTTCATGGGGACAGGGACTTCATTTTGTTCACAGTAGTATCCCCATCACCTAGAACAGTACTTATCATATAGCAAATGTTAGGTTAGTATTTGTTGAATGAATGCATGAACAAATAATTGTTTAAAAAAATGGAAGTCAACCAAAATGTTTGGAAACATGATTAATGGATATTTGCCCCATTTGTTACTTATCTTTATGGTGTTTTCCATAGTTTAGTGTGAAATTTCAAGCATGTAGCAAAGTTTAAAGAATTTTACAATGGGCCGGGTGCGGTAGCTCACGCCTGTAATCCCAGCACTTTGGGAGGCTGAGGTGGGCGGATCACAGGGTCAGAAGATCAAGACCATCCTGGCTAACATGGTGAAACCCCATCTCTACTAAAAATACAAAATAATTAGCCGGGCGTGGTGGCGGGCACCTGTAGTCCCAGCTACTTGGGAGGCTGAGGCAGGAGAATGGCATGAACCCAGGAGGCGGAGCTTGCAGTGAGCCGAGATCGCCACTGCACTCCAGCCTGGGCAACAGAGTGAGACTCCATCTCCAAAAAAAAAAAAAAAGAAT
>NW_026652282.1:42291996-42341074 GCF_009828535.3 Hylobates moloch
AAGCAGCCAGAAAAGAACAGACAGTAAAACACAGATAAGACAGCTCATGCACAGAGGAAGGCAGGGAAAAAGTCTCTTGGGTAACTGCCCAATTTCACCCCCGTACAACAGGGCCCCAGTAAAACAGTTGGCCTTAATAAGCACATTCCTTTCCCTTCAGGTGCACTAAGATAAGGAAGCTAAAGGCAGACTCGGGGTGGGGCGGGGGTATGTCTGCAGCTGCAGGAAGATGTATGTGAACAGACACAAAACTCTCCCTCCCAGATAAGCACAACAAAGAGACACAGAAGCAGTCCAAGTCTCTGATAAACTCTCCCGCCCTGAACCCTTAAAGTAAGAGAGTGCAGCTTCTGAACTAACTCTGCCAGAAGTCCCTCCCAGGTTTAAAATAAACCTGTTGACTGTCAAGCTACCCTCCGTGTTTCTCTCCTCTTTCTCTAATTCTTACATTTGATGCTGAAACCCGGGATGAGTGTGGGGGGCAGAGACTTTCTTGCAACCCAGGAACCAATGGGCAATGGCAGCAAATCCTGAGTTAACTCCCAGATCCTGAGGGTCTCTGGCCACCCGCCCAGTCTTTTCTTTCACTTCAATTTTCAAGTGATTTGCATGAGGAGGACAACTGACCTGAAGGGGACTGCGAGGCTCAGGCTGAGACTACTCCCCAGTGAGCTTTCAAAACCCACAGGTCTCAGGAATTCACCTCCAACCGCCTGTAACAGGTATTTCGCTCCCTAACCCTTGCTCCTTCTTCCTCCTTCTTCTTTCTCTCTCTTTCTCTCTCTCTCTCTCTTCCTTGTGTGCCTTCAGTCTGGGAGGCCCTTTGCTGATTCCAACTGGAACATCCAACATCGAACACTAATTCAGCTGACTGGTAAGATCTTCCTTCTCCTGGCTTTCTCCCAGTACCTGCTGTCCAGGTCCCCAGAGGACCAACAGGACTAAGCTAGAGGAAATCTTGGGGATGCCCAGTTTTTTCTTAACTTAACCATCCTCTTTTGGAAAGAAGATTCTGGGTCTCTGTCTTTTGTCTGGGGATGCCTAGAACAAAACAGATACCCTCAGCTTCCTCTTACCAGTCCACATGGGTGCCAAACAATCCCACATTCCTACGTCCTCCCCACTGGGCTGTCTTCTTCACAACCTCACCAAACTTGGCTTACAGGGGACCCTAAAGCCAAAGCGTTTAATTTTCTACCGCAACATGGCTTGGCCCCAATACAGATTAGATAACAACAGACGATGGCCCAAAAATGGCACTTTTAACTTTCAAATTCTCAAGGACCTTGACAACTTTATAACCAGTAATGGCAAATGGCAAGAGATTCTCTATATTCCGGCTTTTTTCTACCTTAGGTCCCCACCGTCCCTATGTCAAGCTTGCATCCCTCATGAAATCCTTATTCTTAATGAAAACCCTCCCCAGGTCTCTCCTTCCCCTGGAACCCCTTCCTCTGAAACTCTTTTTGATCCTGCAAATGAACCCCTTCCATATTCTCAACCCCCTGCACCCGCTCCTCGCCTGTCCGAACCCTCCGCCCCAGCAGCCCCTAAGCCTGCCCCTCCTCCTTCTCCACCTGTAACCCGTTCAAAAACTACTCCAGCCAGTCAAACCACCTCTGCCATTCTCCCTCTCCGGGAAGTGGCTGGAGTTAAAGGCATTACTTGCGTTCATGTTCCTTTCTCCATGTCTAATCTGTCGCAAATTGAACAGCATCTGGGATCTTTCTCTGAAAATCCGTCTCATTATCACAGGAAATTCCTGCACATAACTCAATCCTTTAATTTAACTTGGCATGACTTTTATGTAATTCTAACCTCCACCCTCACTCCTGATGAAAAAGAGCTCATCTGGCATTCAGCTGTAGTCCACACAGATGAACTCTATAATCAAGCCCCTATACAAAATCCAGTGGCTAATGATGCAGTCCCCCGTAGAGACTCAGATTGGACTTACCAACAGGGAGACAATGGCATCAGATGAAGAAACCACATGATTAGCTGTCTCCTTGTGGGTATGGACAAAAATGCCCATAAGGCAGTTAATTATGAGAAACGTAGAGAAATTACACAAGAGCCCCAAGAAAATCCTGCCCTTTTCTTATCACGCCTCACTGAAGCTATGCTAAAATATACCAATTTGGACCCAGAATCTAGAGAAGGTCAAACTTTTCTCCACCTCCAATTTGTTTCCCAATCTGCCTTATATATCTGGAAAAAATTACAAAACTTAGAGGAGGGTCCCCAGACATCCCGGCAGGACTTCCTAAATGTAGCCTTCCATGTCTTTAACAACAGAGATGAGGAACAAAAAATTCAAAAAGACAAACATCTCTCGTTAAAAAGCCAGATGCTTGCCTCTGCTATCCAAAAGCCAGTTACACAGAAGCCCCCCAGTGACCCAAAAGAAAACTCCCGACCCCTCTGGGAGTCTGTTTCCGATGTGGCAACTCTGGACACTGGACAAAGGCTTGTCCTAACCACCGGCCCCCCACCAGACCATGTCCAACTTGTGGTCTTTGGGGACACTGGAAAGTGGACTGCCCCCAGCAGGGACACCCTCCCCGTTTGGGTGCAGCTCATAATAAAGCCCCCTAACCATCACAGGAGGAAATCTCTTCACTGCTGGCGCTGACAACGGAAGACTGAGGGTGACTGGGATCCTTCTCATCCACACCTAGTGAGTCCACGGAACCCAGGGTAATTGGGACGGTGTCCGGTAAGATTATTTCCTTTCTTTTGGATACCGGGGCGAGTCTTTCGGTGTTAACTGAATATCAAGGCCCATTAAAACACTCATCCATTTCTGTTGTTGGCATGAAGGGCACACAAAAAAGCCCACACAAAATGCCACCTCTATACTGCTCATTTCAGGGTGTCACCTTCACTCACTCTTTCTTGGTCATCCCTCATTGTCTCACTCCTTTACTAGGAAGGGACATCCTACACAAATTAGGGGGAATCATCCATTTATCAGCCCTACACCAGAGCCACCCTTATTTATTATTATGTCAAGAACAGAACCCCTCCTCAGACACTCAACATCAAATAGACTTAAACCCCAAATTCCTTAGCCATGTAAATCCCATGGTATGAAACATTAACTCCCTCATAATAGCTACCCACCATTCTCCAATTCAAATTTCACTGAAGGATCCTAAGTGCCATATAGTGGTCCCACAATACCCCCTCAACTCTAATGGATTGTGGGAACTCAAACCCATCATCTCCTGACTTTTGACTGCCAATATTTTAATCCCCACCCATTCTCCCCACAATACCTCTGATTCTCCCAATTAAAAAACCAGATGGCTCCTATAGACTGGTTCAGGATTTGCAACAAATCAACTCTGCTATTGTTCCTGTTTATCCTATTGTCCCAAACCCCTTCACCCTCCTACCTTGAATTCCTCCCAACACTAGCCATTTCTCTATATTAAACCTATTAAACCTCAAAGATGCCTTTTTTTTTCTATCCCTCCACTCAAAACCTTTTTGCTTTCACTTGGACTAACTCTGACACAGGCCGCTCCCAACAACTCACATGGACTGACCTCCCTCAGGGGTTTAGGGACAGCCCTCACTATTTCGGTCAGGTACTTCAGTTGGGTCTTTCCCAACTATCTCTACAGCCTAGCATTTTGCTTCAATATATGAGCAACTTACTTCTTTGCAGCCCCTCTCTAGAACATTGCATTCAACACACCACCAGGCTTTTAAATTTTCTGGCTGAATGCAGGTACCGGGTATCAAAAGGGAAGGCTCAATTGATCTCCCCAAAAGTTTCATACTTAGGGCTAATCATAACTCCAAATACCCAAGAAATTCCCCTGGCACAAAAGCAAGGCATTCAACAAATCTCATTTCCCAAAACAAAAAGGGACTTACTTTCTTTCCTTGGATTAGTGGGATATTTCTGATTATGGACAGCAAATTTTGCCATTATTGCTAAAACCCTTTATGAACACACAAAAGGAAATCTTGACCAACCACTCATTTCCGCCCCAGACCTTTATCACGCTTTCTCTCACCTAAAGTGTGCCTTATTACAGGTCCCTGCTTTAGGCCTTCCAAACCCCCTGAAACTCTTTCACCTATATTTACACAGTTCTCATAATCAGGCCCTTGGACTATTAGCCCAACCTATGGGAGATTCTCTCCAACCAGTGGCATATTTTTCAAAACAACTAGACCTCATTTATAAAAGCTGGCCCCTTTGCTTAAAAATTTTGGCCACAGCCTCTCTGATCATCCCTGAGGCACAAAAACTCACATTCTGCGAACCCCTTCAGGTATTTTCTTCTCACAGTCTACAAGATATGTTCAGTCATAAGGCGCTCACCTCAGTTTCATCTTCTCACTTGCAAGCCCTACATTCAACTCTCCTTCGACCCTCTATCTCTCTATAAATGCTTCCCCACCCCCAATCCCACCACTCTTTTACCTTCAAAACCAACTTCGGACCCCGACCAACACTCATGCTCTAAAACTGAAAATTCGCTTGCCATGTTTCACCACCTTACTTCCACTCACATAAAGGGAGCCCCAGATTGGTTTATAGATGGCAGTGCATCAAAAAACCCTTCCCTCCAAGCAGGATATGCCATCATTGAGGAATATCATAATAATACCCACTCTTTCCCACCTAGAAGCATCGTAAAGACTGCCTCTTTGCCTTTGGGCACATCCTCCCAGCAAGCAGAATTAATTGCCCTAATAAAAGAATTAACCTTAGCAAAGAGCATACGAGTTAATATATACACTGATTCTAAATATGCCTATAACATCATCCATTCCAATGTCCAAATCTGGAGCGAGTAGAGCTATCTCATGGCTAAAGAAACTCCGATAATTCGTGAAAAACCAATCCATCATTTGCTAAAGGCAGCTTTACTCCCAGAAAAGTTTGCAGTTATCCATTGCAAAGGACATCAATCAAATAACAGCCACATTTCTTTAGGAAACTGTAAAGCTGATTGTTGGGCAAAACAAGCCTCAATCAGGCCGGGCGCGGTGGCTCAAGCCTGTAATCCCAGCACTTTGGGAGGCCGAGGCGGGCGGATCACGAGGTCAGGAGATCGAGACCATCCTGGCTAACACGGTGAAACCCCGTCTCTACTAAAAATACAAAAAATTAGCCGGGCGTGTTGGCGGGCGCCTGTAGTCCCAGCTACTCGGGAGGCTGAGGCAGGAGAATGGCGTGAACCCGGGAGGCGGAGCTTGCAGTGAGCCCAGATCGCGCCACTGCACTCCAGCCTGGGGGACAGAGAAAGACTCCGTCTCAAAAAAAAAAAAAAAAAAAAAAACAAGCCTCAATCAATCATCCAATTCCCCAATACCTATTTCCCCTCATACAACATATCCCCTCCTTTTATGCAAAACACCAAACACAACAACTAATCACGGTGGGGGCACAATTCAAACCCCCATACTAGCTCATAGAAAACAAATTAGTCCTACCTGACCCTGAAAAAACAACTCTTTTACGGGACATTCACAACCTCTTCCACACTAGCCATTCATCTCTACAACATTTCTTAAGTTCCCATATACACATAGCCCCAGATATAAAGGAACAGTTAAAAGTCATTTCCCATCAATGCTCTATTTGCCAGAAAACTTCACCCCACTCCAACACTAAACCCCCTTCTTTCCCATCCCATCTGGCCAGGGGACACCTTCTAGGACAGGATTGGCAAATTAATTTTACCTATATGCCCCCAGTAAAAAAGGTTAAATTTCTTTTAGTTCTGGTTGATACCTTTTCGGGATGGGTCGAGGCTTTTCCCACAACAAACAAACGAGCTTCTACTGTCACCTCCAAATTAATAACAGAAATCAAACCCAGGTTCTGGGTGCCTTGTTCTTTTCAATCTGACAGTGGTCCTGAATTCATTTCTCAAATTACTCAAACACTTGTACAAGCTCTACATATCACCTGGAAGCTACACATTCCCTATAGACTTCAATCTTCAGGAAAGGTTGAAAAAATGAATGGCATCCAAAAAACACCTCACCAGGTACTCGCTCCAAACACATAAAGACTGGGTCACACTTTTACCTTTGGCCCTTCTAAAAATTCAGGTGCTCCCATGTAAACCCTTAATGCTCAGCCCCTTTAAACTCATGTATGGGGAACCACTCGCCCATTTTGTTCCACCTCAGGGTCAAGCACCACCTCTACCAACCCCTCTCGCTTGCCCTCTTCTGCACACCATCCACCATTTCATTTGGGAATATGCTGACAAATATCTGCCACAACCCGTTGCCAACTCCTCTAATCCCTTCCTACAGCCAGAAAACTGGGTTCTCATAAAAAATCCCAGTCCTACCCCCAAATCCCTCCTTACGTCTAAATGGAAGGGACCTCACCAGATCATCCTTACCACACCTACGGCGGCAAAACTCCAGGGACTCCCTAACTGGATTCATTATACTTCTCTCAAAATAAAAATAAAAATAAAAATAAACTTCCCTATCCCAGCACTTTGGGAGGCCGAGGCGGGCGGATCACGAGGTCAGGAGATCGAGACCATGGTGAAACCCCGTCTCTACTAAAAATACAAAAAATTAGCCGGGCGTGGTGGCGGGCGCCTGTAGTCCCAGCTACTCGGAGAGGCTGAGGCAGGAGAATGGCGTGAACCCGGGAGGCGGAGTTTGCAGTGAGCGGAGATCGCGTCACTGCACTCCAGCCTGGGTGAAAGAGCGAGACTCCGTCTCAAAAAAAATAAATAAATAAATAAAAAATAAAAAAATAAATAAAATAAAATAAACTTCCCTTCATCACGTGCTCAAACAACTGAATCTAAAACTCCTTCAGCCTTTTCTTGTGTCTCCACAGGACCCACCTCCCTTTGCCTCACCCGAATCCCAGAGGAAAAAAAGGAAAACTCCACATAAGCCGCTTATGTCTCTTTCTCTTCCAAACTTTCATCGCTTCCTAATCTGCCTTGCTACAGACCTTCAGTGGTACCCTTACGAAGCTCCCATTGCACATCCTGATCAGCTCCTTACTATTTTATGGGACCTATGGCTTCAAGGAACTTTCCAGGACTTTACTCCTACCCAAATAACCTTTTTCTCTTTTTGCTTGCTTCTTTTAATATAAATTCCCTAAGTACATCAATCTCACCAATACAACCACTCCTCACTGCCCTGAAGTTCGAACACTCTATAAACCTTACACGATCCCTCTTACTGCCAGCTAACTCTTCCCTTGCTTCGGAATGCTGGATGTGTTTATCACTGTCTTCCTCAGCTTACTCAGCCCTTCCTGCACCCCTTCATGACCTTTTAACTGGAAATATAACCCTAATTTATAAACTCCAAATAGGAGCTTCCCTTTTTAAAAAAGTTGACACTCTAATCGGTGATTATCCCACTTCCAGGGCCAATGAGGCTAACAAATTATTTCAAACCTATTACAACTCCCTACAATGCCTTAAGCCCCAAGGCCCTCCCACTGAAGGGCCTATAACTAAACACACTCCCCTTTTTCAACAAGCCTCACTTTACTTTTCGGCCTCTAAGGGAAATATCCCTGTAGGGTTATTAACACTTAACCAATGCAACCGCACTATCATTGTTAAACACCCCTCTGACCACCAAACTAATCAAATTAACTACCAAGTGTCACTTGAAGCAAATGGGAACATTTCTGCAACCGGCTCGTTTTACGGCCTCTCCCTTAACCAATGCCTCCGGCTTAACCTGTGCTGTCTCTAATGCCCACCTTTTTCCATGGCTCAGTATTAATGGCGCAACATCCGACCGCATTAAATGTGTAAAAAGTAACTCTTCCTATATCTCTACTATAGTAGGCGCCTCCCTGGCCTCCTCTTTGTCAGTCTGGAGTAATGAACCACAGGAAAAAATAAACAAAAAAACAAACAAAAAACACCCCATCTTGAATTCACTTGTTCTCTTTCCATATTTCTGCCTGTGTTTACAGCAAAGTCTTGTTCTTTTTGTGTGGCAGCAACACCTATCTTTGTCTCCCCACCAGTTGGACCGGAACCTGTACCCTAGTTTATCTATCTCCCTCCATCGGACTAGTTCCTCCTAATCAGCCTTTGCCCATCCCATCCGTCCAATACGTTAGAAAAAGATGGGCCATCCACGTCATTCCTTTAACGGCCACCTTAGGTATAACCTCTGGACTTGGATTGGGAGCAAGCGGATTAGCCACCTCCTTAACATACTTTAAGGCTCTTTCAACAAAACTACAGGGCTCTTTAGAAGATATAACCCGAAGCTTTATAAGAGTCCATGACCAACTAGACTCCTTGGCTGGAGTAGTCCTCCAAAACAGATGGCGACTAAATCTTATAACGGCTGAAAAAGGGGGCCTCTGCCTCTCATTGGGTAAGAAATGTTGTTTCTATCTCAACCAGTCGGGCCTAGTAAGAAATGCTGCCGAAAAACTAAAAAGAAGGGCTAAAAAGCTAAGGGAATACCAAAACAACCAAATAAATTCTTGGTTTAAAAACAAAATCATAGCATGAGTCATCCCATTCCTGGGTCCTCTCCTAGTAATATGCCTAGGACTAATGTTTTTATTCTGCCTAATTAACCTTTTCAAAAATTTTTAACTGACAGAATCATGGCCATTTTGCAACCACCCAAAAACATTTACAGATGGTGTTACTCCTGCAGTCAATCCGAGACCAAGAAACTCTCCGCCCCACCTCAGCAGGAAGTAGCCAGAAAGAACACGTCGCCCCCTCATCCTTTTATAACTATAGGGTCTGCAATGACAGAGCAGGAGCACCGTCATCTTGGACAAATACCGCCACTTTCATTTCCAGCTCCCTTTCTAGCCTCATGCATTTCAAGGAAATCACTTCTCTTCTAACTACAAGCAGCCAGAAAAGAACAGACAGTAAAACACAGATAAGACAGCTCAGGCACAGAGGAAGGCAGGGAGAAAGTCTCTTGGGTAACTGCCAAACTTCACCCCCATACAATGGGGCCCCAGTAAAACAGTGGGCCTTAATAAGCACATTCCTTTCCCTTCAGGTGCACTAAGATAAGGAAGCTAAAGGCAGACTCAGGGCGGCGGGGAGAGGGGGTATGCCTGCAGCTGCAGGAAGATGTATGTGAACAGACACAAAACTCTCCCTCCCAGATAAGCACAACAAAGAGACACAGAAGCAGTCCAAGCCTCTGATAAACTCTCCCACCCTAAATCCTTAAAAATTCTTAGTCTGTAAGAGAGTACAGCTTCTAATCTAACTCAGAAGGGTCAGAAGTCCCTCCCAGGTTTAAAATAAATCTGTTGACTGTCAAGCCACCCTTCGTGTTTCTCTCCTCTTTCTTTAATTCTTACAGAGGCTGTAGTGAGCTATCATACCACTGCACTCCAGCCTGGGTGACAGACCAAGACCCTGTCTCAAAAAAAAAAAAAAAAAAAGCCCTGGCGAGGTGACTCATGCCTGTAATCCCAGCACTTTGGGAGGCCGAGAAGGGTAGATCATTTGAGGTGAGGAGTTCAAGACCAGCCTGCCCAACATGGCGAAAACCCATCTCTACTAAAAATACAAAAATGGGCTGGGCGCAGTGGCTCATGCCTGTAATCCCAGCACTTTGGGAGGCCGAGGTGCATGGATCACCTGAGGTCAAGAGTTCTCAACCAGCCTGGTCAACATGGTGCAACCCCGTCTCTACTAAAAATACAAAAAATTAGCTGGACATGGTGGCGGATGCCTGTAATCCTAGCTACTCGGGAATCTGAGGCAGGAGAATCACTTGAACCCGGGAGGCGGAGGTTGCAGTGAGCCGAGATTGCACCATTGCACTCCAGCCTGGGCAACAAGAGCAAAACTCCGTCTCCACCAACACCCACACTAAAAATTAACTGGGCCGGGAGCGGGTTAAACTCTAGCTACACTTCATGCCCCAATAGGGGACTTCTTCTTACATGGACGTCAGGCCTACACTTCCTTGCACACACAGACCAGACTAAGCTCTCCAACATGAATGGTGAGGAGCAGTCATATTGCCCTGGATTTCCTGCTGGCGGCCAGGGCTGGCTGTGTGCAGTTGCCGACACCTCTTGCTGCACCTGGATTAATGACCGATTTAGCTGGCTTGGCTTTGACCAGCAGCCTGACTGTGGTCTGTTCTCCAGGTCAGTCTGATCATTCTACTTGATCATAGCCACAGTTATTCTCATCTGATGTCACTTAACACCAATAGAAAGGATTTCAGCCATGCCACTGTCACAGTACAATTAATTGGGGCATCTGATAGGGTGGCCTGTGCATTTTTTTTTTTTTTTTAGACAGAGTCTTGCTCTGTCGTCCAGGATGGAGTGCAGTCACACCATCTCGGCTCACTGCAACCTCCGCCTCCTGGGTTCAAGTGATTCTCCTGCCTCAGCCACCCAAGTAGCTGGGACTACAGGTGTGCACCACCATGCCTGCTGATTTTTGTATTTTTGGGGTGTGTGTGTGTGTGTGTGTGTGTGTATGTTTTGAGACGGAGTTTTGTTCTTGTTGCCCAGGCTGGAGTGCCGTGGCGCAATCTCGGCTCACTGCAACTTCTGCCTCCCGGGTTCAAGCAATTCTCCTGCCTCAGCCTCCCAAGTAGCTGGGATTACAGGCGTCTGCCACCATGCCTGGCTAATTTTTTGTATTTTTAGTAGAGATGGAGTTTCATCATGTTGGCCAGGCTGGTCTCAAACTGCTGAGCTCAGGTGATCTACCCACCTTGGCCTCTCAAAGTGTTGGGATTACAGGTGTGAGCCACTGCACCTGACCTGGCCTGTGCTTCTTGAAAACAAATTCTTAGCTGGTTACACAAAAGGCCAGGCAGTGCAGTTGTAGGGACCAGCTCTGCCACGATGCCATGGAGACCTTGCATATCTCCACGTGGGCGAAGGCAAAGGCTTACCTGAAGTCTGACTTGAGTCTTGGCAGAACGTCCTGTGATTTTTTTTCCTGGAACTGGGCAAGACAAGCAGCCTGGTGAGTAGCCACCGTGAGGCAGTTTCTCATTGGCCTCCCTGGCTCTGGTGTGGTATCGGGCTTTCTACCTTGCCCAGACTTAATTTCCAGCTGCAGGCTTCTGTGTAAGTCTATTACAAAACTGCTTGTGGTCGTTTTTGAGTTGGCCCTTCAATGTCATCTGGCCCCTCTGGTTCAGTGTCATCCTGTGGGACTAAGGATGTTGGAGCTGACACCATGATGGTCTTACTGTCTCTTTAAGCAATAAACTGTCTGAATGCAGTTGGGCTCACCATTTCTTTAGCGGCTGAATCCGTGGACACGTGACAAGCCAGCCTAGCAACCGCCTCCGCACCGTTGCTTAGGAACTGCTTGACCACTTGACACAAATGTGCAGAAATGCAAGGGAGGATATGCTCTCGCACACTTCGGCATTTTGATGAAATATCTTTCTAATGTCACCTTACCTTACAATTTCCCACAGCAGCTTCCTGGGTCACATTGCCCTAATACATCAATATCCGTGAGCACTATGGAACCCTGCACCATATTAGGACTGGAAACCCACTGGGAGCTTGGATGTGGGGTGTTACTTAAGATATTCTAAAAAGGAAGACAAGAAACCATAACTGTACTTTTACTAGAAAAAAACTGCAATGCAAAGAAATCACTGCATCAGTGTAACCTAAGAATGCAGATCACAAACTTCACAGTAAAAAGGGTATTTGGAGATTAGTTAAGCCCAAAACCAAACTAAACCAAATGGGTCCATAGTCTTGTGTCTGTCATACAGGTCAGGAAATGGAAACACCAAACTGTAAAGTAACTTATCCAATATCTCACTTGTGCAGTTGAGACTGACAGTTTCCCTTTCTTCCAACAAAAATTGATCTCCTTACACAAGCTGTGTAAGGGGCTGTGAGCAAACACGTACACCTACAACAAAGAATATGCTCTCAGTCTTTAGTTTGCAATTCTCTTCCCCTTTGAAACGTTAAAACAGCCTGTAATCTCAACACTTTGGGAGACCGAGGCGGGCAGATCGCTTGAAGCCAGGAGTTCGAGACCAGCCTGGACAACATAGTGAAAGCCTCTCTCTACAAAAAGTACAAAAAAAAAATTAGCTGGGTATGGTGGCACGTGACTGTGGTCTTAGCAACTTGGGAGGCTGAGCTGGGAGGATCACTTAAGCCAAGGAGGTTGAGGCTGCAGTGAGCCGATCACAGATCACATCACTGCACTCCAGCCTGGGCAACAAAGCAAGCTTCTGTCTCAAAAAGAAACAGACAGAGAGGGAAGGGAAGGGAAGAGAAGAGGAGGGCAGGGGAGGGGAGGGGAGGAGGAAAGGAAGAAGGAAGGAAGGAAGGAAGGGAGAAAGGATGGAGGAAGGAAAGAAGGAAAGAAGGAAGGAAGGAAGGAAGGAAGGAAGGAAGGAAGGAAGGAAGGAAAGAAAAGGGAAGGGAAGGGAAGAAAGAAAAGTTAAAACATATTGTTGCATTAAGCAAAATCTTGAAGCAGACCAACAGATGAAATTTTTCACTCTTATAAAAAGTGTATGCCCTACATGTTGGCGCGTGCCTGTAGTCCCAGCTACTCGGGAGGTGGAGGCAGGAGAATCACTTGAACCTGGGAAGTGGAGGTTGCAGTGAGCTGAGATCACACCACTGCACTCCAGCCTGGGCAACAGAGCCAGACTGTCTCAAAACAAACAAACAAACAAAAAACCACAACAACAACAACAAAAAGAAAACATATGCCCTGAAAATGTGACTATCTGGGGTGCTCTGGGAATGTGGCAAATGCTAGTCTATAGCACTGGTAGTTTCGGGGGTGCAATACTAGCGTGAAAGTGATAGTCTTTCTCTCGGTACTCACACGTGAAGGGCATCACTTGCTTGCACGCCACTGTGCCAGTGTTTGTAATGATTTCGTCTCTATGGCTGGCCACCCTCTCACTCCTGATCTCTGTTCTGAGGCCATCACCCCACCCTTGCACGTTGCATATTCAGATGTCTATCTGGGTTTGTAGAGGGATATTAGTAAGATAATCAAAAGTTTATTTTATTTGCAGTTTTTGATTATACACATTAATCACACTTTTTGCACTACTTATAGTGAGTTATATAACAAACATAGTCTCAATATTCGAATAAGAAGCAAAATACTAGAAAGATCTGCCTTCTCTACCTGGCTTTTTTATTTCTTTTCTGAGTTGCAATGTGGCTGTTTGAAAATATCCTTAGAATAGCTGAATCACTTTGATTAAATTACAGTGATAGCAACATGTTGATGTTTAACATGTTAACTTATATCTTTTTAAAGAAAATTAACTTTATTTCATAATTTATGTCCTTAAAAGAGAATGTTTGTGTAATCACAAAACGTTTTTCCAAGTTATTGGTTTTTGTTTGTTTGTTTTTGTTTGTTTTTTTCCTTTCTATACTTGGGTCAGTACTACAAAAACAAAAGTTACTGAATTTCAGCTGAATACTACTGTTTGGTGGAAGCTCTGGGCCTGAAATCTGCTCCTCTGTTGTCAAAAGATGTACTAGGCCAGGCACGGTGGCTCATGCCTGTAATCCCAGCTACCCAGGAGGCTGAGGCAGGAGGATCCCTTGAGCCCAGCAGTTTGAGGCTTCAGTGAGCTATGATTGCACCACTGCACTCCAGCCTGGATGACAGTGAGACTCTCTCCTTTTAAGAGACAAGGTCTCAATCTCTGGTCTGGGCTGGAGTGCAGTGATGCAATCATAGCTCACTGCAGGCTCAAACTCCTGGGTTCAAGTGATCCTCCCACCTCAGCCTCCCAAGTAGCTGAGACTGCAGGTGAGAGCCACCATACCTTCCCTGTAGAGACAGGGAACTCACTAAGTTGTGCAGGCTGGTCTCAAACTCCGGGCCTCAAGTCATCCTCCTGTCTTAGCCTCCCAAAATGTTGGAATTACAGGTGTAAGCTACCTTGCTTGGCTCCTGTCTCTTAAAAAAAAAAAAAAAAAAAAAGATATACACCATGGAGGCCGGGGAAGGTACCATCTGTCTCCTGCTGTGCCCATTAGTTCCATCAGAGATAAATAAATGCAGTTTTACTTATGTTTTAAAATGTGGTCCAGGAGTGATGGCTCACACCTGTAATCCCAGCACTCTGAGAGGCCGAGGCCAGTGGATCACCTGAGGTCAGGAGTTCGAGACCAGCCTGGCCAACATGGCGAAACCCCGTCTCTACTAAAAATACAAAAATTAGCTGGGCACGGTGGTGGGCGCCTGTAATCCCAGCTACTCAGGGGACTGAGGCAGGAGAATCACTTGAACCTGGGAGGTGGAGGTTGCAGTAAGCCGAGATCACGCCACTGCACTCCAGCCTAGGCGACAGAGTAAGACCCTGTCTCAAAAATAAATAGGCCAGGCACAGTGGCTCACACTTGTAATTCCAGCACTTTGGGAGACAGAGGCGGGCGGATCACGAGGTCAGGAGATCAAGATCATCCTGGCTAACATGGTGAAACCCCGTCTCTACTAAAAATACAAAAAGTTAGCCAGGCGCGGTGGCAAGCGCCTTTAGTCCCAGCTACTCAGGAGGCTGAGGCAGGAGAATCGCTTGAACCCAGGAGGCAGAGGTTGCAGTGAGCCGAGATCACGCCACTGCACTCCAGCCTGGATGACAGAATGAGACTCCATCTCAAAAAATCAAATAAATAAAAATAAATAAATAATAAATAAAATGTGCACCAATTTTAAGAAACATGTTAAGTAAATAATGTTCATTTGGTACATGGATATGGCAAAAGTGATGGTTGTATTTGAAGTACTGAAGTCTACACTACCCTGGCTTTTCTCTTGTCATATGCATATGTTTTATGTGTGTGTCATATATAACATATATAATACGAAATACAAATATATTTTAATATATACCCTCCATGTTAAAACTTGGGAATTATGAAGAAAGTATCACAGTCTTTGGATTTCTTTTCTTTTCTGTTTTGTTTTGTTTTTTGATACAGGGTTCCACTCTGTCACTCAGGCTGGAGTGCAGTGGCACGATCTCGGCCCACAGCAACCTCCGCCTCCCAGGCTCAAACGATCCTCCCACCTCAGCGTTCCGCAAGTAACTGGGACTACAGGTGCCCGCCACCATGCATGGCTAATTTTTGTGGGTTTTTTTGTAGAGACAGGATTTCACCACGTTGGCCAGGTTGGTCTCAAACTCCTGACCTCAAGTGATCCGCCCACCTTGGCGTCCCAAAGTGCTGGAATTACAGGCGTGGGCCACCGCTCCTGGCCGGATTTCTTTTTCTTTTCCAAAAATGACATTTAGAACCATAACCTTTTTTTCCCTCATGTCAGATAGGTAATGTGCCTGTGCTGTAACAAGGTTGGAGAGAGGCACGTCTCACACATGAGCATGAAAACTGAACCGCCATACTTATGAACCACAAAAGGGTGGGCAGCTACCATCTTTATGAAACAGTGTATTGCGGAGAAGTCAAAAGGAGAATTAGGCTATGAAATTATACATCACACACCAACTTCAGAGAATGGGCTTTTGTGGCCATGGCTGTGTTTTGAGCACCACCTGGTTAGCAAGCTGGAACTCAAACCAGTTCTCTGAACTCCAGAGTTAGAGTAGCTTACACGATGCTAGGTACTGAGAAAACCATACGGGATGAGAAAAACATATGGTAATGGTAACAGAAATTGATTCATTCCAGTGTTCACACAATGCAAACATGCCAAAGGAAGGACTCAGCCTGAACATATTTCCATTATGATGTAATTCCACAACTACAATCTAGTGTCTACACTTTTCTTTCCTTTTTTTTTTTTTTTTTTTTTTTGCGACGGAATTTTGCTTTTGTTGCCCAGGCTGGAGTGCAATGGCGCGATCTCAGCTCACCACAACTTCTGCCTCTTGGGTTCAAGCAATTCGGAGGGATGCCTCAGCCTTCTGAGTAGCTGGGATTACAGGCATGTGCCACCACGCCCAGCTAAATTTGTATTTTAGTAGAGACAGGGTTTCTCCTTGTTGGTCAGGCTGGTCTCGAACTCCTGACCTCAGGTGATCCGCCTGCCCTGGCCTCCCAAAGTGCTGGATTACAGGCGTGAGCCACTGCGCCCCGGCCAGTGTCTACACTATTACAGGTGAGTAACAAAAACGAATATTATGTAACATTTCAATTCAGAATGTTGCCCTGTAGTGTTAAAAACGGAGTAGGGGGGAGATACGTGTATTTACCAGGGAGGGTGAGATATTTATTTTATAGTGTTTAAAATGAAGCAATCCAGCCAGGGGCAGTGGCTCACACCTATAATCCTAGCACTTTGGGAGGCCAAGGCAAGAGGATGGCTCGAGCCCAGGAGTTCAAGACCAGCCTGGCCAACATGGTGAAACCCTGTCTCGACAAAAAATACAAAAATCGGCCAGGCGTCGTGGGGTGCACCTGTAGTCCCTACTCAAGAGGCTGAGGCAGGAGAATTGCTTGAGCCCAGGAGGTTGAGGCTGCAGTGAGCCATGATCCCGTCACTACACTCCAGCCTACGAGATAGAGAGCCTGTCTCAAAAAAAGTTATTTATGACCACCACGGTGGCTCACACCTGTAATTCCAGCACTTTGGGAGGTGGAGGCAGGTGGATCACTTGAGCTCAGGTGTTCGATACCAGCCTGGCCAGCATGGTGAAACCTCGTGTCTACTAAAAATACAAAAATCAGCCAGGCGATGTGGCACACGCCTGTAACCCCAGCTACTCGGGGGGCTGAGGCAGGAGAATCACTTGAACCCAGGAGCTGGAAGTTGCAGTGAGCTGAGATCACGCCACGGCACTCCAGTCTGGACGACAGAGCAAGACTCCGTCTCAAAAAAAAAAAAAAAAAAAGAGAGTCCCAATCCTGTTGTGTTGCTGGTGCCCACGTTCCAGCTTTTTAATAATCAACAAAGCCATTCTTTTTTTTTTTTTTTTTTTTTTGAGATGTAATCTGTGTCACCCAGGCTGGAGTGCAGGGCTTGAGGGTTCCAGCAAACACCTCTGCCATCTGTCTGCCTGCTTTTTCTGTCACTTTTGAAATTCTGGTATCATGCCCATGGTCAAAGCAACTAACTTCTGTGGCTACTAGAACTTTCTTCTTCCTTTTTTTTGAGACGGTGTCTTGCTCTGTCACCCAGACTGGAGTGCAATGGTGCGAATCTCTGCTCACTGCAACCTCCACCTCCCGGCTTCAAGTGATTCTCCTGCCTCAGTCTCCCAAGTAGCTGGGACTACAGGCGCATGCCACCATACCTGGCTAATGTTTTGTATTTTTGGTAGAGATGGGGTTTCACCATGTTGGCCAGGCTGGTCTCCAACTCCTGACCTCGGGTGATCTGCCTGCCTCAGCCTCCCAAAATGCTGGGATTACAAGCGTGAGCAACTGCGCCCTGCCTTCTTCCTGCTTTTCTCACTCTGCACTTCCTGCTGCTGTCGATGAAACTCAGCTTCTTATTCCCAGGCACTCTCAGAGTGAGGATCCATAGGAGGCTTTGATTCTCAGGACAGATAACCCCATCTTTCCTCTGGTTTTGACCTATTTTTCTGTGTCCTTGTTACTGTGGTCATACCCAGAGAAGTAACATTTTGTCTTGAATTTGTAAAAATCTCTACCTTTCCCCACAAAGGGATTTCAGCACAGTGGCTATTTTAACAGATACCGTGTAGCACGTACCACACGTTCCCTTCCTGAGTCCTTGAAAGTAATTTTCAGCTTTGGATCGGCTATATTGTTCTTTCCGGCTACATTTTTGGGAAGTCCAGCAGAATAACTTGCTACTCTTTTAAAGGTCCTAATGATAAAACAAAACAAAATACCCCCTTTATATTGTCACCCACAAAGCCCTAATGCGTGCAACAAAGATTGTGAAACATCCAGGGAACAGTTTGTGAGACAGAAAGGATGGCTTTGTTGATTAGCAAAAAGCTAGAAGATAGACACTGGCAACACAACAGGATTGGGACCTGCTTTCTTCAAGTGATACAAAGTTGGAATTATTTTCACTTTTAGTGTTAAATGGGTTTTTTTGGTTTTCAAATTATTGAAAAGTTAGTAATTCAAGTATGGTATAAGTAGTATCAGTTCAATTTTAGTAATTAGATTAATGCACTACCAGATCCTAGAATTTCCCACTTTACCAAATAAAAGAATGTCCTGTGGAATTCCCCTAGACCAAGACAGGCTTTTCCTCTGAGCAATAGTGATAAAGTTGTCTAAATACATGAACTGGTGGCATTTTTCAAAAAGTAATAATGTTGGCCGGGCCCGGTGGCTCACGCTTGTAATCCCAGCACTTTGGGAGGCCGAGGCGGGCGAATCACGAGGTCAGGAGATCGAGACCATGGTGAAATCCCGTCTCTACTAAAAATACAAAAAAATTAGCCGGGCTTGGTGGCGGGCGCCTGTAGTCCCAGCTACTCGGAGAGGCTGAGGCAGGAGAATGGCGTGAACCCGGGAGGCGGAGCTTGCAGTGAGCCGAGATCGCGCCACTGCACTCCAGCCTGGGTGACAGAGCGAGACTCCGTCTCAAAAAAAAAAAAATAAAAATAATAATAATGTTATAATTGAGAGAAGGTCTTGCTATGTTGCCCAGGCTAGTCCTGAACTCCTGGTCTCAAGTGATCTGCCAGCCTTGGCCTCCCAAAGTGCTGGAATTACAGGCATGAGCCACTGTGCCTGATGGTGGCATTTTGTCTTCTTCAGGGAAAAAGTTAAAAGATGAGTTGGATGACATTGTGAACAACACAGTGAGACCCCACGTCTTCAAAAAAAAACAAAAAACAAAAATTAGCCATGCGTGGTGGTGTACCCCTCTAGTCCCAGCTACTCGGGAGGCTGAGATGGGAGGATCATCTGAGTCTGGGAGGCCAAGGCTACAGTGAGCTGAGATTGCATTGCTGCACTCAAGCCTGGGTGACAGAGTGAGACCCTATCTCAAAAACAAAACAAAACACTGCCTATTTTATTTATTTATTTATTTATTTATTTATTTATTTATTTATTTTGTAGAGATTGGGGGGAGTCTCACTATGCTGTCCAGGCTGATCTCAAATTCCTGATGTCAAGTGATTCTCCCGCCTTGGCCTCCCAAAATGCTGGGATTACAGGGGTCTTTAAATGCTGGGGATTGGCATCTTTAAAATGAACACACCGTTTTAGTTTAAGAGACTAAAGAGGTGCATGTGTATGGAATAAATGCGCCTGGACTGAATCTTGTCTTTTAAAAAAGTTATAGAAGATGTATGGGACAACTGGGGAAAATTAAATATGGACTGGATATTAAGTGATATTAGGGAATTATTGCTAATTGTCTTAGGTGTGTAAACGTAACATGATAATGTAAGAGAATGTACTTACTTTTAGGAGATGTATGCTGAAGAATTTAGAATTGAAGGGGATTGCTGTCTGCAACTTACTTTCAAATGGTTGGAGGCCGAGCACAGTGGCTCATGCCTGTAATCCCAGCACTTTGGGAGGCCCAGGCAGCGAATCACCTGAGGTCAGGACTTAGAGACCAGCCTGGCCAACATGGCGAAACCCTGTCTCTACTAAAAGTACAAAAAATTAGATGGGCATGGTGGCAGGCGCCTGTAGTCCCAGCTACTCGGGAGGCTGAAGCAGGAGAATGGTGTGAACCCTGGAGGCGGAGCTTGCAGTGAGCCGAGATCGCCCCACTGCACTCTAGCCTGGGCGACAGAGCCAGACTCCGTCTCAAAAAAATAAAAAATAAAAAAAGATTCTGGAGCCAGACTGCCAGGGTTCAAAGTGAAGCTCTGTCACAACTGGCCGACTGTGTGGCCTTGGGCAAGTTATTTTTCTTTGCTGGACCTCACATGACCCCAGTGCTCAGTCTGGACAATTTTGCCTGATGACATTTTAATAATTATTAAATCTAGATGGTGGACATATGAATGTTTATTGTACTAGTCTCTGTACAAAACCTTTTTTTTTTTTTTTTTTGAGATGGATTCTTGCTCTGTCGCCCAGGCTGGAGTGCAGTGGCGCTATCTGGGCTCACTGCAAGCTCCACCTCCCAGGTTCACGCCATTCTCCTGCCTCAGCCTCCCGAGTAGCTGGGACTATAGGCGCCCTCCACCTTGCCCGGCTAATTTTTTTTTTTGTATTTTTAGTAGAGATGGGGTTTCACCGTGTTAGCCAGGATGGTCTCGATCTCCTGACCTCATGATCCATCCTCCTCAGCCTCCCAGAGTGCTGGGATTACAGGAGTGAGCCACCGTGCCCAGCCATGTACAAAACCTTAAGTAAGCTGGGCGCGGTGGCTCACGCCTGTAATCCCAACACTTTGGAAGGCCAAGGTGTGTGGATCACTTGAGGCCAGTAGTTTGAGACTAGCCTGACCAACATGATGAAACTCCCATCTCTACTAAAGATATAAAAATTAGCCGGGTGTGGTTGCAGGGGCCTGTTATCCCAGCTACTCTGGAGGCAGGAAATTGCTTCAACCCGGGAGGCAGAGGTTGCAGTGAGCTGAGATTGCGCCACTGCACTCTGGCCTGGGCGAAAGAGTGAAACTACCTCTCAAAAAAAAAAAAAAAAAGGGGTGCAGATAACCTTGGTTGGTGTTTTAAAATATATTACTTTAAAACAATCCCAAACTTACAGAAAAGTCACAGGTATAGTACACATAACTTTTCTCTCTGAACCACTTAAAGTTAAGGTGCTTAGTCACATACTTTGGTTGAAAAAAAAAATTAAGTTGTTAACCTGATGCCTGATCATCCCTGAATGCTTTAATGTGTATTTCCTACAAATAAGAACGTTGGCCAGGCGCAGTGGCTCATGCCTGTAATCCCAGCACTTTGGTAGGCGGAGACGGGTGGGCCACCTGAGGTTAGGAGTTCAAGACCAGGCTGACCAAACATGGCGAAACCACAACTCTACTAAAAATACAAAAATTAGCCAGGTGTGGTGGCGGGTGCCTACAGTCCCAGATCCTCAGGGGGCTGAGGCAGGATAATCACTTGAACCTGGGAGGCAGAAGTTGCAGTGAGCAGAGATCACTCCACTGCACTCCAGGGTGGGTGACAGAGGGAGACTCTATCTCAAAAAAAAAAAAAAAAAAAAAGAACATTCTCTTATATAACCAAAATATAGCCATCAAAATGTAATATGTTGTTACCATCTAATCCTCAAACCCCATTTAAGTTTTATCACTTGTCTCAATAAGGTCCTCTCTAGTCAGGCATGGTGGCTCACGTCTGTAATTCTAGCACTTTAGGAGGTTGAGGTGGGCAGATTGCTTGAGCTCAGGAGTTCCAGACCAGCTCGGGCAACATAGGGAGATCCTGTCTCCACAAAAAATACAAAAACCATCTGAGCCTGTTGGTTCGAGCCTGCAGTCACAGCTACTCAGGAAGCTGAGGTGGGAGGATCCTTTGAACCCAGGAGGTCAAGGCTGCAGTGAGCTGTGATTGCGCCACTGCACTCCAGCCTGGGCAACCGAGGGAGAATCTGTCTCAGAAAAAAAAAAAGGAAGAAGTCCGGGCCCGGTGGCTCGTGCCTGTAATCCCAGCAGTTTGGGAGGCTGAAGCCGGTGGATCACCTGTGGTCAGGTATTCGCGACCAGCCTAGGCAAAATGGTGAAACCCCGTCTCTACTAAAAATACAAAAATTAGCTGAGTGTGGTGGTGCACCCCTGTAATCCCAGCTACTCGGGAGACTGAGGCAGGAGAATCACCTGAACCCAGGAGGCGGAGGCTGCAGAGAGCCGAGATTGCGCCACTGCACTTCCAGCCTGGGCAACAGAGTGAGACTGTCTCAAAAAAAAAAAAAAAAAAAGAAATTATTGACTTTCATGACCTTGATACTTTTGAAGCTTAGAAGTCTGTTATTTTGTGGTCTGTCCCTCAGTTTGGGTTTGTCTGATGTTTCCTTGTGGCTAGGTCAGGTTCTGCATCTTCTTTTTTTTTATTCCACAAGTATTTACTGATCTTGCTGCATACCAGGCCCTGGGCTGGGGACATAGCCACAAATGAAGTATGGTCCTGCCACCACAAGGTCCTCTTCACTCACACACACACTGAGGACTACTACACTCCATCACCCTTTCAGAAGCAGCTGAATGGGGCTATGTAAGAACTCATGGATGAGAGCAGAGGGTGACCACCAAAAGGTCACTGAACTCCCCCAAGAAAACTGTTGAGTCGCACACATGTCCGGTTTTTCAGGTCCAAGACATACAACAGTACTGCTTTATAATAGCCACCAGGGGTGAAGCCAGGAAGAACCAGAGGGAAACAGGGTTCTCTCACATGAAGGAAGAGCAGCCTGCATCACTTAATGGTTGGCCTGAGTTCATGGCCTCTTAAAAGGCACCAATGAGAAGCCTTACTTGGACCCACTCCCCACCATGGTTGATCTCTCATCATGCTGAGCATGTCTCTTGGAAAGGGGCAACTGGGAGAAAGGATAGGGATGTGCTTTGGGCTATGTCAGATGGCAGACAGGTCCCAGTTCTTATTCTCAGGCCCTGGCTTTGCTAGAGACACCAGCCCAGGCCCTATGGGCACACCCATTTGAACATATATTCAGGAGCCAGCTCAGAAACTGAGAGACTCAGGCTGCCCAAATCTTCAGCTTTGCTTCCTAGGCAGGCAGCAGAAGAGTTCAGACAGGAAATTTTCTTTTTATGGCATAACACAAAGGGAAAGAAAGTCACTAGGGGACACACAGGAAGAAACAAGGTTTCTGTTTCTTCCTCAAGTATCCCAAGTGCCATGGCAGCAATGGCCTTCCAGGTCCATACATGGAGCCCGTTCTAGTAGGTCAGCCCAGCCCAACTGCACTGAGGTGAAGGAGCAGGCAGAAGACAGGAGTGTGCATGTTGGCAGGAGGGGCAGAGGGCACTCAGAGATTCTTAGTAAGTACAACTGACTGGAGTGTTTTTGGGTAGAAGGAAGAATTGAGTTGCAGCCAGGTGAAGACAGAGCACACCCCTGCCAGGAGCTCATGCTGAAGCAACACAGTAAGCCCCAGAGAATCTGGAATCTGTGAACGTCGCCCAGACAGAACAGGCATATAGGCAACACTTGGAATGCACAGGAAACACACTTCGGCCTCTGGTGGCCCAAACCAAGTCTGAGTGGGCACAGAAAGGCCAACATCTTGGCTAGGAGCCACCATTCAAGTGTAGGAGAGCAAGTTCAGGTCATAACAGCCATCTACATCAAAGTGGCCGATCCTTGCGGAGGTGTGACTGGCCCGGATTATCTCTGTCAGTGCCCACATCTGCTGCACTTCAGAGGATACCCTGCTGGGGTCTGGCAGACCCTCATGGAGGAGTGCAGGTTGCTCACAGGGCACTGGGTGGGAGAGCCACTTGGGGAAGATCATGGAGGGGCTTTTTGGTCCTTGCTGATAGATCTGCAGCTCCTCCACTGTGAAAGACAGCCACAATGGTGATGGCTGCCGCAGA
This sequence comes from Hylobates moloch, assembly GCF_009828535.3. Lineage (NCBI taxonomy): Eukaryota > Metazoa > Chordata > Mammalia > Primates > Hylobatidae > Hylobates > Hylobates moloch. The sequence goes on from NW_026652282.1 coordinate 42,315,399, forward strand.
ATCAGGTGTAGCTCCGATACTCTGGCGGTGTCAAACAGTATCTGATGCTTGAACAGCGACACATACTCCTGGGCTCCCTCCTCACTGTGTGGGTAGGGCATCAGACAGTAGTCCCGCAGGTAGGTCACCCACTTGGCCGGTGTGTGTGCTGAGGTGTGCTGACAGACATGGATGCTCAAAAAAGCTGTTTAGTAATTCTTTTTTTTTTTTGCTATGGAGTTTCACTCTTTTTGCCCAGGCTGGAGTGCAATGGTGCAATCTCGGCTCACTGCAACTCCACCTCCCTGCTTCAAGTGATTCTCCTCCCAAGTAGCTGGGATTACAGGCATGCACCACCACCCTGGCTAATTTTGTATTTTTGGTAGAGACAGGGTTTCTCCACGTTGGTCAGGCTGGTCTTGAACTCCCGACCTCAGGTGATCCACCCGCCTCGGTCTCCCAAAGTACTGAGATTACAGGCGTGAGCCACCATGCCCGGCCGCTGTGTAATAATTCTTAAACGTGATCTCCTCGAACGGAGTGACGCAGGGTAAGGTGACATCAATGACCAGCACGCCAGGCCGGCCTTGGGAGGTCCATACGTCGCCCACCTGCAGGGCTACGGTGCCTTTCACATGGCAAGGCACCAAAACACGGGACATCGTGCTAGCAGCCGCGATTAAGTGCAACTGCTGCTCCAGGCGCCCCACCACCAGCCCTTCCTGCCATCCTCAGGTTCTCATCTTGGATAAGAAGATCACAGAGGTGATGCTGTGTCCTTCTCATTTCAGCCTATGAGGTGGCACATGATTTGAATACTGATGATATTCACTTTGATTCCTTCGTTAAGATGGTATTTGCCATGTTTCTCTACTTTAAAGTTATTATTTTCCTATTTCAGTTCGGAGTGGGAGGTACTTTGAGGCTATGTCACTATCCCATTCCTCAGCAAACCTTCCATTTATTCATTAATTTATTTATGGCAGTATGGACTCACGGTTTTCTAATTTATTCAATAGGTTATATAATTCATTCCTTTCATTATTTATTTTGATTCTTTTTTCTTTTTCTTTTTTTTTTTTTTTTTTGTGACGGAGTTTCGCTCTTGTTGCCCAGGCTGGAGTGCAATGGCACGATCTCAGCTCACTGTAACCTCTGCCTCTCAGGTTCAAGCCATTCTCCTGCCTCAGCCTGCTGAGTAGCTGAGATTACAGGCATGTGTTACCATGCCAAGCTAATTTTTGTATTTTTAGAAGAGATGTAGTTTTACCATGTTGGCCAGGCTGATCTCAAACTCCTGACCTCAAGTGATCCACCTGCCTCAGCCTCCCCAAGTGCTAGGATTACAGGCTTGAGCCACCGCACCTGGCCTCTTTTTTTTTTTTTTTTTTTTTTTTTTTTTTTTTTTGGAGTTGGAGTCTCGCTCTGTCGCCAGGCTGGAGTGCAGCGGCATGATCTCAGCTTACTGCAAGCTCCACCTCCCGGGTTCACGCCATTCTCCTGCCTCAGCCTCCCAAGTAGCTGGGACTACAGGCGCCCGCCACCACACCCGGCTAATTTTTTTTTGTATTTTTAGTAGAGACAGAGTTTCACCGTGTTAGCCAGGATAGTCTCGATCTCCTGACCTTGTGATCCACCTGCCTCGGCCTCCTAAAGTGCTGGGATTACAGGCGTGAGCCACCGCGCCCAGCCTCTTTTTTTTTTTTTTTTTTTTTTAGAGACAGAGTCTTGCTATGTTGGCCAGGGTAATCTGAAACTCATGGCCTCAAGCAATCCTCCTGCCTTGGCCTCTGAAAGTGCTGGGATTACGGGTGTGAGCCACCATATCCAGCCTACAATGCTACTGTTGTCTGTCCTTGAATATGGGCTTCTGCCAACAATTCACCCTCAATGCCCATCTTTCATACATCTTTAACTCTGGCCTCTATTAGCTCTTATCATTCATGGTCCTCTGGTCTACAATACAAAATCATGTCTCTCTCAGCTTGATGTGATTTAGGAAAAACCAAAAGTACTTTTCCTACTCCTTTTTTTTTGTAACAGGTTCTCTCTGTCACCCAGGCTGGAGTGCAGTGGTGCCATCAGGGCTCAGTGCAGCCTCAACATCCCAGCTGCCAGCTCAAGTGATCCTCCTACCTCAGCTTCCTGAGCAGCTGGGAGTACAGGCACCCAGCTAATTTTTTTTTTTTTTTTTTTTTTGACGGAGTCTCGCTCTGTCACCAGGCTGGAGTGCAGTGGCGCAATCTTGGCTCACTGCAACCTCCAACTCCCTGGTTCAAGGGATTCTCCTGCCTCAGCCTCCCGGTAGCTGGGATTACAGGCACGTGCCACCATGCCCAGCTAATTTTTTTTTTTGAGACAGTGTTTCACTTTTTCGCCCAGGCTGCAGTGAAGTGGCATGATCTCGGCTCACTGCAACCTCCGGCCCCCAAGTTCAAGCGATTCTCCTGCCTCAGCCTCCCAAGTAACTGGGATTACAGGCATGTGCCACCACACCTGGCTAATTTTTGTATTTTAGTAGAGATGGGGTTTCACTGTGTTAACCAGGATGGTCTCGATCTCTTGACCTTGTGATCTGCCCACCTCGGCCTCCCAAAGTGCTAGGATTACAGGCGTGAGCCACCACGCCCAGCCGGTAATTTTTTTTAAGAAATGGTACATTAGGGCTGGGTGTGGTGGCTCACACCTGTAATCCCAGCACTTTGGGAGGCCGAGGCAGGGGGATCACGAGTTCAGGAGATCGAGACCATCCTGGCTAACACGGTGAAACCCTGTCTCTACTAAAAATACAAAAAAATTTAGCGGGGCATGGTGGCGGGAACCTGTAGTCCCACCTGCTGGGGAGGCTGAGGCAGGAGAATGGCGTGAACCTGGGAGGCGGAGCTTGCAGTGAGCTGAGATTGCGCCACTGCACTCCAGCCTGGGTGACAGAGCAAGACTCCGTCTCAAAAAAAAAAAAAAAAAGAGAAATGGTACATTAGGCTGTTCTTGCACTGCTCTAAAGAAATACCTGGGGCCATGTGCAGTGGCTTATGCCTGTAATCCCAGCACTTTGGGAGGCCGAGGCGGGCAGATCACGAGGTCAAGAGATCGAGACCATCCTGGTCAACATGGTGAAACCCCGTCTCTACCAAAAATTAGCCAGGCGTGGTGGAGCACACCTGTAGTCCCAGCTACTCAGGAGGCTGAGGCAGGAGAATCACTTGAACCTGGGAGGCGGAGGTTGCAGTGAGCTGAGATCGCACCACTGCACCCCAGCCTGGCAACAGGGCGAGATTCCGTCTCAAAAAAAAAAAAAAAAAGGCTGGGCGCGGTGGCTCACACTGTAATCCCAGCACTTTGGGAGGCTGAGGCGGGCAGATCACGAGGTCAGGAGATCGAGACCATCCTGGCTAACACAGTGAAACCCCGTCTCTACTAAAAAAAATACAAAGAAATTAGCTGGGCGTGGTGGCAGGCACCTGTACTCCCAGCTACTCGGGAGGCTGAGGCAGGAGAATGGTGTGAACCAGGGAGGCGGAGCTTGCAGTGAGCCAAGATCGTGCCACTGCACTCCAGCCTGGGTGACAGAGCGAGAGACTCCGTCTAAAAATAAAAAATAAAAATAAAGAAATACCTGAGACTGGGCAAAGAAAAGAGGTTTAATTGGCTCATGGTTCCACAGGCTATACAGGAAGCATGGTGCTGGCATCTGCTCAGCTTCTGAGGAGGCCTCAGGAAAATTACAATCATGACAGAAGGTGAAGAGGAAGCAGGCACGACTTACATGGCTGCAGCGGAAGAGAGAGGGGGAGGTGCTACATACTTTTAAATAACCAGATCTTTTGATAACTCACTCACTCACTATCGCAAGAACAGCACCAAGAGGATGATGTTAAACCACTCATGAAGGAACACCCCTATGATCCAATCACCTCCCACCAGGCCCCACCTCCAACTTTGGGGATTATAATTCAACAGAGATTTGGGAGAGGACACAGATCCAAACCATATCAGATGGGGGTCTCACTATGTTGCCCAGGCTGGTCTCAAACTCCTGGCCTCAAGTAATCCTCCTGTTTCACCTTCCCAAAGTGCTGGGATTACAAGAGTCAGCCACTGTGACTGGTCTGCTTTTCCTATACTCTACTCTCACTCAGCACTTCTGATACCAGATGTATGGAGGTTCCCCGGTGCCCCCCGCCCCCCAGCAAATTTCTGGCACATTCTCCAGCAAACACCAGTTCGGTGTCCTCTAATTCAATTCCATTCCAACATTACCTACCTGGAAGTCAGACCCCCTAGAGTTATAGTAGGCAGCTAGTTAGGCATGAGCAGGGCAGGAGAGGGCTTTCCTCCCACACCTATGACCAGCAATGTCAGGTGGCCATCAGGTGATGGTCTCAGTACCATGGGCTCAGTACCACAAGACCTCCCCCAACTTCAGATGCCAATGGCAAGCACAGGTTGTGACCTATGCTTCTGCTTCTTCTTGTTCTTCTTCTTTTTTTTTTTTTTTTTGATGGAGTCTCCCTCTGTTTCTCAGACTGGAGTGCAGTGGCGCTATCTTGGCTCACTGCAGCCTCCACCTCCCAGGTTCAAGCGATCCTCCTGCCTCAGCCTCCTGAGTAGCTGGAACTACAGGCATGAGCCACCTCACCTGGTTAATTTTTGTATTTTTAGTAGAGATGGAGTTTCACCCTGTTGGCCTGGCTGGTCTTGACTTCTGATCTAAAGTGATCTATCTACCTCAGCCTCCCAAAGTGCTGGGATTACAGGTGTGAGCCACCATGCCCGGCCCCAGGCTAGTCTTGAACTCCTGGGCTCAAGCAATCCTCCCACCTCGACCTCACAAAGTGTTTGGATTATAGGCATGAGCCACCGCCAATGGTGCTTTTGGTTTTTTATGGAGGCTTCATTACCTAGACATGATTGGTTAAACCATTGGCCATTGGTGATTAAGTCAATCTTCAGCCACTCTCCCCTCCCAGGAGGTTGGGAGTGGGGCTCAAAGTCCCAACTCCCTATTTAGTTGCTCAGCCCCCAACCTGAAGCTATCTAGAGGCCCCCAGCCACCAGTCGTCTCATTAACAAGCAAAAGACACTCTTATCATTCCGGATAGTCCAAGGGTTTTTGGAGCCATTTGTCCGGAAACTGGGACAAAACCAAATATATATTCCACAATATCACTCAGCTCCATCACCATCAATGGCATGTTATTGAGGCTGGGTGCGGTGCCTCACCCCTGTAATCCTGGCACTTTGGGAGGCCAATATGGGAGGATCGCTTGAGCCCAGGAGTTTGAGACAAGCCTGGGCAACGTGGCAAAACTCTATCTCTACAAAAATTAGCTGGGGTGTGGTGACTTGCGCCTGTAGTAGCAGCTACTCAGGAGGCTGAGATGGGAGGATCACCTGAGCCTGGGAGGTCAAGGCCGCAGTGAGCTGTGGTCATGCCACTGCACTCCAGCCTGGGCGACAGAGTGAAACCCTGTCTCAAAAAAAATGTCATTTTGTCTAGAATTGTGCCATCAGATAAGGCTGAAATAGCCACATGGTTATTGAGCACTTGAGGTTAATAAGGCCAGGTGCAGTGGTCATGCCTGTAATTTCAGCATTTTGGGAGGCTGAAGCAGAAGGATTGTTTGAGCCCAGGAGATCGAGGCTGCAGTGAGCTATGATTGTACCACTGTCCTCCAGCCTGGGTGACAGAGCAACACCCTGTTTCAAAACAAAACAAAACAAAACAAAACAAAACAAAAACTATGAAGCTAATCAGATTGAGGAATCGAATATTTAAATTTATTCATTTTAGTTAATTTAACATTTAAATTAGATACGCACCCACTATGTACCCACAAAAGTAAAAAATAAAAAAAAATTAACACACACACAATAAAATAGATAATTCAACTATTGGAAAACTTTTAAAGTATATTTGGAATGACTTGTGAATTCGTTGTTGTTTGTTTGTTTATTTATTTCTAGAGACAGGATCTTTCTTTGTTGCCCAGGCTGGAGTATGGTGGCACAATCATAGCTCACTGCAGCCTGGAACCTCTGGCCATAAGCCATCTCCTCTCCTCAGCCTCCTGAGTAGCTGGGACCACAGGGAAGCACCACGATGACTAGATAATTTTGTTTAGTTTTTGTAGAGACAGGGTCTCACTGTGTTGTCCAGGCTAGTCTGGAACTCCTGGCCTTAAGCGATCCTCCCTCCATGGCCTCCCAAAGTACTGGGATTACAGGCATAAGCCACTGTGCCTGGCCACTTGTGAATATTTTTGTTTTTGTTTTTTGAGACAGAGTTTCGCTCTTGTTGCCAGGCCAGAGTACAATGGCGTGATCTTGGCTCACCGCAACCTCCACCTCCCCGGTTTAAGCGATTCTCCTGCCTTAACCTCCCAGGCACACGCCACCGCACCCGGCTAATTTTTTGTATTTTTAGTAGACACGGGGTTTCTCCATGTTGGCCAGGCTGGTCTCAAACTCCTGACCTCAGGTGATCCACCCGCCTCGGGCTTCCAAAATGCTGGCGTGTGCCACCACGCCAGGAATGTTAACCTATGTTTTCAACTAAATTTTGTGAAATCTAGGTACAAATCAAGTATTTCTGATGAAAATTTAGCTTTCAAAATTGAGATGTGCTGTCAATGTAAAATACACATCTGATTTCACAGTCTTACTACCACAAAAAGAATGTCAAATATCTAGGTAATTTTAAAAATTTATTACCTGTTCAAATAAGAATGTTTGGTTAATATAGTTCAAACAAAGTATGTTATTAAAGTTAATTTAACTTATTTATTTTCCTTTTTGTGTCATCTGTCTGCAACCTCTCATGTTACATCTCCTCCCCGTCTTCCACTTGGGTTGGAAATTGAGGCTGCTGTTCTGTGTCAAAGTGATTTAGTCTCTCAGGCATTAAGATGCTTCATTCTTAATGATGTAATTTGAACCGCAAAATTATTTCGCCTAGTGACAAGGATGTTCGCATTTCATTGGCCATGGAGACTAAAGCCTGCCTCCCATACAGAGCCATTGGCTAGCTGAGCCATCTCTCCAAAGCAACCTCGGGCTGTGCCCCCACCCACTTCAACTACCTCCAGCTGTGCTATTTACCTGCATCCCCGTCAGGCTATGTCCGTCCTGCCCCTTCCTTGCACTGGACAATGGGGACTTCTGCTGATTTACAGATCAGGCAGCCTCATATTGACCTGGGAGACCAGAGCCTGTTTCTTATATTCAGCCATTAGCTAACTGCGCCTTCTGTCCACAGCTTCTCAAGCTAGGCTTTGGCTGCCTCACTTCACATGGCAATGGGGTTAGTTACTACCTAGTAACAGTTTACCATGACTGCCATAGGCTGAAGAGACTAAAGCCCATCTTCTCGTGCATTCATTGGCTAACTATTTATAGCAACTCAGGTCCCTTTCACCCTGCACATAGCAACAGGGGCTTCTCCCTAGAACAGGCTGCTACTTCATCCCATTGGCCACCAGAAACCAGATCCCACCTCCCCGATGCAGCCACTGGTCAGCTGCACCATCTGTCTACAACTCCCCAGATTTGGTCTAGACAAGAAATCTCAAACTGCTGGTTTCTATGAACTCTGCTGCCACCACTGCTCATCTGGCTGGACCTCGAATTTGGTCATCTGTTATCTAATCCACCGTCAATAATTCCCTTGTCAAAATCTAAAATCTGGGCCCCTGTTAACATTTTCACCACTTCTGGACCAACTTTAAACCCCATCTTTTTTTTTTTTTTTTTGAGACAGTCTCGCTCTATCGCCCAGGCTGGTGTGCAGTGGCGCGATCTCGGCTCACTGCAACCTCTGCCTCCCAGGTTCAAGCGATTCTTCTGTCTCAGCTTCCCGAGTAGCTGAGATTACAGGCGTGAGCCACCACAGCCAGCTAATTTTTGTATTTTTGGTAGAGACAGGGTTTCACCATGTTGGCCAGGCTGCCTGCCTCGGCCTCCCAAAGTGCTGGGATTACAGGCGTGAGCCACCACGCCCGGCTTCCCAGCAGTATTTAGTCTGATCTCAATCTAGTACTCTGATAACTCTTCCACCATCAATGCCTTTCTGGTATAGCTTAGCATTCAGCCTTTAACTATTCCCCCAGCAATGCTCCACTGACCTGGAGCCTGAATCAGGCCTATTCATTTTTCCACCGTCATTGCATACTAGGACTGATCTCAAACTTCACCTCTGTGAACTCTTCCAACATTAATGACCTTGATAAAAGACTACCAAGGTCACATCCATAGTCCCGAAAGAAATGGGTTTATTAACCTGCTGCGGCAAGGAAGACCACACCCCACAGGAACTGTGGGGATGTCTCACCTAAGGTAACTTAACTTGTTCCAGTTTGCCCAGGACTTTCCTGCTTTTAGTACTGAATGCCCTTGTCCCAGTAAACCCTATTCCTGGGCAAACAGGGTTGCTTGATCACCTTAGTGTCAATGAACAAAGGAAGAAATGGGATTAGTATAGGATATAGGAGCAGAGTTTAGGTAAAGTTTAAATGAAGCAGTGCTTTGACAAGCCCAAAGCAAAGGAGGTTGGTATGGAAAAGGATTAACATTAGGTTCAGACTGTGAAGCAGACCTAGGGTCCTTTTTCTTTAGAAATACAAAAGAAGCTGGGCGCAGTGGCTCACGCCTGTAATCCCAGCACTTTGCGAGGCTAAGGCAATTGGATCACCTGAGGTTAGCAGTTTGAAATCAGCCTGGCCAACATGATGAAAACCTGTCTCTACTAAAAATACAAAAATTAGCTGAGTGTAGTGGCACATGCTTGTAATCCCAGCTACTTGGGAGGCTGAGGCAGGAGAATCACATGAACCTGGGAGGTGGAGGTCACAGTGAGTCGAGATCACACACTGCACTCCAGCCTGGGCAACAGAGCGAGACTCTGTCTCAAAAAAAAAAAAAAAAAAAAAAACACAAAAGATAGGCTGCGTGCAGTGGCTCAGGCCTGTAATCCTAGCACTTGAGGTGGGCGAATCCCTTGAGCCCAAGAGTTCAAGACCAGCCTGGGCAACATAGTAATATCTTGTCTTTACAAAAAATGAACAAAGGTAGCTGGGCATTGTGGCGTGTGCCTGTAGTCTGTTAGCTACTTGGGAGGCTGAGGTGGGAGGATCACTTGAGCCTAGGAGGTTGAGACTGCAGTGAGCTGTGATCGTGCCACTGCACTTCAGCCTGGGTGACAGAGTGAGATCCTATCTCAGAAAAAAAAGAAAAGAAAAAAAATAAACACTAAACATAGATGTGAAGTTTTGGCTTCAGATACCCATTATCTGAAGCTCTGCACCTGGGTCAGAAATCAAGGCTGTTTCTCTGTGTCAGAGTAACTTAGATCCTCCAGGGAAGAGTAGGAGGTTTTATTCTTATTGATATTATTTCAAACAGGAAAATTTCCGATAGTCTATGATTTTAGAGAACAAGGTTTCTCTGCAGGGCTAGTAAGGTGAGGGAGGCATTTGCCTTATGTGAAAAATGTAAGGGGGTACTAAAAAAACTCAGTAATCAAGATCAATACCGTTTGATTGATTGATTGATTGAGACGGTGTCTCGCTCTGTCCCCCAGGCTGCAGTGCAGTGGTGCGATCATGGCTCACTGCAGTCTGGACCTCCCAGGCTCAAGACATTCTCCCACCTCCTCACCTCCTGAGTAGCTGCGACTACAGGTGCGCGTCACCATGTGCAACTAATTTTGTTTATTTTTTGCAGAGACGAGGTCTCACTATGTTGCCCAGGCTGGTCTCAAGTGATCTGCCCACCTCGGCCTTCCCCCAAATTCTGGGATTACAGGCGTGGACTATCGCGCCCAGCCAAGATCAATAACATTTTTTGTTTGTTTGAGATGGAGTCTCCCTCTTTCACCCAGGCTGGAGTGCAGTGACATGATCTCAGCTAACTGCAACCTCCACCACCCGGGTTCAAGCTATTCTCCTGTCTCAGACTCCTGAGTCGCTGGGACTACAGGAACGCACCACTATGCCTGATTAATTTTTGTATTTTACTAATACAAGAGACGGAGTTTCACCATGTTAGCCAGGTTGGTCTCAAACTCCTGACCTCAGGTGATCCACCCACTTGGCCTCCCAAACTATTGGGATTACAGGTGTGAGCCACAGCGCCAGGCCCCCTCCCCTCCCCTCCCCTCTCCTCTCCTTTCCTTTCTTTTTTAGACTGGGTATCACTCTGTTGACCAGGGCGGGGTGCTGTGGTGCGATCTCTGCTCACTTGCAACCACTGCCTCCCGGGTTCAAGCCATCTTCCCACCTCAGCGTCCTGAGTAGCTGAGACTACAGATGCACACCACCACACCTGTTAAGTTTTGTATTTTTGGTAGAGAAGGGTTTTGCCATTTTGCTGAGGCTGGTCCTGAACTCCTGACCTCAAGTGATCCTCCTGCACCCCCTTCCCAAAGTGTTGGGATTACAGGCATAAGCCGCAGCGCATGGCCGCGCCTGGCCGTTTTCTAAGCATTTTTCTTTTTTTGAAATAAATTGAAATGGGGTCTCACTCTGTCACCCAGGCTGGAGTGCAGTGGTGCAATCATAACTACTGCAGCCTCTAACTCCTGGGCTGAAGCAATCCTCCCACCTCAGCCTCTTGAGTAGCTAGGACTACAGGTGTGTGCCACCACACCCGGCTAATTTTTGTATTTTTAGTAGAGACGAGTTTCATCATGTTGCCCAGGCTAGTCTCGAACTCTGGATCTCAACTGATCCGCCCACCTCAGCCTCCCAAAGTGCTGGGATTAGAGGTATGAACATTGGTTGTCCATATCAAAGGCTATTATTATTATTCCTAACTACTATCATTGTAGTGGGGCAAGGAGGGTAACAGAGATGGGGGGAATTCAAGTCTTCTCCATGGTAACTGCAGCACATCGAGAGATTGTACACCCTGACTCCTTTCCCCTCTTCTCCAGTGGTATCGCCCACGACGGGCACCTGTGTTAACCTGATTTCTCCCCCTCTTCCCAGTGGTATCTCCAAGGGGGGGATTGTACCACCCTGACTTCTTCCCCCTCTTGCCCAGTGGTGTCTCCCTTGAACATCAGAACACGCCCCCCTCCTCCCTGGGTAGGAGGCGCACCTCTGCTTCTTTAAACTTTGCCCAAACTTATAGAACCGAGTTCCAAAGACCAGCTTCTCCCAGAATATTGCCCTTAGAGGGATTCTACCTGTGAACGCCCTGTCGCCCCCGCCTTCTGTGGAACAGCCCACTGTACGGAACGGTTGCTAAGATGGCGGCTCCCATGAGACACGACATAGCGCAGCCATATTCCTCGCCTGACAACACCACTCATGGACCAAGTCTCCGCCGATCCGTAACAGCGCTGTCTTCAGTGAGTAGACTACAACCTCTCAGTCCTAATGATAGTGTGCAAAATCAACAGCCTTAGAAGGTGCAGTGTCAGGGGTGAGGACGGAAACGGAAATCCCCCTCAGAGGCCGTTTAAGTCTTCTTGGCGCGCGACGCTAAATGCAGTGCCCGAGGTTTTATGGCGTGATAGTCGCTCAGGTGATTTTGAGGCTTTGTTGGCTTCGGGGGATGATGCATTGGCAGTTGTGGTGTCAATTGGTGGGGAAATAAAGAACCTAATGAATGGGAATCTATGAGTGTCAGGGATGAGGGCCTCTGGGGTACTCAGGCTTTAGATTCCCTGCTGTGTCTTGATGTCCAGCCTTAATAGTGTGCGCTTTAGGTTTTTCCTTTATCGATATTCCCAGAGGTTTGCTAATTTTATTAGCCTTTCCAAAAAAACAACTTTTGACCTTGTTGCTCCTCTGATCACAGATCTCTTCTGATGTATCTTCGTTTTGTATTTCTTTAATTTCTGCTCTTATCTGTACTGTTTTCTCTAACTTCTTAAATTGGATGTTAATTCATTAATGCTCAGCCTTTCTTTGTTAAAAAAAATCTTAAGAGCATGCGTTTTTCCTTAAGAATCTCTTTAGCTGCAATCAAGAATATTTTGTATACACCATCTTTTCTTTCTTTTTTTTTTTTGACGGAGTCTCTCTCTGTCGCCCAGGCTGGAGGGCAGTGGCGCGATCTCAGCTCACTGCAACCTCCGCCTCCCAGTTTCCAGCGATTCTCGTGCCTCGGCCTCCCGAGTCGCTGGGATTACTGGCGTGCGCCACCACGCTCAGCTAATTTTTATATTTTTAGTGGAGATGGGGGGGGGGGGTCTCTCCATGTTTCCCAGGCTAGTCTCGAACTCCTGGATTCAAACGATCCATTCGCCTCGGCCTCCCAAAGTGCAGGGATTACAGGCGTGAGCCACTGCCCCAGGCCGACTATTTTATATTAGTCAAATTTTTTTTTTTTTGTAATCGTATAGGCCCACCTCCTTAAAATGTTTATTCTGGCCGGGCGCGGTGGCTTACCCCTGTAATCCCAGCACTTTGGAAGGCCGAGGAGGGCAATCGGTTGAGTCCAGGAGTCGAGACCAGCCTGGGCAACGCTGGGAGAACCCCGTCTGTACAAAAAAAAAAAAACAAAGAAAGAAAGAAAGTAAGAAAAATTAGCTGGGCGTGGTGGAGCGTTCCTGTAGTCCCAGCTACTCCGGAAGCTGAGGGGAGGATCGCCTGATTCCAAAAGCCGTGATTGCACCACTGCACTCCAGCCTGGGTGACAGAGGGAGACTTTGTCTCAAAAAAAAAAAAAAAAAAAAAGAAACTATCTGCTTTTATAATTTTACTTTGTATCCGGCCACTTATATTATATTATACCCTATTAATTTTAGTAGTCTTTTAGCAGTCTGGTAGGTTTTCTATGTATAAAGTCATCTTACTGGATAGAAAGCTAGATTTTCATTTTCATTTCTTCCCAATGTTCATGTTCACCCTAATTATTATTTTCTTTTTTCTTTCTGCCCTTTTTTCTTTTTCTTTTTCTTTTTGTTTTGTTTTGTTTCGTTTTTGGGGTGGAGCCTTGCTCTGTCGCCCAGGCTGAAGTGCAGTGGCACGATCTTGGATCACTGCAGTCTCTGCCTCCCGAGTTCAAGCAATTTTCCTGCCTCAGCCTCCCGAGTAGCTGGGATTACAGGTGTGTGCCACCATGTCCAGCTAATTTTTGTGTTTTTAGTAGACACGGGGTTTCACCATGGTCTCGAACTCCTGACCTGCTGACCTCAGGTGATCAGCCTGCCTCGGCCTACCAAAGTGCTGGGATTACAGGCGTGAGCCACCTTGTCCGGCCTCTTTTTTTTTTTCTTTAATAGAAACAAAGTGTCACTCTGTCGCCTAGGCTGGAGTGTAGTGGAGTGATCTCAACTCACTGCAACTCTGTGTGTGTGTTTTTTTTGAGATGGAGTCTCACTCTGTCACCCAGGCTGGAGTGCAGTGGCGCAATCTCAGCTCAGTGCAAGCTCCGCCTCCCGGGTTCACGCCATTCTCCTGCCTCAGCCTCCTGAGTAGCTGGGACTACAGGTGCTGGCCACTGCGCCTGGCTAATTTTTTGTATTTTTAGTAGAGACGGGGTTTCACTGTGGTCTCGATCTCCTGACTTCGTGATCCGCCCGCCTCGGCCTCCCAAAGTGCTGGGATTACAGGCTTGAGCCACCACGCCCGGCCTGTTTTTTAAGGATACTGGGTTTTGCCATGTTGTCCAGGTTAGTTTTGAACACCTGGGCTCAAGGGATCCTCTTGTCTCGGCCTCCCAAAGTGTTGGGATTAAAGCTGTGAGCCACTGCACCTGGCCTGATTATTTTATTTTATTTTCTCTTCTCTTCTTTCTTTTTCTTTCTTTCTTTCTTTCTTTCTTTCTTTCTTTCTTTCTTTCTTTCTTTCTTTCTTTCTCTCTCTTTCTTTCTTTCTTTCCCTCTTTCTTTCTTTCTTTCTTTCTTTCTTTCTTTCTTTCTTTCTTTCTTTCTTTCTTTCTTTCTTTCTTTCTTTCTTTCTTTCTTTTCTTTCTTCTTTTAGAGACAAAGTCTTGCTCTGTCACCCAGGCTGGAGTGCAGTGGCACCATCAGAGGTCACTGCAGCCTCCACCTCTCAGGCTTAAGCTATCCTTCTGCTTCAGCTTCCTTAGTAGCTGGCACTACAGGTGTGGACCACCACACTTGGATTATTTTATTTCTTGTAAAGACAGCGTCTCACTTTGTTGCCAAGGCTGGTTTCGAACTCCTGGACTCAAGCAACCCTCCTGTCTTGGCCTCCCAAAGTTCTGAGATTACAGGCATGAGCCACTGTGCCCAGCCCACTCTATTTCATCTTCTCTTGTGTGAGCTAGAGCCCACAAAATAATTTTGGGTTATAGCAGACAGTACTAATTTTACGGCAATAGCTTCATCATTTTACTTTTTAGCATGGTGTTTCAGGGTTATGTTTCATAATTGATTTTTGTGGCATTTAAGTGATTTACTTTTTCCCTGATTTTAGTTTGCGCTTATATTAGTAATGGCTGCTGAATTGCGTTGGATGCTTTTTTGGTGTAAGTTAACAGCAGAGTGTTTCCCCCTGTAATTTGTTGATGTAATACATAACATCAGGCCGGGTGCAGTGGCTCACACCTGTAATCCCAGTACTTTGGGAGGCCGAGGTGGGAGGATCACTTGAGGTCAGGAGTTCGAGACCAGCCTGACCAACATAGTGAAAACCCATCTCTACTAAAAATACAAACATTAGCTGGGCGTGGTGGCGGGCACCTATAATCCCAGCCACTAGGGAGGCTGAGGCAGGAGAATCGCTTGAACCTGGGAGGCGGAGGTTGCTGTGAGCCGAGATCGCGCACCATTCCACAGCAGCCTGGGCGACAAGAGCGAAACTCCAACTCAAAAAAAAAAAAAAAAGAAGAAAGAAAGAAAAATATACATAACATTATTAAGATTGAACCATTTTTTTTCTGGAAAGAAGAGGATAAAAGCTTCCCAGTAAAAGAATTTAAGAGGGATATTTCATCTAAGAGTGGAAAAAAACAAAAGACGGCAGAAGAAAGGACTGGCCGATTTCCTTTCATTTAGATTATCAGCTTTCCAGGTTTCCTGCCCTCACAGTCACCCACCAGGTCCCCTTGAACCTGCCCATCACCTGCCCACCCCATGGGCCTTAAAAACCCTTAAGCACTGCCCCAGTTCTACTTCTCCTAAACCCAGATCTGCCTTGAACTTGAACTGAGGTGTAGGCTGGCTGAGTAGCGAGTGAAGCACCTGGTAGAGCCACTCAAGAAGGGACCCCAAGCTCATTAATTTGGCCCCAAATTTGATCATTTTGTAATCCACCTTGACTCATGCTCTGGGGATGCTGAACATTGTGGCATGAATGTGGGATGACACTGATGATACGGATACTGTCCTTTTAGGATTTCTTGGTGTCTCTGTGGAGCCGTTGAGCCTCACCCCTTACTGGAGGCTGCAGGACCCTCTACACACAGACAGCTGTCCAGCATGGAAGGTGGGCTGAAGCCCAGGGTGAACATGCCAGCTAATGGGACATCACCCCAGAGATTCCCTGCCCTGATTCCGGGAGAACCTGGCAGATCTTTTGAGGTAAGGAGGAGGATCCTATTTTTTTCTATATGTTCTTTATTTATTTATTTTTACTTAAATTTATATTTTGAGATAATTGTAGATTCAAATGCAATGTACCATTTACCTAGTTTTTGTCCCCAGTAGTAACATCTCGTAATACCGAGGATATTGACATGCAGAACATTTCCATCCCCGCAAGGATCCCCCATGTTGTCATTAAATAGACGCAACCACTTCACTTCCTCCATCACTCCCCTCTTAACCCTGGGGCACCACTAATCTGTTCTCCAATACTATAATTTTTTCATTTCAAGAATATTGTGGCTGGACGTGGTGGCTCATGCCTGTCACCTGTAATCCCAGCACTTTGGGAGGCCAAGGCGGGTGGATCACTTGTGGCCGGGAGTTTGAGACCAGCCTGGCCAACATAGTGAAACCCTGTTTGTACTAAAAATACAAAAATTAACCAGGTGTTGTGGCGCGCACCTGTACTCCCAGCTACTCGGGAGGTTGAGGCTGGAAAATCACTTGAACCTGGAGGTGGAGGTTGCAGTAAGCTAAGATCACACCAGTGCACTCTGCCTGGGTGACAGAGTGAGACCCTGTCTCAAAAAAAAATATATGTTTTATTTGCCGGGCATGGCGGCTCATGCCTGTAATCCCAGCTCTTAGGGAGGCAGAAGTGGGAGGATAGTTTGAGCCTAGGAGTTTGAGACCTGCCTGGGCAATATAGTGAGATTCTGTTCTCCACAAAAAGGAAAAAAAAAGGACAAAAAAGAGAGACTGTTGTATTAATCGGATTGTACAGTATGTACCTTTTGGGACTGGCTTTCGTCATTCAGCAAAATTCTGTGGAGATATCAATAGCTAACAGTATATCAATAGTTCATTCCTTTTTTTTTTTTTTTTTTGAGACAGAGTCTCACCCTGTCACCCAGGCTGGAGTGCAATGGCGCGATCTTGGCTCACTGCAACCTCTGCTTCCCGGGTTCAAGCTATTTGCCTGCCTCAGCCTCCCGAGTAGCTGGCATTACAGGTGCGCGCCAGCACACCTGGCTAATTTTTTGTATCTTTAGTAGAGACGGGGTTTTACCATGTTGGCCAGGCTGGTCTCGAACTCCTGACCTCGTGATCCACCTGCCTCAGCCTCCCAAAGTGCTGGGATTACAGGCGTGAGCCACCGTGCCCTGCCCATTCCTTTTATTGCTGATACTTTTCCATGGCATGGATGTACCAAACAGTGTAACCATTCACTGGTTGAAAGACATCTTGATTGTTTCTAGTTGTTGGATATTATGAATAAAGATCCTATAATAGTTTGTGTAAGGTTTTTATAGGGGTATGATATTGTGAAATATATAATTGGTCTTTCCTGGCAAACAACTCCTAATATCCTCAGAATCTCTAAAGTACTAAAGTGTCTTTTTGTTTGCTAATGAGTTGACTGATACCTGGCAGTCCCTAGGCAGCTTCCGAATGGGGCTGGTCATCAGAAAGACTAAGGTAGGTTTAGAGGGTTGGGACCCTCCAACCACCTGGGAGAGGAGAGGGTGCTGACAGTCAAGTCGATCCACAAGGGCAAATGATTTAATCAATCATGCCTACATAATGAAGCCCCCTTAAAACCCCAAAAGGATAAAGTTTGGAGAGCTTCTGGGTAGCTGAACACATGGGGGTTCCTGGAGGGTGGTGCACCCAGAGAGGGCATGAAGACTCCAGGCCCCTTCCCACATGCCTTGCCCTATGTATCTCTTTATTTGGCTGTGATTTATTTGTATTCTTTTTTTTTTTTTTTTTTTTTTTGAGATGGAGTTTCGCTCTTGTTGCATAGGCTGGAGTGCAATGGCGTGATCTTGGCTCACTGCAACCTCCACCTCCCGGATTCAAGTGATTCTCCTGCCTCAGCCTCCCGAGTAGCTGGGATCACAGGCATATGCCACCACGCCCAGCTAATTTTGTATTTTTAGTAGAGATGAGGTTTTTCCATGTTGGTCAGGCTGGTCTCAAACTCCCGACCTCAGGTGATCCACCCGCCTTGGCCTCCAAAAGTGCTGGGATTACTGGTGTGAGCCACCACGCCCGGCCTGAATTTGTATTCTTTAAAATATCCTTTATTGGTGGGAGAGGCTGGAGAATTGCTTGAGTCCAGGAATTCACAACCAGTCCGGGCAACAAAGTGAGACCTCATTACTACAAAAAATAAAGCTCAGGTGGGGCACGGTGGCTCATGCCTGTAATCCCAGCACTTTGGGAGGCTGAGGTGGGAGGATCGCTTGAGGTCAGGAGTTCGAGACCAGCCTGACCAACATGCTAAAGCCTCATCTCTACTAAAAATACAAAATTTAGCTGGGTGTGGTGGCGGGCACCTGTAATCCCAGCTACTTGGGAGGCTGAGGCAGAAGAATCACTTGAACCTGTGAGGCGGAGGTTGCAGTGAGCCGAGGTTGCACCACTGCACTCCAGCCTGGGCAAAAGAGCGAGACTCTGTCTTAAAAAAAAATCCTTTATAATAAACCAGTAAACATAGTTTTGTGTTTCCTGTTGAGGGTGAGTGGCCACTGTCTGGGCTGGTGGCTCATAGGTAAAAGAATTTACCATGACAGTTGTAGGTAAAGAAAGGCAGATTTATTAGAGAAAGTAGGAAAATACATTGCAAGAGAGCAACAGGTAGAATCAGCAAAGGAGGAACTGACTTTGAGGAAACGAAGGCTTGCTGGAGATTTTATAGGATGGTTCTTGGGCTGTTTGATAAAGCCAAAGTAGCAGGGAGCTAACTTGCATTCTTCTGTCAGCCAAGGTGTTTGATGATGAATTGGAGTGTTTGATGATAAGCAGGAAGTTTGTGAGTTATGTACATTATTTGCTCAAGAGGACTATATGTCCTGGGCCATAAAGAAAGACAGACCCATAACTTAAACTTATATGAATCCTTCCCTCCCTAGGATCCACAAATTCTCTGGTTATTTCTTTTTCCATGAGATCATTTTTCATCCAGTTCTAGGGTACATGTGAAAACCTTGCGATAGTTTACTGAGAATGATGGTTTCCAGTTTCATCCATGTCCCAGGGTCTCTCTGTCGCCCAGGCTGGAGTGCAGTGACAGCTTACTGCAGCCTCAGCCTCCTGGGTTCAAGTGATCCTTCCAAGTAGCTAGGACCATAGTTGTGTGTCACCACGCCCGGCTAATTAAAAAAATTTTTTTTTTTTTTACAGATGAGGTGTCACTTTGTTTCCCAGGCTGGTCTTGAGCTCCTGGCCTCAATCAATCCTCTCTCCTTAGCCTCCCAAAGTGCTGGCATTACAGGCATGAGCCACTACTCCCAGCCTTTCCTTGAGTTCTATGAGCCACTCTAGCAAATTAATTGAACCCTAGGAGGGGATTGTGGGAAGCTTGACTTGTAGCTGGTCAGTAAGAAGCTCTGGAGTCTGAAGTGGGGGTAGTCTTCAGAACTGAGCCCTCAACCTGTGGGACCTGATGCTATGTCCTGGCAGATAGTGTCAGAATGGAATTGAATTGGAGGACACCTAGCTGTTGTCTACTGCAGAATTGACCTCTTGCTTGATGTGTGAGGAAAATCCCTCACTCATCTGTTGTCACAGCATGTTATGAGAGTCTAGTAGGAGAAACTGTGTTTGTATTTCTACTCCTACACAGCGGGGTAAATGCACGCGAGGACAATTGTGGGATTGTATGCCAAGTGCATATAGAACAGAATTAATAGACAATCTTTTTTTTTTTTCTTGAGACAGAGTCTCACTCTATCACCCAGGCTGGAGTGCAGTGACATGATCTTGGCTCACTGCAACCTCTGCCTCCCTGGCCCAAGCGATTCTCATGCCTTAGCCTCCCGAGTAGCTGGGATTACAGGTGCCCAACACCACATCCTGCTAATTTTTTGTATTTTTAGTAGAGACAGGGTTTCACCATGTTGGCCAGACTGGTCTCCAACTCCTGACCTCAGGTGATCCACCCGCCTTGGCCTCCCAAAATGCTAGGATTATTTTTTTTTTTTTTTTTTTTTTTTTGTGAGATGGAGTCTCGATCTGTCACCCAGGCTGGAGTGGAGTGCAGTGGTGCAATCTCGGCTCACTGCCACCCCTGCCTCCCAGGTTCAAGCAATTCTTCTGCCTCAGCCTCCCAAGTAGCTGGGATTACAGGCACCAGCCACCATGCCCGGCTAATTTCTTTGTATTTTTAGTAGACACGGGGTTTCACCATGTTGGCCAGGCTGGTCTCAAGCTCCTGACCTCAGGTGATCTGCCTGCCTCAGCCTCCCAAAGTTCTGGGATTACAGGCATGAGCCCTGAGCCTGGCTGACAATCTTTTTTTTTTTTTTTTTTTTTTTGACAGAGTCTTGCTCTGTCACCCAGGCTGGGGTGCAGTGGCGTGATCTTGGCTCACTGCAACCTCTGCCTCCTGGGTTCAAGTAATTCTCCTGCCTCAGCCTCCCGAGTAGCTGGGATTACAGGTGTGCGCCACCATGCCCGGCTAATTTTTGTATTTTTAGTAGAGACAGGGTTTCACCACGTTGGCCAGGCTGGCCTTGAACTCCTGACCTCGTGATCCACCCACCTTGGCCTCCCAAAGTGCTGGGATTATAGGCGTGAGCCACCGTGCCTGACCAACAATCATTTTTAATACAGTTTTAGAGGTACAGAAAAGTTAAGATAGTACCTATAATTCCATATGCTGTCACCGCCTCAACCCCCCCACAGCTGGTGCAGTTTTCCCTGTTATTCACATCTTGCATTAGTGTGGTACATTTGTAAAAATTAATGAACTGATAGTGATATATTACTATTAATTATAGCCTACAGTTTACAGTAAGGCTCACTGCTTTGTGTTGTACATAGGGGTTTTGGCAAATAGATCATGACATATATCCACCAGTGCAGCTTCATACAGTTTCATTCCGTTTCACCTGTGCTTCAGCGATTCATCCTGCCTTTCCTCTGCCCGAACCGCTATCAACCACTCATTTTTTACTGTCTTTGTAGTTTTGCCTTTCTTTTTTTGACACAGTGCCTCACTCTGTTGCCCAGGCTGGAGTGCCGTGGTGTGATCACTGCTCACTGCAGCCTCCACCTCCCAGGCTCAGGTGATCCTCCCATCTCAGCCTCCTGGGTAGTTAGGACCACAGGCACATGCCACCATGTCTGGCTAATTTTCAGTATTTTTTATAGAGACACGGTTTTACCATGTTGCCCAGTGTGGTCTTGAACTCCTGGGCTCAAGTAATTTGCCCACCTCAGCCTCCCAAAGTGCTGGGATTTACAGGTGTGAGCTATTATGCCAGGTCTAGTTTTGCCTTTTCTAAAATGTCATGTAGTTGGAATCATGTAGTATGTAGTCTTTTCAAACTGGCTTCTTTCACTTAGCAATTTGTATTTAAGGTTCCTCCATGTTTTTTTGTGGTTTGATAGTTCCATGAATTGGAAGTACCACAGTTTGCTTATTCCTTCACCTACCGAAGGGCACTTTCATTGTTTGTAGGTTTTAGCAATGATGAAAAAAGCGACTATGAACATTCATGTGCAGATTTTTGTGTGAACATGTTTTGAACTCAATTGGCTAAATAACTAGGAGCATAATTGCTGTGTCATATAAGCTTTATAAACTTTATAAGAAACTGCCCAGGCGGGGTGCAATGGCTCACACCTATAATCCCAGCACTTTGGGAGGCTGAGGCGGGTGGATCACCTGAGGTCAGGAGTTCGAGACCAGCCTGGCCAACATGGTGAAACCCCGTCTCTACTACAAATACAAAAAATTAGCTGGGTGTGGTGGCAGGTGTCTGTAATCCCAGCTACTTGAGAGGCTGAGGCAGGCGAATGGCTTGAACCTGAGAGGCAGAGGTTGCAGTGAGCCACGATCGCGTCATTGTACTCCAGGTAGGGCAACAAGAGTGAAACAACGTCTCAAAAAAAAAAAAAAAAAAAAAAAAAAAGAGAAACTGCCCAACTGTCTTCCCAAGTTTTTCATCATTTTGCATTCCCACCAGCAATGAATGAGTATTACTGTTACTCCACATCTTCACCAATGAAACCACCATTGCAAAATTGTAACTGAGACAGTGAAACAGATCTAATCTAATCAACCCCATCTTTCTTCAAACCTCCGAGCTGTCCTTGTTCATTCCTGAGCACAGGCTGAACTAACTTAGGGAGGAACTTAGTTTATAGTTTAAAACAAAGATGGTAACAGGCTTTTCCCAAGGCAAATCCCCTGCTTGCCTGGGGACTAGATTGCCTTTGTAGGAATGACAAATTAGCCACAAGACTAGAAATTATGGTTTAGGAGTCATGCAGCCGGAGACTACAAGATTCTGACCCTCTCTAAACTGCTCCTAAGATCAGTGCTTGAGATATTTTGCAGACCCTGGACCTGATGGATCAGCTGGCAACACTCAGATCGATAAACTGGCTCATCTGATCTTGTGGCCCCCACCCAGGAACTGACTCAGCACAAGAAGACAGCTTCGATTCCCTACGGATTCATCTTTGACCTGATCAATCAGCACTCCTGGCTTACACTGGCTCTCCCCTACCCCCCACCCCACCAAATTATCCTTTAAAAACTCTGATCCCCAAATGCTCGGGGAGACTGATTTGAGTATTAATACAACTCTGGGTCTTTGTGAATTACTCTGTGTGAATTACTCTTTCTCTATTGCAATTTCTCTATCTTAATAAATCTGCTCTGTCTGGGCAACAGGCAAGGTGAACCCATTGGGCGGTTACACCAGCATTTGGTATTGTCAGCTTTTTAATTAATTAATTATTTTCAGACAGTGCAGTGGTATGATCACAGCTCGCTGTAGCCTCAACCTCTCCGGGTTCAGGTGATCCTCCCACCTCAACCTCCCAAGAGTAGCTGGGACTACAAGCATGTGCCACCACGCCTGGCTAATTTTTGTATTTTTAGTAGAGACAGGGTTTCACCATGTTGCCCAGGCTGGTCTTGAACTCCTGGCCTCAAATGATCCTCCCACCTCAGCCTCCCAAAGTGCTAGGATTACAGGTGTGAGCCACCGTGCCCAGCCTTTTTTTTTTTTAAAAAAAAATTCTAATAGGTGTGTGGTCCTATCTCCTTGTTTTAATTTGCAATTCTCTAGTGACATGATGTTGAGGACCTTTTTATATGCTTATTTACCATCTGAATATCTTTGATGAGGTTATCTTTTCAGATCTTTTGCCCACTTTTTAATTGAGTAGTTTGTTTTCTTATTGTTGAGTTTAATAGTTCTTTGTATGTTTTGGATACTGTAACCTCCCAATGGGTTCCCCTTGCCCGCCGCCTAGACAGAGCTGATTTATCAAGACAGGGTAACTGCACTAGAGAAAGAGTAATTCACACAGAGCCAGCTGTATGGGAGACTGGAATTTTTATTATTACTCAAATCAGTCTCCCTGAAAAGTTGGGGATCAGAGTTTTTAAGGATAATTCGGCAGGTAGGGGCCAGTGAGTTAGAAGTGCTGATTGGTCAGGTCATGGATCAAATCATAGGAGTTGAAGCTGTCCTCTTGTGCTGAGTCAGTGCCTGGGTGGGGGCCACAAGACCAGATGAGCCAGTTTATGGATCTGGGTGGTGCCAACTGATCAATTAAGTGCAGAGTCTGCAAAATATCTCAAGCACTAATCTTAGGTTTTACAATTGTGATGTTATTCCCAGGAACAATTTGGCTAGAGTCAGAATCTTGTAGCCTCTAGTTGCATGACTCCTAAATCATTATTTCTAATCTTGTGGCTAATTTCTTAGTCCTACAAAGGCAGTCTAGTCCCCAGGCAGGAAGGGGGTTTGTTTTGGGAAAGGGCTGTTATCCTCTTTGTTTCAACGTTAAACTATAAGCCAAGTTCCTCTCACGCTGGGCGCGGTGGCTCATGCCTGTAATCCCAGCATTTAGGCCGACGCAGGCAGATCACCTGAGGTCAGAAGTTTGAGACCAGCCTGGCCAACATGGTGAAACCTCATCTCTACAAAAATATAAAAATTAGCCGGATGTGGTGGTCTGCACCTGTAATCCCAGCTACTTGGGAGGCTGAGGCAGGAGAATCGCTTGAACCCAGGAAGCGGAGGTAGCAGTGAGCCGAGATCGTGCCACTGCACTCCAGCCTGGGCGACAGTGCCAGACTCTGTCTCAAAAAACAAAACTAAGTTCCTCTCAAAGTTAGTTTGGTCTGTGCCCAGGAATGAACAAGGATAGTTTGGAGGTTAGAAGCAAGATGGAGTTGGTTTAGGTTGGATCTCTTTCGATGTAATAATTTTCTCATTATAATTTTACACCGGTGGTTTCAATACAAGTCCTTTATGAGATAAGTGTTTTGCAAATATTTTCTCCCAGTCTGTAGCTTGTCTATTCTGTCATCAGCGTCTTTCACAGAAGAGAAGTTTCTAATTTTAATAATTTACACCGTACTGGTTTTTTTTCTTTCACAGGTCATACTTTTGGTGTTGTATTCATATATATATATATTTTTATAGAGATGGGGTCTCACTAGGTTGCCCAGGCTGGTCTTGAACTCCTGGGCTCAAGCGATCCACCCACCTCAGCCTCCCAAAGTGCTGTGATTACAGGCATGAGCCACTGCACTTGGCTGGTATTGTATTTAAAAACTCATCACCAAACCCAAGGTTACTTGGATTTTCTTGTTATAGAAATTTTATAGTTTTTCATTTTACATAGAGGTCTATAATCTATTTTGAGTTAAAAATTTTTTTTTTTTGAGACAGGGTCTGCACTCCAGCCTTTGTCACCCAGGCTGGAGTGCAGTGGTGCGATCTCGGCTCACTGCAACCACTGCCTCCTGGGTTCAAGCAATTCTGCCTCAGCCCCTGGAGCAGATGGGACTACAGGTGCACACCACCACAGCCGACTAATTTTTGTATTTTTAGTAGAGATGGGGTTTCACCATGTTGGCCAGGTTGGTATCGCACTCTTGACCTCAAGTGATCCACTGCCTTGGCCTCCCAGTTTTGAGTTAATTTTTGTGAAACATATAAGGACTGTGTCTAGATTCTTTTTTTTTTTTTTTTGCATATAGATGTCCAGTTGTTCCAGCACCATTTGTTGAAAAGACTTATTTCTTCACCGAATTTCTTTTGCTCCTTTGTCAATGATCAGTTGACTGCTTTTGTGTGTATATATATTTCTAGGGTCTCCATTCTGTTTCATTGATCTATTTGCCTATTCTTTCACCAATACCTCTGTCTTGATTACTCTAGTTTTATAGTAAGTCATGAAGTTGGGTAGTCTCAGTCCTCTGACTTTGTTCTTGTTTAGTACTATGTTGACTATTTTGGATTTTTGCCTTTCCATATAAACTTTAGAATCAGTTTGTTGATAGCCACAAAATAGTTTGGTGGGAATTTGATTGGGATTATGTTGAATCTCCTGATCAAGGTGGGGACAATTGACATGTTAACAGTGTTGAGTGTTCCGTTTAGCAGCAGAGAATCCATACGGGTCTGCAGCAACCTCAATTCTTGCCTCCTCAGAAGAAAGAATTTGAGGGGCATAAGACAGAGTGAGAGACCGGGGCAAGTTTTAGAGCAGTAGTGAAAGTTTATTAAAAAGCTTTAGAGCAAGGATGAAAGGAAGCAAACTACACTTGGAAGAGGGCCAAGCAGGCGACTTCAGAGATCAAATGTGCGGTTTGACCTTTGACTTGGGGTTTTATGCTTCCTGGGTCTATATTACTCCTCCTTTGATTCTTACCTTGGGGTGGGCCGTCTGCACGTGCTGTGGCTTGTCAGCGCTTGGGAAGGGGCCGCATGCGCATTGTGGTTACTGAAGTTGTATGCATGCTCACTTGAGGAGTTTTTCCCTTACCAGCGGAGTGTTCCTAAAGGAAGGTTATATACCAGTTAAACTCGGCCATTTTGCATCGTAGTGCGCATGCCTTGAGCCCACTGGCCCAACTCCTGAGATCTTATTGGGAAGCTGCTGATCACCAGTTTCAGGTTTTTTGGTATCTATTGAGAGACTGCCGTTCCCTGGCACCAGCTGCAACCAATTATTATTTTTATTTTTTATTTTTTTTTTTTAAGGAGGAATAGGAGAAGCAGGAGGAGGAGGATGAGCAGGAGAGAAAGGAGGAGGAGAAAGAGGAGGAAGAGGAGCAGGAGGAGGAGAAAGAGAGGGAGGAGCAGGAGGAGGAGAAAGAGAAGGAGGAGGAACAGGAGGAGGAGGAGAAAGAAAAGGAGGAGCAGGAGGAGGA
>NW_026652282.1:42341084-42380905 GCF_009828535.3 Hylobates moloch
AAACCTCTGTCTCCCGGGTTCAAGCGATTCTCCTGCCTCAGCCTCCGAGTAGCTGGGATTACAGGCGTGCGCCACCACGCCCAGCTAATTTTTGTATTTTCAGTAGAGACGGGGTTTTACCGTGTTGGTCAGGCTTGTCTCAGACTCCTGACCCTCATGATCCACGCGCATCGTCCTCCGAAAGTGCTGGGATTACAGGCGTGAGCCACCGCACCCGGCCCAGAACATCTTAAGGGAAAGATCTTGAGGCCCACAAGGTCTTTTCTTGTGGGCAAATTGTGAGGGAGGCATGTAGCCTTTTTTTTGTTTATAGCTGTCTTATTTGGGAATAAAATGTGAAACAGGTTTGCCTAACACCCTTTGACTTAATGATTTTGGAGTCCTGAGATTTATTTTCCTTTACAACCCGAAGTACAGGACTGTGTAACATATGCCAAGAGGAGCACCCCGATGAAGCAGCTGATATGCTTCATATGCAGGCCATGTGGGACTGGCTTTATGGTGCCTATGATATTCACCTGCTGAATATGCCCATTACCCAGGCCATATTCAGCTGTGATTAAGGGGTCTTTTTGCATAGGCAACCCATGTAAACCTACAGCTGCAAAATACAGCAGTAGTCCCAAAAGCCTCATTGAATTTGCTGCCTCACCTTCCCTTCAGGGATCCCACAGCTGCTAATGAAAATATTAAGTTAACGTGAAAATGGGGAGAAGACTAGGGAAGGGTCAAGTCTACCAGCAAAGTGGAAATCTCTCAGTGGCTATTAAGAAATGGGATGGCCGGGCGCAGTGGCTCACGCCTGTAATCCTAGCACTTTGGGAGGCCGAGGTGGGCAGATCACAAGGTCAGGAGTTCGAGACCAGCCTGGCCAATATGGTGAAACCCCATCTCTACTAAAAAATACAAAAAAATTAGCCAGGTGCGGTGGCGGGCGCCTGTAGTCCCAGCTACTCGGGAGGCTGAGGCAGGAGAATTGCTTGAACCCAGGAGGCAGAGGTTGCAGCGAGCTGAGATCACACCACTGCACTCCAGCCTGGGTGACAGAGAAGAGTTAGCATGGTGGTGCACTCATGCCTGTAATTCCAGCTGCTTGTGAAGCTGAGGTGGGAGGATCACTTGAGCTGGGGAGGTCAAGCCTACAGTAAGCCATGATCGCACCACTGCACTCTGGCCTGGGGGACAGAGCGAGACTCTGTCTCAGAAAAAAAAAAAAAAAGACCAAGGGCGAAGGTTCTTTGGCTCCACCCCGGGATGGGGACCCAAAGCTTTATGCACATAAAGTGGGTGGTGAAGAGTAGTTTCTGGGTAAAATGGGAGGAAAAGAGAACTTTCTGGGACTCCTTTACATGGAAGCCTCATACATGAAGGTACCAAAATCCATTAGTGAAGCTGTAACACGGGCTACAACTAGATTGGGAGAATATAGAAATCTAACAGTTGATAGGATTAAGGTGTACATTTGGGTGAAAATTGGAATGTGTTTAAACAGGCTTTGTGGCTGGGTGCGGTTGCTCACCCCCCACCACTTTGGGAGGCCGAGGCGGGTGGATCACTTGAGGTCAGGAGTTCGAGACAAGCCTGGCTAACATGGTGAAACCGTGTCTCTACTGAAAATTAAAAAAAAAAAAATTAGCTGGGTGTGGTGACATGTGCCTGTAGTCCCAGCTTCTCGGGAGGCTGAGGCAGGAGAATCGCTTGAGCCTGGGAGGGGGAAGCTGCAGTGAGCCGAGATCACGCCACTGCACTCCAGCCTAGGCTACAGAGCGAGACAAAGTCTCAAATAAATAAATAAGTTTTTTTTAAAAAATAAAAATAAACAGGTTTTAGCTGAATGTTTTGTGGGAATGGATATTATGACTGACAGGGAATACTTCCCCTAACTAGTATTGTGACACTCAAACCTGTTGATGAAATCCCAGTGGGGGAATGTAAGGGTTGATGGGATTAAGGTGAAAGTTTGGAAAATTTGTAGATTTGAACAGGCTTTATTTGAAATGGTTGCATCTCTTTTACCTCAGTGTATTATGGAGATTGAAATTGTATCTGACTGTGGAATGTTTCCCCTCTCTAGTATTGTAAATTCACCCTTCAACCAGTATTACTTGGACATGCTAAATGGGAACCAGTAAGATTTTCCAAGCCCACGAAGTATAGAATAGAACCTGGGGTGCCGCACAGACTAAGATCGTGCCACTGCAGATTATCTGTACAATAGCCCTTTGTGGAGCAGAGACCGGTGCTTATGGCAAAAGCCTAAGAGCGCCTCCTAGTGGTAACCTGGGACTTTGGACTAGAGAATTTCCAGTTGAGCTTGGATTAGACATTAATTGAAAGTGCCCTTATGATTGAAGGACATAAAATAATTTTGAAACCTAAAATATCCATGATGTCTTGGGTGATGGTGTAACGCTCCAATGGGGAGTGCAGTGCCCAGAGGAGTTCCATAATTACATGGAAATGGTTCGTACAAGAATATGCTGCCAGGGGAGTGTGGAATTAGCGGTTTTCACAACCAGGTAGACTCTTTTCCGCCGGGACTGATGGAGGAGGAGCTGGTCGGTTCTATCATCGATTGGACAATGCTCCAGCTCTCAACTGACCAACAAAAAGATGCTTGGTTTGTGGATGGCAGTTCCAAGGCGAATGGACTGCATCGTGTTTGGATGTCCCAACGGCGTCCATTATAGCAAAAGGACCCAGTTTAGGATTATGTTTAGCATTTACTTGTGATCGCTTTAGTGTTATTCAATTGAGAAGGGTCCTTCTTTGCCTTTCATAATTCTTTGAAGATTTAATTAAATAATGGTATTTAAGTATTTACAAATTTATATTCTTCTCATCACATAAATTGGAATAATGATTACCGCAGCAGATCTGAATAGTCCTACAAGTGAGTATATGGAATATATATTAGTTACCCCAGAGCATGAAAAGAGAGATTCTCATGAGCTAAATATTCACATGATCGATTTTACAGTGTTACTCTAAGTCCACCTAGCATTTCCAGTTGAGCACACCCTTCCTAGGTGAAATGATAGAAAGAATAACAAACTCTTGAGTGCTAGCTCTGTATCAGGTGCTGCCCTAAGCGATTCCACGTGTGTATGTGCATGTGTGTGTGTGTGTGTGTGTGTGTGTGTTTGAGACAGAGTCTTGCTCATGTTGCCTAGGCTGAACTGCAGTGGCACGATCTTGGCTCACTGCAACCTCCGCCTCCCGGGTTCAAGCCATTCTCCTGCTTCAGCCTCCTGAGTAGCTGGGATTACAGGTGCGCGCCAGCATGCCCAGCTAATTTTTGTATTTTTAGTAGAGACGGGATTTCACCATGTTGGCCAGGCTGGTCTCAAACTCCTGACCTCAGGTGATCCACCTGCCTCGGCCTCCCAAAGTGCTGGGATTACAGGTGTGAGCCACTGCACCCGCCGTGATTGCACGTATGAATTCACCCAAATTTCACAGATGACAAGACTGAGGCTCAGAGGAAGGTAGTAACTTAGCCAGAGTAACAGCACGAACGTGAGTCAGAGCCAAGATTCGAACCCAGGCAGCATGGCTCCCACCACCATGTTCTTGCTTGTTCTCTTCTGTGTCCAGGAGATTCCTTCCTACCTGACCTTGTTCTCGACACTCTCTGGTTACTTCTGCGTAGCCACAGTCTAAAGCAGTTATACAACCATCCTAGGTGAGCTATGCATTTTTAAAAATTAAACTTTGATTTTGAGATCACTATCGATTCCCATGCAATTATAGGAATAATACAGAGAGATCCTATGTGTGCTTTATCCAGTTTCCTCCAATGGTAACACCTTCCAGAACAATGGCACAATATCACAACCAGGATGTGGCCATTAACACAACCCCAGGATGTCCCCTGCTGCCCTTTCACAACCACACCTGCTACCCTTGTGCCTGCCATCTATCCCCTCCAGGTTCCTAACCCCGACACTAATCTGTTCTCTATCTCTAGAATGTTGTCATTTCACGAGTGTTATATAAATGAAATTATACAGTATGTGACTTTTTTTTTTTTTTTTTGAGATGGAGTCTTGCTCTGTCACCAGGTTGGAGTGCAGTGGTGTGATCTCCGCTTGCTGCAACCTTTGCCTCCCAGGTTCAAGCAATTCTCCTGCGTCAGCCTCCCAAGTAGCTGGGACCAGAGGCGTGCACCATCACACCCGGCTAATTTTTGTATTTTTAATAGAGATGGAGTTTCACCATGTTGGCCAGGCTGGTCTTGAACTCTGGACCTCAAGTGATCTGCCCATTTCGGCGTCCGGAAGTGCTGGGATTATAGGCGTGAGCCACCCTGCCCGGCTCCCAATTTGCCCCTTATTTATTTGTTATTTATTTGCTTGTTGCCTTTGTTTCCTGTGTATTTTAGGATGCTTCTAAGTATAAATAAATACGTATTAGAATAAAAGGAAGAAAAAAAGAAGAAAATATCAATACAAGTTTTAGAAAGTAGGCATGCCTGTCAGCAATCCTACTGAGCCTACTGAACAAGAAAACTTTGCAGTCTTTTTATTTTTGTTTTTGTTTTTGTTTTTTTTTGAGATGGAGTCTCACTCTGTTGCCCAGGCTGGAGTGCAGTGGTGTGATCTTGGCTCACTGCAACCTCTCTTCAAGCGATTTTGTCCCTCAGCGTCCCAAGTAGCTGGGACTACAGGCGTGCACCACCATGCCCTGCTAATTTTTTTTTTTTTTTTTTGAGTTGGAGTTTCGCTCTTGTTGCCCAGGCTGGAGTGCAGTGGCGCGATCTCAGCTCACTGCAACCTCCGCCTCCCAGATTCAAGTGATTCTCCTGCCTCAGCCTCCCAAGTAGCCTGGGATTACAGGCATGCACCACCATGCCCGGCTAGTTTTGTATTTTTAGTAGAGACGGGGTTTCCCCATGTTGGTCAGGCTAGTCTTGAACTCCTGACCTCAGGTGATCTGCCCACCTTGGCCTTCCAAAGTGCTGGGATTACAGGCATGAGCCACCATGCCCAGCCTGATTTTTGTATTTTTAGTAGACGGGGTTTCACCATATTGGTCAGGGTGGTCTTGAACTCCTGAGCTCAAGTGATCCGCCCATCCCAGCCTCCCAAAGTGCTGGGATTACAGGCGTGAGCCACCATGCCTGGTCCTGAAGTCTTGCTTAATCTGTATATTCTAGGAAGACACAGCAGAGCAGGAACTGCAATCAAGAATTACAATGCCTCAGTCAAGCGCGGTGGCTCACACTTGTAATCTCAGCACTTTGGGAGGCTGAGGTGGTCTCAGGAGTTCCAGACCAGCCTGGCCAATGTAGTGAAACCCCCATCTCTACTAAAAATACAAAAATTAGCCAGGTGTGGTGGCACATGCCTGTAATCCCAGCTACTTGGAAGGCTGAGGCAGGAGAATCACCTGAACACAGGAGGCAGAGTTTGCAGTGAGCTGAGATTGTGCCACTGCACTCCAGCCTGGGTGACAGAGCAAGACTCTGTCTCAAAAAAAAAAAAAAAAAAAAAAAAAGAATTACAATGCTTCTACAGAGGAATCAATAATTCCTTTATAGTGGAGAGTTCCTGATACTTAATTTTTTTTATTACTTTATTATTATTATTTTCTTAGAGACAGGGTCTTGCTTCATCTCCCAGGCTGGAGTGCAGTGGCACAATCATAGCTCATTGCAGTCTCAAACTACTGCACTCAAGTGATCCTCCCACCTAAGCCTCCTGAGTAGCAGGGACTACAGGTGCTTGTCATCACGCCCAGCTAATTTTTTTGATTTTTAGTAGAGATGAGGTCTATGTTGCCCTGGCTGGTCCTGAACTCCTGAGCTCAAGTCATCCTCCTGCCTCAGCCTCCCAAAGTGCTGGGATTCCAGGCCTGAGCCACTGTGCCTGGCTATGTGTGTGTGTGTTTTTTTTTTGAGTCAGAGTCTTCCACCTGAGTCTCCCGAATAGCTGGGACCACAGGCGCACACCAACATGCCTGGCTAATTTTTTAATTTTTATTTTTGTAGAGACAGAGTCTCACTATATTGTCCAGGCTAGTCTTGAACTCCTGGCCTCAAGCACTCCTCCTGCCTTAGCCTCCTGAGTTGGTGGGATTACAGGTGTGAGCCATTGCATGCGGCAGTTCCTAATACTTGAGCGTCAAGAAATCTTCTGGGGTGTGCTCAGAGCAGAGGGCCTGAAGAATGCTTCTTCTGTTTACAACACACCCAATAGGAATCTGGGGTCATTGTGACGAGGGGCACAAAACTTGTGACCTCTCTATGAACAAATGCCCCACATGTGAAAAAAAGAAATCTTTTGTTAAATCTTCATATGGATGATGGAAACAATATTTTCTTTTCTTTTCTTTTCTTTTCTTTTTTGAGATGGAGTCTTGCTCTTTTGTCCAGGCTGGAGTGCAGTGGTGTGATCTCAGCTCACTGCAACCTCCACCTCCCAGGTTCAAGCAATTCTCTTGCCTGAGCCTCTTGAGTAGCTGGGATTACAGGTGCGCACCACCATGCCTGGCTAATTTTTGTATTTTTAGTAGAGACAGGGTTTTACCATGTTGGCCGGGCTGGTCTCGAACTCCTGACCTCAAGTGATCCATCCGCCCTCAGCCTCCCAAAGTGCTGGGAGTACAGGTGTGAACCACCACACCCGGCCAGAAACAATATTTTCAATTGCAACCTTGTCGTAAGTGATATTACAGGTCTTCTGTGGCTGTCTTTTTGAAAAGATTTTTTCATTAATTTTTTTTCTTTTTTTTTTTTTTTTGAGACAGAGTCTTGCTCTGTCGCCCAGGCTGGAGTGCAATGGCAGATCTCAGTTCACTGCGACCTCTGACTCCTGGGTTCTAGCGATTCTCCTGCCTCAGCCTTCCAAGTAGCTGGGAACCATTATTTTTTTTTTCAAGACAGAGTCTTGCTCTGCTGGCCAGGCTCAAGTGCAGTGGCCTGATCACAGCTCACTGCAGCCTCAATCTCCCAAATTCAAGCAGATCTTCCCACCTCAGCCTCTCGACTAGCTGAGACTACAGGCGCACGTCGCCATGCCTAGCTAATTTTTTAATTTCTTGTAGATAGGAGGTCTCCCTATGTTCCCCAGTCTGGTCTCGAACTCCTGGGCTTAAGTGATCCTCCCTCCTTGGTCTCATTCAGTTTTTAAGTAAGATTTAAAAAACTACAGGATGAAGGGCGGGCACAGTGGCTCACGCCTGTAATCCCAGCACTTTGGGAGGCCGAGGTGGGCGGATCACTTGAGGTCAGGAGTTTGAGACCAGCCTGGCCAACTTGGCAAAACCCTGTCTCTACTAAAAATACAAAAATTAGCTGGGTGTAGTGGCACATGCCTGTAGTACCAGCTACTTGGGAGGTTGAGGTGGGAGTATTGCTTGAGTCCAGAAGGTCGGGGCTGCAGTGACTCAAGATCATGCCACTGCACTCCAGCCTGGGCGACAGAGCGAGACTCTGTCTCAAAGAAAAATAACAGGAAGCAGTGGTTATTGCATATTGTACTGCACTTGTCTTGCTACCTCTGAGTAGAATTTACATTCCACGTGTTTTCATCTTTACCATCCTCTTGAATCTTCAGTCTATCTTCTCTTCCTTTTTGATGTCTTCATGCTTTTCCAGCACTCTTTTTCTGGCTGGTTCTATTTTTTTCTGAGTTGGTAGATGATGCACAATTTGAGTTTTCTGATGATTTTGTTCTCAAAGAAGCCTGTGTGGGAGGAGCATTACTAAATAAGGAAGTGCTAGTCAATATCCAGATGACTAGGAATGGATAAACTATTGTTCCCAACAGGGATCCAGTGTCCCCACGGGATGAGCATACCTTGGATATAGTCAGTCTTCCTATCTGTGCCTCAAACTGCTGTGCTGCTTCTTAAGGAGCTTCCAAAGGGAAACTGATTTGTGAAGGGAGAACCATCAAAAATACAGGATTGAATGACTGCAGTAGTGCTTCTTTGTCTTGCATAAGATTTCCTCTTGGGCCGGGCACAGTGGCTCATGCCCGCACAAAATGCCCAGCACTTTGGGAGGCCAAGGCGGGTGGATGACCTGAGGTCGGGAGTTCGAGACCAGCCTCACCAACATGGAGAAACCCCGTCTGTACTAAAAATACAAAATTAGCTGGGTGTGGTGGTGCATGCCTGTAATCCCAGCTACTCAGGAGGCTGAGGCAGGAGAATCACTTGAATCTGGGAGGTGGAGGTTGCAGTGAGCCCAGATTGCGCCATTGCACGCCAGCCTGGGCAACAAGAGCGAAACTCCATCTCAAAAGAAAAAAAGTTTTCCTCTTGAATTCCGTTTCTGCCTGTTTTTAGCAGAGCAGCAGCTTTGGCAGCTTCTCTCTATGTCTCTCTCTCTCTCTCTCTCTCTCTCTCTCTCTCTCTCTCTCTCTATCTCCTCTCTCTCTCCTGGTCTTTGTGAAATGAGCAACACTCTGCGTGATTCCATGCAGTTGTCTGTTTCATATGTCTCTCAGCTGCCCTATATTCTGCCTTTCCTGTTTCTTTGTTCTTACATTCTTTTTGTCAATTGTTCTTGTTTCTTTTTATATACGGCATTTCTCTTTCAGTTTTCCTTCTCAATTTCTCTCTTGATCTCTTTGTTCTTCCACTTACCTTTTCAAGTATTTTGCTTAGTCTTAGTCTGTTCACTCTGACAGTGAGGTTCTTGGTAGGTCTTTGATTTGACCTTCCTCTAAGCTCCCTTTGAGGCAATGACATGCCCTGATCTGTTTCCTCTTGTTTAATATATATGACTTTGTGTCAGGAGAGGTAGGTGGTGTATCACAAAACTCAACATTTCTGCACTGAAAGTTTTCCAAAGTGTTACTGGGTTCAAATGAGGGATGAAACAGTGACTAAACTTTCTGACTGGCTCCCATTTGCAACTCATGTTTCAATTTTTAGTTAGTGCATCTTTTGGTTTACTCTCTTATCTGAAATACTTGGGACCAGAAGTGTTTTGGATTTTTTTTCTTATTTTGGAATGTTTGAGTTATATTCACTGATTCGGGATCCCTAATCTGAAAATCTGAATCCAAAATGCTTTAATGAGCATTTCCTTTGAGCATGATGTTGGCGCTCGAAAGGTTTTGTGTTTTGGAGAATTTCAGATTTTGGATTTTTTCCCCCCCTCTCCTCTTCTGGAAAAAGACAGAGTCTTGTTCTGTCTTGCCCAGGCTGGAGTGCAGTGGCACGATCTCGGCTCACTGCAACCTCTGCCTCCTGGGTTCAAGCAATTCTCCTGTCTCAGCCTCCTGAGTAGCTGGGACTACAGGCATGTGCCACCATACCCAGCTAATTTTGTATTTTTAGTAGAAACTGGGTTTCACCGTGTTGGCCAGGCTGGTCTTGAACTCCTGACCTCAGGTGATCCACTTGCCTTGGCCTCCCAAAGTGCTGGGATTACAGGCATGAGCCACCACGCCTGGCCAAGATTTTGGATTTTTGGATTGGGGATACTGAACCTGTACTGATAATTATATAACCTTTCGAGCGCCAACTTTATGAGAGGGAATCTCACTCTGTCGCCCAGGCTGGAATGCAGTGGTGCAATCTCAGCTCACCACAAGCTCCACTTCCCAGGTTCACGCCATTCTTCTGCCTCAGCCTCCTAAGTAGCTGGGACTACAGGCACCCGCCACCATGCCCAGCTAATTTTTTGTATTTTTAGTAGAGACGGGGTTTCACTGTGTTAGCCAGGATGGTCTTGATCTCCTGAGCTCATGATCCACCTGCCTGGGCCTCCCAAAGTGCTGGGATTACAGGCGTGAGCCACCGTGCCCGGCCCTGAACCTGTATTGATTTTAATAGCAACAGAACTGTTTGAGGATGCTTCTGTCACTTTGTCATCTTCCTAACCTGCAGCCATCTGTGTAGGCTGTTTATCATCAGCTGCCATGACACTATGACAACTGTGATGCTACTCTTGGCCACTGTGATGGCGACCTGAATGGTTCCCTGGAAGTATAGCATCATTCCCCTCTCCTCTTCTGGAAAAAGACACTTGTCATTGAATTTAGGGGCTACCCAGTTAATCCAGAATGATCTCAGCTCAGATCCTTAACTACATCTGCAGAGATCCTTTTTCCAAATAATACCCAGGTAACATTCACTGTGCCCGGGTGTTAGGATGTGGATATATCTTTTGGGGGAGTGCACCATTCAACCCACTATAGTTTGTCCTCTAGCCTCCAAATTTATGTCCATCCCACATGCAAAATACATTCATCCCATCCCAGCATACCCAAAAGTCTTAATGCATTACGGCATCAGTTTCTGCCTGTGGATCTGTGAAACTGGAAAAGAAGTTATCTGTTTCCAAAACTACAATGGTGGAACAGGCATAGGATAGATATTCCCATTCTAAAAGGCAGAAATTGGAAGTCATAAAGGATTCACTGGTCCCAATCAAGTTTGAAACCCAGTAGGGAAAATATCGTTAGATTAAGGCCTGAAAAGTATCCCCTGTTGAGGCTGGGCATGGTGGCTCACGCCTGTAATTCTAGCAATTTAGGAGGCCGAGGCAGGTGGATCCCTGAGGTCAGGAGTTTGAGACCAGCCTGGCCAACATGGTGAAACCCCGTCTCTATTAAAAATACAAAAATTAGCCAGGCATGGTGACGCATGCCTGTAATCCCAGCTTCTCGGGAGGCTGAGGCAGGAGAGTCGCTTGAACATGGGAGGCGGAGGTTGCAGTGAGCCGAGATCCTGCCACTGCACTCCAGCCTGGGGGATAGAGCGAGACTCTGTCTCAAAAAAAAAAAAAAAAAATCTCCTGTTGCTCTGCTCTCTTGGCCTCTGCCTCTCCCATGCCTCTGCACCTGCGGTTCTGCCCTTGGAGTCATTCTTCCTTTTTGTTGCAGGTAGCACATGCTTATAACCAGATAGTTCGATCAGCCCATTTCCTGCCTGTAAAGTTTTGGAAGTCTGACAGCCTTCTGTCATTTTATCTTTTCTGTTTCTTTCTGTTTAAGCTGGCAGTGTTTGTACTGGTATAACATTCCCAAAAGCCTTGTCACTCTCCTGTGTGTGTTCCTATTAGACAAGAAGGCCGTCCACAGAGCTTTCTTGGATAATCTCATTTCTATTCCTGATTCTGCTGAAATGGGGTCATCGGATCCTTGAGTATCACAAAGAGCATGCTTTCCCAACAGTGAATTTTCTTTCTTTTTTTTTCTTTTTGAGACAAGGTTTCACTGTCATCCAGGCTACAGTGTAGTGGCATGATCACAGTTCACTGCAGCCTCAACCTCCTGGGCTCCAGCCCAGCTATCCTCCTGTCTCAGCCTCCCGAATAGCTGGGACTACCAGTGTGAGCTGCCATCCCCACCACCACCCCCCCTTTTTTTTTTTTAGACAAAGTCTTGCTCTGTCGCCCAGGCTGGAGTGATCAAACCATTAAATCATTGACCACTGGTGATCAAGTCAACCTTCAGCCACTCTCCCGTCCCAGGAGGTTGAGTATGGGGCTCAAAGTTCCAACCCCAATCAGGCACTTAGCTAATTCTGTTTATTTTTTGTAGAGATGGGGGTCTCACTTTGTTGCCCAGGCTGGTCTCGAACTCTTTTTCTTTTTTTTTGAGATGGGGCCTCGCACTGTTGCCCAGGCTGAAGTGCAGTGGCACGATCTCGGCTCACTGCAAGCTCCGTCTCCCAGATTCACGCCATTCTCCTGCCTCAGCCTCCCGAGTAGCTGGGACTACAGGCACCTGCCACCACGCCTAGCTAATTTTTTTGTATTTTTAGTAGAGACAGGGTTTCACCATGTTAGCCAGGATGGTCTCGATCTCCTGACCTCGTGATCTGCCCACCTTGGACTCCCAAAGTGCTGGGATTACAGGCATGAGCCACCGCGCCTGGCCCCTCGAACTCTTGAGCTCAAGTGATCCTCCCACCTTGGCCTCCTACAGTGCTGGGATTATAGGCATGAGCCACTGCACCTGGCCAACAGTGAATTTTCTAATTTTAGCATCTTTTACAATCTGGATAGGCTGAGAATCTCCCAAATCATCAAGTGCTGGTTTCTTTTTGCTTAACAGTTTCTTACTCAATGTATCTCTTGTCTCACATTTTT
The DNA here is from genome assembly GCF_009828535.3 of Hylobates moloch. Lineage (NCBI taxonomy): Eukaryota > Metazoa > Chordata > Mammalia > Primates > Hylobatidae > Hylobates > Hylobates moloch. Next base: position 42,353,140 of record NW_026652282.1, read on the forward strand.
CTGAAAGCTGTAAGAAAAAACCAGGCTGCCCCTTCAAACACGTTGCTCGAAAATCTCTCAGCTAAATAAATACCGAAGTATTTGTGTGGAAAGTACCTCTGGGTATTTCCAGAATAAAATTCTGTTAAGTTTTCTGCCATTATATAACAAGGATGGTTTTTCATCTAGTTTCCAATACCATGTTTCTCATTTCCTTCTGAGTCAAAACTAGAAGCACCTTTAACACTCATATTTCCAACATTTTGTGCAGGATGATGTTTGTATTCTGTAAGATGATAGAAGCTTTCTTAGTTGTGTTACTTCCTTCTGAGCCCTCCTCAGCAGTGTTTTTTTTGTTTGTTTGTTTTGTTCTTTTTTTTGGCAGGATCTCATTCTATTGCTCAGGCTGGATGGAGTACAGTGGTGTGATCTCAGCTCACTGCAGCCTTGACTTCCCAGGCTCAAGTGATCCTCCCACCTCAGCCTCCGGAGTAGCTAGGACCACAGGCATACCCCACCAAGCCTAGCTAATGGCTAATTTTTTAAATTTTTTTTGTAGAGGTGAGATCTCACTATGTTTATTGCTCAGTCTCAAACTCTTGGGCTCAAGCAATCCTCTAACTTTGGCCTCCCAAAGTGCTGGGATTACAGGCATGAGCCACCACCACGGCCAGCCTTGCTTTTATATTTATTCATTTTTGGGGTTTATTAACTCTTTTTCTAGATTTTTGAACATATATATATATATATATGTGTGTGTGTATATATATATATATATTTTTTTTTTTTTTTTTTTTGAGATAGAATCTCATTCTGTTGCCCAGGCTAGAGTGCAGTGGCACAATCTCGGTTCACTGCAACCTCCGCCTCCTGGGTTCAAGCGATTCTCCTTCCTCAGCCTTCCAAGTAGCTGGGACTACAGGTGCCTGCCACCACGCCCAGCTAATTTTTCTATTTTTGGTAGAGACAGAGTTTCACCATGTTGGCCAGGGTAGCCTAGAACTCCTGACCTCAAATGATCTGCCCGCCTTGGCCTCCCAAAGTGCTGGGATTACAGGCGTGAGCCACTGTGCCCTGCTGCAAGCCAATTTCATCTTGGTAGTTAGGATCAGATGCTCCAGCCAATACAGCAACTGCCTTCTTTTCCTGTTGCTTCAGAGGCATGAGAAGCCTCAAGTGGCCGTGTGGCAGTCTGAGCTTCCAGTTCAATGAAATCACTGTTGTGTCTCTTGGTGGAAGCTTTCCTCCTTTTGGAACAGAGACCCCTACACCAGTGGAGCATAAGATCATGAAGATAGGAAATAAACATTTTGCTAGTAGGTTACTAGGGGTAATAGTGAGTAGTGCCATTTGCATTTCTGTTTGTTTTTGTGGGGTTTTTTTGAGACGGAGTCTTGCTCTGTTGCCCAGGCTGGAGTGCAGTGGCATGATCTCAGCTCACTGCAACCTCCGCCACCTGGGTTCAAGTGATTCTCTTGCCTCAGCCTCCTGAGTAGCTGGGAGCCATTTGCATTTTTACCTCCTTGATTCCTGGACCTGTGAATCCTGGCTATGGGAGAAATCGCACCATATATTAAATGCGGATTCAGAGAATATTCAGACTCCTGCAGGACATTGCCCCAGCCCAGCAAGGTATTGCCACCTAGCTGGCACTGTAACTGAGTCTTCAAAAAGCATGGTGAGGAACATGGTGAGACTTGTGAATTCCAAGAGCATGGTCCCATTGCCCCACTCCTTTTGCTGTGAAATAAGTTCCTTGGTCAGAAGCAATGCTTTGTGGAATACCATGATAGTGGATTTCCTTTGTTATATAATTCATTCCTTTACTTTCAGCTATTATTTCTTTTTAAATTTCTTTTTCTTTTTCTTTTTTTTTTGAGAGAGAGTCTTGCTCTGTCTCTCAGGCTGGAGGCTGGAGTGTAGTGGCACAATCTCATCTCAATGCAACCTCCACCTCCTGGGTTCAAGCGATTCTCCTGCCTTTACCTCCCGAGTAGCTGGGATTACAGGCTCATGCCACCACACCCAGCTAATTTTTGTGTGTGTGTGTTTTTTTTAGATGAAGTCTCACTCTTGTCGCCAAGGCTGGAATGCAATGGCGCGATCTTGGTTCACTGCAACCCCTGCCTCCCAGGCCCAAGCGATTCTTCTGCCTCAGCCTCCCGAGTAGCTGGGATTACAGGCGCCTGCCACCATGTCCAGTATTTTTAGTAGAGACACGGTTTCACCATGTTGGCCAGGCTGGTCTCCAACTCCTGACCTCAGGCGATCCGCCCACCTCAGCCTCTCAAAGTGCTGGGATTACAGGAGTGAGCCACCGTACCCGGCCTGTATTTTTTAGTAGAGGCGGGGTTTCGCCATGTTGGCCAGGCTGGTCTCGAACTCATGAGCTCAGGTAATCTGCCCGCCTTGGCCTCCCAAAGTGCTGGGATTACAGGTGTGAGCCACCATGTCCGGCCTATTCTTTCTATTTCTCTTTATTTGTCACTGATTTCTACCCACACACTGTTCTGGTCCAGGTTGCTGGCAGCAATATTGGCCTAGCAAATGCCTCCCCATTGGTCTTTTCCCATTCATATAGCATATGGTTATATTGGTACCAAACTCATGGGGTATCTCAACCACTAGACAGTGCATCTGGATTCACTGTCAACCCCAATTTTGTCAGATGGGGTGAAGGCACAATCTATCTCATTAGGCCCATAGGAATTTTGGCATATATATATTTTAAAGTATAGTTGCAGATTCTTGCTAAGGATCATCTCTGCTTCCAGCACCCACAGTTGTAGCCCTGGTCCTGGAACCATTGCAACAAGCAGTAAGAAAGAAAGTTTAGGTAATATAGGGGAGAATTGTATAGTCATATTAGCATCCTCCCCCATCACCTTTACACCTCATCTCTCAGAAAAGTGGAGGAATCTCGGAATCTATCTAGCAAGAATGTTCCATTGATTCTGCTCATGTTGACTGTGAGCACAAACTTGGGAAGGTGTGTAAGCCAGCTCTTTAGGCCCATGTCTCCTCTCTCTCTCTCTCTCTTTTTGAGACAGGGTTTGGGTCTGTTGCCCAGGCTGCAGTGCAGTGGTGTAACCTTGGCTCATTGCAACCTCAGCCTCCAGGGCTGAAGCAATCCTCCCACTTCAGCCTCCTGAGTAGCTGGGACTACAGCCATACACCATCATGCCTAGTTAATTTTCGTATTTTTTGGTAGAGATGTGGTCTCCCTATGTTGCCCAGGCTGGCCTCAGATTCTTGAGCTCAAGTGATCCTCCCGCCTCAGCCTCCCAAAGTGTTGGTATTAGAGGCATGAGCCACATTGCCCACTTTCTGTTCTCTTTTTTTTTTTTTTTTTGAGACAGAATCTTGCTCTGTCACCCAGCCTGGAGTGCAGTGGCGCAATTTTGGCTCACTACAACCTCTGCCTCCCGGATTTCAGTGATTCTCATGCCTCAGCCTCCCAAGTAGCTGAGACTACAGGTGCGCACCACCACACCCATCTAATTTTTGTATTTTTAGTAGAGATGGTGTTTCATCATGTTGGTCAGGCTGGTCTTGAACTCCTGACTCAGGTGATTTGCCTGCCTGCCTTGGCCTCCCAAAGTGCTGGGATTACAGGCGTGAGCCACCGTGCCTAGCCTTTCCTGTCTCTCTCTCTATTATTATTATTACTATTATTATTATTATTATTATTTTAGAGACAGGGTCTAGCTATGTTGCCAAGGCTTGTCTCAAACTCTTGGGCTCAAGGGATCCTCCCAAGTCGGCCTCCCAAAGTGCTGGGATTATAGGCATGAGCTACTGCACCCAGCGTTTGACAAATGTTTTAATTGTCCATTCCAATTCTGTGCCAAACTACAACTCTGAGGATGACATGCAACATAATATGTCCATTTGGTGTTTTATTTTTTTGCCCATTGTTGGATACTATGCACTGTAAGGTGTGTTCCTTGATCTGAAGAAATGTAACATGGCAGTCTAAATTGGTATAGTATCTTCTGTTTCTTTTCTTTTCTCTTCTTTTCTTTCTTTTTCAAGACAGAGCCTTGCTCTGTAACCAAGGTGGAGAGCAGTAGTGCTATCAGGGCTCACTGCAGCCTCGACCTCCTGGGCTCAGGCGATCCTCCCGCCTCAGCCACCTGAGTAGCTGGAACTACAGGCATGTGCCACCATGCCTGGGTAATTTTTTATATGTTTTGTAGAGATGGATTCTCCCTATGTTCTCCAGGCTGGTCTTGAACTCCTGGCCTAAAGCAGTCCTCCCATCTCGGCCTCCCAAAGTGCTGGGACTATAGGCATGAGACCCTGTGCTCCATCATGAGAGCTGTTCACAGGGTTCCGTCCATGTGGCGGTAGGAGCTGTCAGTTCCTCTGGTGGTTTCAAAGTTGGCCATAGAGGAAATGCTGAATACGATGAGTACTGCCTTGCAATCCTCCAGTAGCATGTTCTCGTATAAACTGTTTCCATTATATTATGGAACTCTTCTGGGCATTGCCTTCTTTATTAGAATGTTTCTCTGACATCACCTAGGACATTATGGGTATTTCAGGTTTCAAGATTATTTTATCTTTCATTCACAAAAAAATCACCATACCACCACATCTGGAAATTCTCTGATCCAAAACCTCAGCCATTGCTGTTGGGTAGCACTCATGGGCTTTTGCCACAATCTTCAGTCTCTATAAATACAAGTTGCAGACATTTTCAAAATCATGTCTGCCCATGGATCTTATATAAGGGCTCAAAAGCATCAAGAGAGCATCTGCTCTTTGCAATTCAGACATAGCCTGCTTAAATATGGCCTTCTTTTGTGTTGTTTAATGGAGGGAAGCTAGCAATATTCTCAGATGTGGAACATGCATCCTGCAAATTACAAGTAACCTGATTAGGTACTGTGTTTCTCGCGTAGTACCAGGGGTAGTAGGCAGTGACAGCAGTTCATTTTTTTCTTGCTTGGGGGATGTTAGGGGTGGATCCTGCCCAGGTTATTCCTAAGAATTTCACCATTTGAGTGGGCCCTTGGATTTTTGTTGCATTTATCAACCACCTCTGTTGGTCATGTATGTCACTATTGTATTTAAGTCAGTCCTAGCTTGCTCTTCAGTTTTTTATTTTTTGAGACAAGGCCTCACTATGTTGCCCAGGCCAGAGCGCAGTGGCCCAATCACAGTTCACTGCGGCCTCCACCTCCCTGCCCCAAGCAAACCTCCCACCTCAGCCTCCGAGGTAGCTAGGACCACGGGTGTGCGCCATCACACCCAATAATTTTTTATATTTGGAGAGACAGGGTCTCACTATGTTGCCCAGGCTGGTCTTGAACTCCTGGGCTCAAGCAGTCCTCCCGCTTTGGCCTCTCAAAGTGCTGGGATTACAGGCAAGAGCCACCATGCCTGACCGAGAACTGTAGCTTTATAGTAAGTGTTGAAATTAGGTATATAAATCCTCTAGCTTTTTTCTTCCTTTTCAAAATTGCTTTGGCTGTTCGAGGCCCTTTTAATTTCCATATGAATTTTAGAAGCAGCTTGTCAATTTCTAATTATTAATTTTGTTTTATTGATTGTGATCAACGTTGTTTGTAATATATGTATCTTAAGGAACCTACCAAAGTTGTTTTCTTTGTGCCCTAGTATTTGACCAAGTTTTGTGAATATTTTATGTGCACGTGAGAAAAAGTATATTCTATATGATCAAGGTGTGGTGTTCAATATATATACATCCAGAAGATCAACCTTACTGATTATGTGGTTTAGGTCTTTTATATTATTACTTATATTTTGTCCATTTAATCTGTCTTATTCTGTGAATGGTATGTTAAAAGTCTACCATTAGAGAATATTTCTATTTCTTCTTTCATTCTTGTAGTTTTCAGCTTATATAGGCTATTGCTGTTACTTTATTGTTTGCATTTGATAAATTTTTTAATTTTTTTTTTTTTTTGGAGTTGGAGTCTCCCTCTGTCGCCCAGGCTGGAGTGCAGTGGCGTGATCTCAGCTCACTGCAAACTCCGCCTCCTGGGTTCATGCCATTCTCTTGTCTCAGCCTCCCGAGTAGCTGGGTCTACAGGCACCCGCCACCATGCCCGGCTAATTTTTGTTTGTAGTTTTAGTAGACATGGGGTTTCACCGTGTTACGCAGGATGGTCTCGATCTCCTGACCTCATGATCCGCCTGTCTTGGCCTCCCAAAGTGCTGGGATTACAGGCATGAGCCACCGTGCCCAGCCTAAAGATTTTTTATGGATTTAGAGGATACAAGTACAGCTTTGTTACATGCATATATTGCAGAGTGGTGAAGTCTGGGCTTTTAGTGTCACCATCATCTGAATAGGGTACATTAAATTGGATGATTAAATAAGCTCCAGGCCGGGCACAGTGGCTCATGCCTGTAATCCTAGCACTTTGGGAGGCCGAGGCGGGTGGATCACCTGAAATCAGGAGTTCGAGACCAGCCTGGCCAACAGGGTGAAACCCTGTAGAGACAGGTGAAACCCCATCTCTACTGAAAATACACACACACACAAAAATTAGCTGGGTGTGGTGGCAGACACCTGTAATCCCAGCTACTAGAGAGGCTGAGGCAGGAGAATCTCTTGGACCCAGGAAACAGAGGTTGCAGTGAGCTGAGATCATGCTACTGCACTCCAGCCTGGGCAACAAGAGTGAAACTCTGTCTTGAAAAACAAACAAAAAAATAAGCTCCAGAGTCTTGTACTATAATACCCCAGTATCTAGTTATTATTATTTTTTGAGACGGGGTCTCACTCTTGTCACCCAGGTTAGAGTGCAGTGGCAGGATCTCGGTTCACTGGAGCCTTGACTGGCTGGGCTCAGGTGATTCTCCCACCTCAGCCTCCTAAGTAGCTGGGACTACAAGTGTGCACCACCACACCCGGCTAATTTATTGTATTTTTAGTAGAGATTGGGTTTTGCCCTGTTGCCTAGGCTTGTCTCGAACTCCTGGGCTCAATTGATCTGCCTGCCTCAGCCTCCCAAAATGCTGGGATACAGGCATGAGCTACCTTGCCTGACCAAGATATTGTTTACTCATTATACAAAAATCCAAAAGTTATATGTTATATCAAGAACCAGGAACATTTCAATTTGAATGAGAAAAAAATCAATGGGTGCCAGCACTGAGATGATACAGAGTCTAGAATTACTTGACAAGGATTTTAAAGCAGCCATCATAAAAATACTTCAACAATTATGAACACACTCAAAACAAACTTTTTTAGAAAGTTTCCATAAAAAAATAGAAATCCCCAGCAAAGAAATAAAAGACATGAAAAGTCGCCAGGCACAGAGGCTCACGCCTGTAATCCCAGCAATTTGTGAGGCCGAGGAGGGCAGATCACTTGAGGTCAGGAGTTGGAGACCAGCATGGCCAACATGGTGAAACCCTGTCTCTACTAAAAATACAAAAATTAGCTGGATGTGGTGGTAAGCGCCTGTAATCCCAGCTACTTGGGAGGCTGAGGCATGAGAATTGCTTGAACCCAGGAGGTGGAGGTTGCAGTGAGCTGAGATGGAGCCACTGCACTGCAGCCTGGGCAACAGAGCCAGACTGTTTGTTTGTTTGTTTGTTTGTTTGTTTGTTTTGAGATAGAGTCTCACTCTGTTGCCTAGGCTGGAGTGCAGTGGCTTGATATCGGCTCACTGCAACCTCCATCTCTCAGGTTCAATCAATTCTGCCACCTCAGCCTCCCTGTAGCTGGGATTACAGGCGCACACCACCATGCCCTGCTAATTTTTGTATTTTTAGTAAAGACGGGATTTCACCATGTTGGCCAGGCTGGTCTCAGACTCCTGACCTCAGGTGATCTGCCCGCTTCGGCCTCCCAAAGTGCTAGGATTACAGGCATGAGCCAACGCACCTGGCAGACAGAGGGAGAATCCATCTGAAACAAACAAACAGCCATAAAAAGTAACCAAATGGAAATTTTAGAACTTAAAAATACAATAATCAAAATGGAAACTCAGAAATGGACTCGACAGCAGAATGCAGATGACAAAGGAATCAATGAACTTAAGCATAGAAAAAACCCCTGCATTATCTATATATAAATGAGTGACTGAATATGATGTTGTGAACCATAACGCCAGTCTAGATATCTAGACTTGGGTTTCAGGTATGGCTTTCTCTAATTCCTAACCAAGTGCCCTGGATATTATTCTTATTCTCTATTGTCTTGACTTTGTTTATTTATTATTTATTTAAAAAAATTTTTTTTAACTTTTATTTTAGGTTTGGGGTACTGTATTAGTCTGTTCTCACACTCCTATAAAGAACAACCTGGGTAGTTTATAAAGAATAGAGGTTTAATTGACTTATGGTTCCACAGGCTGGACAGGCTTCTGCTTCGGGGGAGGACTCAGGAAACTTACAGTTATGGTGGAAAGTGAAGGGGAAGCAAGGCATGTCTCACATGGCAGCAGGAGAGAGAGAGCAAAGGGGGAAGTGCCACACACTAAACAACCAGATCTTGTGAGAACTCAATCACTATCACAAGAAGAAGGGGGAGGCTGGACGTGGTGGCTCACGCCTGTAATCCCAGCACTTTGGGAAGCTGAGGCAGGCGGATCACCTGAGGTCAGGAGTTCGAGACCAGCCTGGCCAACATGATGAAACCACATTTCTACTAAAAATACAAAAAATTAGCTGGGCATGGTGGCATGCACCTGTAATCCCAGCTACTCAGGAGGCTGAGGCAGGAGAATCGCTTGAACCTCAGAGGTGGAGGTTGCAGTGAGCCAAGATCACGCCATTGTACTCCAGCCTCAGCAACAAGAGCAAAACTCTGTCTTGAAAAAAAAAAATGAACAAGGGAGAAATCCACCCCCATGTTCCAATCACTTCCCAGCAGGCCCCTCCTCCAATGGTGAAGATCATAATTCAACATGAGATTTGGATGGGGTCACAGAGCCAAACCACATCAGGAACATGTGCAAGTTTATTAGGCATTTGGTAAATTTTTGTCCAACCCTTTAATTTTAGCCTTTTGCATGACTGTGTTTTAATCATGTCTCTTGTATGCAGCATAATGCTGGGCTTTGCTTTATGAGGCAATATTAAACCCTTTTTATTTTATTTATTTTTTTGATTGTATATGTTTTTATTTTATTACTCACCTAAATATTGCTGACCCATCAATAGAACAGCCCAGCCAGACATATGTAATAGTAATCAAATGCATTTGTCTTTTGTACTTTGCTTTTACATGGAAAACATAGCTTTTATATATTTTTAGGTTTTTTTCATTTTTATTTTTCAGTTTCTTTTTTATTTCAATAGGTTTTGGGGAATGGTTGGTGTTTGGTTACATGAGGAAGTTCTGTAGTGGTGACTTCAGAGATTTTGGTGCACCCATCACCCAAGCAGTATACCCAATGTGTAGTCTTTTATCCCTCTTCCCCCTACCCTTTCTTCTCAGTCCCCAAAGTCCATTGTATCATTCTTATGCCTTTGTGTCCTCATAGCTTTGCTTTAATATTTTATTAAAAATATTATTATTATTATTTTAAATAGATAGAGTTGGTATCTTCCTATGTTGGCCAGGCTGGTCTTGAACTCCTGGCCTCAAGCAATCCTCCCACCTCAGCCTCCCAAAGTGCTAGGATTATAGGTGTGAGCCACCACATTTGGCTCCCTTTTTCCTTTAATAAGCGAATTAAGTCCATTCGTATTTATTCGCGTTACTGTTAAGCTTGGTCTCAATTCTCTCATTTTATTTTATGTTATAATTACTGTGTGTATATATTGCATTTACTGTATTTCTTTCTCTCTCTCTCTCTCCCTTTTTTTTTTTTGAGACAGAGTCTCACTCTGTCACCCAGGCTGGAGTGCAGTGTGCGATCTTGGCTCAATGCAACTTTGGCCTCCCCAGTTAAAGTGATTCTCCTGCCTCAGCCTTCTGAGTAGCTGAGATTACAGGCACGCACCACTACACCTGGCTAATTTTAAAAATTTTTAGTAGAGACAGGGTTTTGCCATGTTGGCTAGGCTGGTCTTGAACTCCTGACCTCAGGTGATAGGCCTGCCTGGGCCTCCCAAAGTGCTGGGATTACAGGCGTCAGCCACTATGCTCGGCCGAAATATGATTGACTTCAATCAGTTGACTTTGTGTCTTGCAGTTTTGCTAAGAGCTTCTTTGTAGATTCCTTGGGATTTTCTACATAGACAATCATATTGTGTGAGAACAGAGACGGTTTTATTTATTCTTTCCAACCAGTTATATGCCTTTTATTTTCTTTTTCTTATCTGATTTCACTAAAGTAGGACTTTGAATAGGATTTTGGTTTTGAATAGGATTTGTAAAAGTGGACATCTCTTGCCTTTTTCCTGATCTTCTAGGGAAAGCATTCAGTCTTTTTCATTATGTGTGATGTTAGCTGTAGGTTTTTGGTAGATGATCTTTATCAGGTTAAAGAAGTTTCCTTCTATTCCCACTTTGATGAGAGTTTTTGTCAGGAATGAATGTTGAATTTTGTCAAATGACTTTTCTGTATCAATTGATGATTGTATGGTTTTTCTGTTTTAGTTTCTTAATATGGTGGATTATATTGATTGATTTAAAAATGTTCAGCCAGCCTTGCGTTCTCTGGATAAACACCAACTGATCATGCTATGTGTTTACATATGTTGCTTGATTTGATTTGCTAATATTTGTTGAGGCTTTTTACTTCTATGTTTATAAGGGATATTGGACTGCATTTTTCTTTTCTTGTCATGTCTTTGTCTGATTTCGTAATCAGGATAATGATGGCCTCATAAAATAAGAAGTGTCCTTGTCTAGAAAATGGAAGAGGAAAGATTGTATAGAACTGATGTATTCCTTAAATATTTGGTAGAATTTACTAGTGAAACTATCAAGGCCTGGGAATTTCTTTTTTGGAGGGTTTTAAACCACAAATTCAGTTTCTTTAATTGATATTCCATTCAGTTGTCTGTTTCTCTTTGGGTAAGTTTTGGTGTTTTGTATATTTCATGGAATTGGTCCATTTCATCTAAGTTGGTGAGTTTATGTGAATAAAAATGTTCGTGGCATTCTCTTACTCTCATTTTAATGTCATTGGAGGTATATAGTAATATCTCTTCCATTTCTTTTTTCTTTTCTTTTCTTTTCTTTTTGAGTTGGAGCTTGGTTCACTGCAACCTCCACCTCCCGGGTTCAAGCAGTTCTCCTGCCTCAGCCTCCCAAGTAGCTGGGGTTACAGGCCTGCACCACCATACCCAGCTCATTTCTTACCTATCACTTTAAACTGGAAATGGCACTGTTACATGAAACTGTCTCCCCTCCTACCTTCCAACACCCCACACTTTCCTGGTTCTATTTCTACCATCTAATAATTGTATTAGTCTGTTGTCGCATTGCTATAAAGAAATACCTGAGACTGGGTAATTTATAAAGAAAAGAGATTTAATTGGCTCATGGTTCTGCAGGCTGTACAAAAAGCATAACAGCTTCTGGGGAGGCCTCAGGAAACTTCCAATCCATAGCAGAAGGCAAAGAGGAAGAAGGAAGACATTTTTTTACTTTTTTTTAGACGGAGTTTCACTCTTGTCGCCCAGGCTAGAGTGCAAGGGCACGATCTTGGCTCATTGCAACCTCTGCCTCCTGGGTTCAAGTGATTCGTGATTCTCCTGCCTCAGCCTCCTGAGTAGCTGGGATTACAGGCGTGCACCACCATGCCCCGCTAATTTTTGTATTTTAGTAGAAATGGGGTTTCACCATGTTGGCCAGGCTGGTCTCAAACTCCTGACCTCAGGTGATCCACCCACCTCAGTCTCCCAAAGTGCTGGGATTACAGGCGTGAGCCACCGTGCCCGGCGGCATATCTTTGTGTGTGTGTGTGTAAGATAGGATCTCACTCTGTCACACAGGCTGGAGTGCAGTGGTGTGATCTTGGCTCACTGCAGTCTCGACCTCCTGGGCTCAAGTGATCCTCCTGCCTCAGCCCCTCAAGTAGCTGGGATTATAGGCATGCACCACCATGCCCGGCTAATTTTTGTTTGTTTGTCTGTAGAGACAGGATTTCACCATGTTGCCCAGTCTGCTCAAATTCCTGGGCTCAAGCTGTCCACCTGCTTCAGCTTCCCAAAGTGCTGGGATTACAGGCGTGAGCCACCACGCCCGGACAGCAGGCACATCTTACATGGCCAGAGCAGGAGGAATTGGGGCACAGGTGCCACACACTCTTAAACAACCAGATCTCATGAGAACTCACTATGGCGATGACAGCACCAAGGGAGGATGGTGTTAAACCATGAGAAACCACCCCCATGATCCAATCCCCTCCCACCAGGCCCCACCTCCAACATTGGGGATTACAATTCAACATGAGATTTGGGTGGAGACACAGATCCAAACCATATCAAGAATTTACTCTGCAACCTTCATAGCATATTGGTGTTCCCTCAAACTCTGTACTTGGTACTTCTCTCAAACTGTGCTCTTTCTTAGCTATCCAATTTATTCTGGTGGTTTCAGCTAGTACTGGAATGATCTTACCTCCCAAACCTTGGCCTCTGCTAGCCTTCTCTCTTGAGCTCCAGCTGGACATCTCCGTCAGTATGTTCCATAAACACTCCAAAGTCTATCTCAATTTTTCTTCCATCAACTCATTGTCTCTCCTGTTTTGCTAATGTCTATACATGACTCCAGCCTCATCCCAGCTGTTCATGCAGTTATCCTGGGAGCAATACTGTCTCCCTTTCTCCCACAGAACAGCACTTCCGTATGATTTATAAGTATAAATATATTTTGTTTTGTTTGTTTTGAGACAGGGTCTCTCTGTTGCCCAGGCTGGAGTGCAGTGGCGCAATCTCAGCTCACTGCAACCTCCACCTCCCGGGTTCAAGTGATTCTCCTGCCTCAGGCTCCCAAGTAGCTGGGATTGCAGGCAACTGCCACCATGCCCGGCTAATTTTTTTTTTTTTTTTTGTATTTTTAGTAGAGATGGGGTTTCACCATGTTGGCCAGGCTGGTCTCGAACTCCTGACCTCAAGTGATCCGCCTGCCTCGGCCTCCCAAAGTGCTATGATCACAGCGTGAGCCACCATGCCCAGCCAGCTTCTTTTTTTTCCTTTGAGACGGAGTCTTGCTCTGTCGCCCAAGCTGGAGTGCAGTGGTGTGATCTTGGCTCACTGCAACCTCCGCCTCCTGGGTTCAAGTGATTCTCCTGAGTAGCTGGGACTACAGATGTGCACCACCATGCCCAACTAATTTTTGTATTTTTAGTAGAGATGGGGTTTCACCCATCTCTGTTGGCCAGTCTGGTCTTGAACTTCTGACCTCAGGCAATCCGCCCAGCTTGGCCTCCCAAAGTGCTGGCATTACAGGCATGAGCCACTGCACCCAGCCTCCTTCTTCATTTTTTAACCCAGCAACTTGCACACGTCCAGGCACATAGTGTTTGTTTGTTTTTTTATTGGTTTTCCAGAAATATGCTTACTGAGGCACATAGTGTTAACTCAGGAGTGTGGTGGTCTTTTCTTCATGCATTAATAAATTAACACAGTAATAAAGCTGTCCCAGGTACCCCCCATCCCAAAAGTATATCAAGCAAGACACAAAATCAGGTATCCAGTGTAGCTCTATTTAGTCAACTTTCAACAGGGCTCCATTGAGAAGATTAGTTCCTGCACATCTTTTTCATGTGTCCCATTCTGATCATTGGAGATTGTTATTACAGGGGTCCGTGTCATTCGAGGATGTGGCTGTGGATTTCACCCGACAGGAGTGGCACAGACTGGACCCTGCTCAGAGGACCATGCACAAGGATGTGATGCTGGAGACCTACAGCAACCTGGCATCTGTAGGTGAGGATGATTGTCCGTGTAACTCCTGAGAGCGTGTGTTTCCTTTCTTGGTTGCTGTAACATGTGCAGCCTTGCGAGGATTTAATGATATTGAGAATCACAGATGAGTAATCAGTTTAGGGCACCAGGAAAAATGTGTGCGTTCTTACTTCCCCAATGAAAGGTTTAAATGGGCCCCCTTCCTTGTGCAGCTCATGAAGATGCACCTTCCTCCTCCATCAGAGGCCCTAGAGCTCAGACAACTTGGCCCACGTCCTGTGCCATTTCCCATTAACAGGCCTCTGCGTGGCCAAACCAGAGATGATCTTCAAGTTGGAGCGAGGGGAAGAGCTGTGGATATTAGAGGAGGAATCCTCAGGCCATGGTTACTCAGGTAAGTGGGCAAGAACTGGACATATGGAAAATAGGGGAAATAAGAGCCCAGGAATTCAGGTCAAAGGGTATGCTTGTGCAACACTTTCTAGGAATCTCTTTTTAGAGTTCCTAGCTCTTTGAAAATAAGGACAGAAGGTCTACATGCTTCAGATACCAAAGTCACACATCTTAATATCACACTCAAACTTCAGTGCTTTCTCCTGTTTTATCTTGATTTTTTTTTTTTTGATGGAGTCTCACTCTGTCATCCAGGCTGGAGTACAGTGGTGCGATCTCAGCTCACCACAACCTCCACCTCCCGGGCTCAAGCGATTCTCCTGCCTCAGCCTCCCGAGCAGCTGGGATTACAGGTGCGTGCCACCACACCTGGCTAATTTTTGTACTTTTAGTAGAGACAGGGTTTCACCATGTTGGCCAGGTTGGTCACGAACTCCTGACCTCAAGTGATCCGTCTGCCTTGGCCTCTCAAAGTGCTGGGATTACAGGCATGAGCCACCGCACCTAGCCTTTATCTTGATTTTTAAGTTATTTACCACTCTTATTTATCTCTGCCTCATCTTAAACATTTATTCTTTTATTTTTTTGAGACAGAGTGTCTCTCTGTTGCCCAGGCTCGAGTGCAGTGGTGCAATCATGGCTCAACCTCAACTTAAAACCTCACCTGCCCGGTTTTATTTATTTATTTATTTATTTATTTATTTATTTTATTTTTTATTTTATTTTTTTTTTGAGACAGAGTCTTACTCTGTTGCCCAGGCTGGAGTGCAGTGGCGTGATCTCGGCTCACTGCAAGCTCCGCCTCCCAGGTTCATGCCATTCTCCAGCCTCAGCCCCCCGAGTAGCTGGGACTACAGGCACCCGCCACCACGCCCGGCTAATTTTTTGTATTTTTTAGTAGAGACGGGGTTTCACCGTGTTAGCCAGGATGGCCTCGATCTCCTGACCTCGTGATCTGCCCGCCTCGGCCTCCCAAAGTGCTGGGATTACAGGCGTGAGCCACCGCGCCCAGCCAGCTGCCCGGTTTTAAGCGACCTTTCCAGGGCAGCCTCCCTAGTGGCTGGGACTACAGGTGCACACCACCACGCCTGGCTGATTTTTGTATTATTATTATTTTTTTTGTAGAGACAGAATCTCACTATGTTGCCCAGGCTGGTCTTGAACTGCTGGGCTCAAGTGATCCACCTGCCATGGCCTCCCGAAGTGCTAGGGTCAGAGGTATGAGCCACCACGCCTGGCAACATTTATTCTTCCTCCCCTCCATTGCCTTGGATGCTTTCTGTTATCAGGCATTCATTCATATATTCATTTAGTCATCTATGAAACTTTAAATGAGTATCAGTTATATGCTGGGTATGTTCTAGGTGTGGGAAACTGGTAGTGAATAAAATAATATCTCTGTTCTCTTGGAGCTTACAATATAGTGGGGGAAAGTGACCAGAAACGAACAAATACATCATATGTTTGATGGTGAAAAGAAAATCAGTGCAAGGTAAGAAGGATAGATACTGATTTTTAAGAAACAGAGGGTTTGGCCGGGCGCGGTGGCTCACGCTTGTAATCCCAGCACTTTGGGAGGCCGAGGCGGGCAGATCACGAGGTCAGGAGATCGAGACCACGGTGAAACCCTGTCTGTACTAAAAATACAAAAAATTAGCCGGGCGTGGTGGCGGGCGCCTGTAGTCCCAGCTGCTCGGAGAGGCTGAGGCAGGAGAATGGCGTGAACCCGGGAGGCAGAGCTTGCAGTGAGCCGAGATCGCGCCACTGCACTCCAGCCTGGGCGACAGAGCGAGACTCCGTCTCAAAAAAAAAAAAAAAAAAAAAAAGAGAAATAGAGGGTTTTTTGTTTGTTTGTTTTTTGACGGAGTCTCACTCTGTCGCCCAGGCTGGAGTGCAGTGGCACGATCTCAGCTCACTGTAACCTCCACTTCCTGGGTTCAAGTGATTCTCTTACCTCAGCCTCCCGAGTAGCTGGGATTACAGGCGGGCACCATTATGGCCAGCTAATTTTTGTATTTTTAGTAGAGATGGAGTTTTGCCATGTTGGGCAGGCTGATCTCAAACTCCTGACCTCAAGTGATCCGCCTGCCTTGGCCTCCCAAAGTGCTGGGATTACAGGCGTGAGCCACTGTGCCTGGCTGGAATCGAGTTTTAAAGGTTGTGTTAAGGAGTTTAATTTTATACTGTGACAAGAGAAGCCAATTTGGGATTTTACATAAAAGAGTGACATGCTGTGATTTATTTTTAAAGGATCTCTCTCACTGCTGTGTGGCAATGGTTCTGTTGTGGATAATGCCCTCAGGCATGATAATGACCTTCTTCACCATCAGAAGATTCAAACATTGGATCAAAATGTTGAATATAATGGATGCAGGAAAGCCTTCCATGAGAAAACAGGCTTTGTTAGACATAAAAGAACACCCAGAGGAGATAAAAACTTTGAATGTCATGAATGTGGGAAAGCTTACTGTAGGAAATCAAACCTTGTTGAACATCTGAGAATACACACAGGAGAGAGACCCTATGAATGCAGTGAATGTGCAAAAACCTTCAGTGCAAGATCATACCTCATTGCTCATCAGAAAACTCACACAGGGGAGAGGCCCTTTGAATGTAATGAATGTGGGAAATCTTTTGGCAGGAAGTCACAACTCATCCTACATACAAGAACACACACTGGAGAGAGACCCTATGAATGTACTGAATGTGGGAAAACCTTTTCTGAGAAGGCAACCCTCATGATTCATCAGAGAACTCACACAGGGGAGAAACCCTATGAATGTAGTGAATGTGGGAAAACATTTCGTGTAAAGATATCCCTTACCCAACACCACAGAACTCACACAGGGGAGAAACCTTATGAATGTGGGGAGTGTGGGAAAAACTTCCGTGCAAAGAAATCCCTAAATCAGCATCAAAGAATTCACACAGGTGAGAAACCCTATGAGTGTGGTGAATGTGGGAAATTCTTCCGAATGAAGATGACTCTCAATAATCATCAGAGAACTCACACAGGTGAAAAGCCCTATCAGTGTAATGAATGTGGGAAATCTTTCAGGGTGCACTCATCTCTTGGGATCCATCAGAGAATTCACACAGGAGAGAAACCTTACGAATGTAATGAGTGTGGTAATGCTTTCTATGTGAAAGCACGCCTAATTGAACATCAGAGGATGCATTCAGGAGAGAAACCCTATGAATGTAGTGAATGTGGGAAAATCTTCAGTATGAAGAAATCCCTCTGTCAACACCGGAGAACTCACACAGGAGACAAACCTTATGAATGTAGTGAATGTGGAAATGCCTTCTATGTGAAAGTACGCCTCATTGAACATCAGCGAATTCACACAGGAGAGAGACCCTTTGAGTGTCAAGAATGTGGGAAAGCTTTCTGCCGGAAAGCACACCTCACAGAACATCAGAGAACTCACATAGGCTGGTCCTGGCATTGTACAATGAAGAAAGCCTCTCCCTGAAGACTTCCCTCACCATTGGATCAAGCTCCTTGGGGCATATGATCACCAGGGCACACAGTGTGCCCATGAAAATTTGGCACCTACATTTGTATCAAAATATGACCTGATCCCCTTAGGGGATAGCTCATTGTTTTTATTCGGATTTCCCTAATTAGTGGTGTGTGAACATCTTATCTGTTGATTGGCTATTTGGGTTTTTTCTTCTGTGCATTGACTGTTCATGTCCTCTGCTCATTGTTTTCAAATGGGCTGTTCATCTCTTGCTTTTTGGTTTAAATGTTGTTTTTTAACATATGAGAATATAAAAATCCTTTTTTTTTAGTCATATGTGTTGCAAATATCTTCTCCCAGACTGTCGTTGGTTTTTAAAATTTTGTCATCTGTTTTCTTCTGCTGAAGTTTTATATTTTATTTATTTATTTATTTTTTATTTTTTTGAGATGGAGTCTCACTCTGTGGCCCGGGCTGGAGTGCAATGGCATGACCTCAGCTCATTTCAACCTTCGCCTCCCGGGTTCAAGCGATTCTCCTGTCTCAGTCTCCCGAGTAGCTGGGATTACAGGTGTGCACCACCATGCCTGGCTAATTTTTGTATTTTTAGTAAAGATGGGGTTTCACCACGTTGGCCAGGCTGGTCTCTAACTCCTGACCTCAGGTGATCCACCCGCTTCAGCCTCTAAAAGTGTTGGGATTACAGGTGTGAGCCACCGTGCCTGGCTAAAGTTTTATATTTTAATATTATCAGTTTCAAGGTGATAATATTCTCCTATACTTTCCTCTAAAGGTTTTCCTTTCAACATTTAGAATTTCAATCTCCTGTGACAATTTTTTGGTATAGCATGAAGTGTGCAATACATACTACTATATTGTCTTTATATAATTTTATATAAATGGGCTCACACTGTATTTAAATTTCCGCAGCTTGCTTTTTTCATGTAATGTTACCTTTCCAAGATCCGTCCTTGTTGATAAGTATAGGTCTGGCTAGTCATTTATCTCTCCATTCCCCTAGTAAAAGACATTTGTATCTTTTTCGAGTTTAGTGTCTAAATCTAGAAGTGGAACTGTTGGGTCATAGGATTTAGGCAATGTGCTGGTTATTAAGCTATTGTGTCCCAGCTCCAAACCCACCCTTCTTGACTGTGCTTTGTGACTCTACAAACCACATTTTGGCCTTGTCAACTGCTCCCTGTTGGGCCTTGCCAATAAGAGATACTAGATATAAACTTTGGGGCTGGAGAGGGAAGAAGGGACTTGCTCCTTTTTAATATTCCTATTAGCTTCCCGGTCATTGGAGTGTCCTCTCAGCATTGCTGCTTCACTCAGACACCAGCAGTTCCTTGTCATAGCAGCGGTTTAATCTAGTTTGCAGCTTTCCAGCACTCACAGATGGTAGCCCATCCCCTCTGAGACACAAGCATCAGCTGGCTGGTGTCACCTCCTTAGAGATGTGAATTCTAGTCACATGGGACCCCTCCTCCATCCTTCTAAGTTTTAGTAATTTCAATTTATGGTTGGGTGCAGTGGATCATGCCTGTAATCCCAGCACTTTGGGAGGCCAAGGTGGGTGGATTGCTTGAGCCCAGGAGTCAAGACCAGCCTGGGAAATATGGTGAAACCCTATCTCTACAAAAAAAATTCAAAAATCAGCTAGGCATGGGACCCCACCTGTGGTCCCAGGTACTTGGGAGTCTGAGACTGGAGGTTGAAGCTGCAGTAAGCCATGATTGCGCCACTGTGCTCCAGCTTGGGCAACAGAGCAAGACCCTGTCTCCAAAAAAATTGTCAACTTCTTCTCTTTGTTATGCCAACCCAGCTGTTTTCTGCAGTTGCTACCTCCCTGATAACTTGAATGTTCTCTTTTTGTCTCTTCAGTTATTTGGTTTACAACCTCATAACTAGTTAAAATTATTTATAAGTTCTCTGTGTTAAAATAACTAGTGTGGTTTTTGTCTCCTAGTTGGGCTCTGATTGATACAGAAGGTTTTTTAACTTTATTAAGTATTGACATTTCCCTTCCAAATTGTATTAATTTATACTCCCATGAGCAGTTTGAGAAAGTTTTCATTTTGCCATTCAGCAGCACTTACTATCAGTCCTTTAAATTATTGCCAATCTGTAAGGTATGAAATGGCTTTGAGCCTTGGCTTCCATGAATGTGGTTTGTCTTTCTTTCTTTTGTTCTTTTCTTTTCTTTCTCTCTTTTTCTTTCTCTCTCTCTCTTTTCTTTTCTTTTTTATTTTTATTTTTTGAGATGGAGTTTCACTCTTGTTGCCCAGGCTGGAGTGCAATGGCATGATCTCAGCTCACTGCAACCTCCGCCTCCCAGGATGGAGCAATTCTCATGCCTCAGCCTCCCGAGTAGCTGGGATTACAGGCACGCATGACCACACCCAGCTAATTTTTGTACTTTTAGTAGAGACGGGGTTTCACCATGTTGGCCAGGCTGGTCTCAAACTCCTGACCTCAGGTGATCTGCCCACCTCAGCCTCCCAAAGTGCTGGGATTACAGGCGTGAGCTACTGTGCCTGGCCTATTTATTTATTTGAGACAGAGTCTCGCTCCATCACCCATGCTGGAGTGCGGTTGTGCAATCTTGGCTCACTGCAACCTCTGCCTCCTGGTTCAAGTGATTCTCGTATCTCAGCCTTCTGAGTAGCTGGGACTATAGATGGACACAACCACGCCCACCTAAGTTTTGTATTTTTAATAGAGATAGGGTTTTTCTATGTTGGCCAGGCTGGTCTCGAACTCCTGACCTCAAGTGATCTGCCTGCCTCGGCTTCCCAAAGTGTTGGGATTGCAGGAGTGAGCCACTGCACCTGGCCTGTCTTTATTTTTTAACTCATCTTTCCTACCCTTCAATAGTATTTTATGGTTTTCTCCAAGAAATTGTCTATGAAAGTTAATTTTTTAATAGCAGTTTTGCGTTTATACAGGTATACACATATATATTTCAAAATATAATGATGTGGGGTTTATATATATACTTACATATAATATTTGTGTCTCTCACACACACACATCTCCCCACACAACATTTTTGTTTGATGTGGGCAGTTTTCATTTCATTTTACCCAAATATTTACCACCTTGGTTGCACTTCATTACTTTCTGCGTTTCATCCAGGATCATTTTCTTCTTTGCCTGAAAAATACTCCATAGAGTATCCTTTAGTAAGAGTCTGTTAGTGGTGAGCCTCTCAGTTTTGTCTAAAAATGTTCTTCATTGTACCTTTTGTCACTGGCTGGGGCCGGCATCGTGGTTGGTAAAAGAATTTACCAAGGCAGTCATGAATTAAAGAAACCAAGTCTATTAGAGGGAAAGTAGGTTGCAAGGAGGCAATGGGCAGCACAGCAGAGAAAGGGGCTGTCTGCAAAGAGGCAAGAGCTAGAGGGAAGTTGTATAGGGTTGTGCTGGAGGGACTGTGTGAGCAATGAGTTTGTGCTGCTGGGGCTTTGCACAGAACAAGGTATTTGGGAACAGGTTGTTGTGCCAGCAGGTTGTTTGTGATTAGTCGTCTCTCAGAACAATGGTTCTTCCCCACCTTCTTGCTTATTTATCTTATCGGGACTCCACACCTTTTTTTATAAGTAAAAGTGAATCCTTTACCTTAAATATTTGGTAGCACTATGTCACAGAAAATGGATAAAAAATTAAGTACTTGACTGGGCACAGTGGCTCACACCTGTAATCCCAGCACTTTGGGAGGCCAAGGTGGGTGGATCACTTGAGGTCAGGTGTTTGAGACCAGCCTGGCCACCATGGTAAAACCCCGTCTCTAGTAAAAATTAGCTGGGTTTGGTGGTGCATGCCTGTAATCCCAGCTACTCGGGAGGCTGAGGCAGAAGAATCACTTGAACCTGGGAGGTGGAGGTTGCAGTGAGCTGGGATGGTGCCACTGCACTCCAACCTGGGTGACACAGCAAGACTCCATCTCAAGAAAAAAATTAAAAAATTAAGTACTTTTTTACTTTTTTCCTGAGTGTCCTTTAATGATTATCGTGATCCAAGGTATTTGAATTACTCATCAGCTACCCCACAATACAGCATATATTTGAATATATATAAAATACACTTTTTGTGTTTTCTGTGCAGTATGCCCTCACTCTATTAAGTATTAATTAAGTATATCAAGATGCCATTTCATCAATACTTCCGATCTTTAGCTCACCACCCTCCTTTTTTTTTTCTTTTTAGATGGAGTTTTGCTCTTGTTGCCCTGGTTGGAGTGCAATGGCATGATCTCTGCTCACTGCAACCTCTGCCTCTCAGATTCAGGTGATTCTCCTGTTTCAGCCTCCTGAGTAGCTGGGATTACAGGCGTGTGCCGCCACACCCATCTAATGTTTTCTCTTTTAAGTAGAGACAGAGTTTCACCATGTTGGTCAGGCTGGTCTCGAACTCCTGACCTCAGATGATCCACCCGCGTCGGCCTCCCAAAGTGCTGGGATCACAGGTGTGAGCCACCGCACCCGGCTGTTTTTAAATTTTTATTATGGAATATGCCAAACATAAATAAGATAATTTATAGTGACACAAAACAGAACAGTTGTTGCCTCTGGGGTGAAAATTGACTTGTAAGGGGTAGGAGGGAACTTACTGGGGTGACGGAAATACTCCATATCTTCATTGGAGTGTGAATACAATAGTCATCAAGTGGGTAAACTTAAGGTTTATTTGTTTTATTGTATATAAATTATATCTCAATTGAAATGTGAAAACAAAGCAATAAAACATCCCCTGTTCCCATTTCAGGAGTCATGTCTGGGCTGCCTGGGAGGTAAACAGGAATACTGATTGCTAGAGCAAATAAAAGACTCTTGGCAGTGGGCAACTTGGTCCTCCTAAGGCTTTAGAAATTGTCTTGCCCCATGAAAATGACATGTTCTGAGGCCCCAGTCTGGGGTATACTGACTTTCGTTGGCTACCATCACCATCCGTGGTGCTCCCTCACTTGCCAACACTGCACTGTAGATTTGACTCCCAAGAGCCTAAGGATAGTCTCTGCCAATCCTCCAGTAGCCACCATCATAGTAGTTTTTACCCCCATGAGTCAGCAGTCCAGTGTCTACTAACCCCTCCATTAATTCGCAGCAGTTCTTACCACCCCTTTAAGCCAGAGCACGATGTGTGATCGCCCATTAGCTCACATCATGTCTTATCACCCACCTTCAACCCCAGCTTAGTGTCTGATGATCTTCCATTAAGTCAGTATCATGTCTTACTTCCCTCCTTTAGACTTAGCATGGTGACAGCTGACTCCCATTAGCTCACAGCCCTGTGTTTTGTCTTCCTGTTGACCTAATGTAGTGTCTGTTGATTCCATGTTAGCTTCACCATTTTGTTTGCTAATTCCCCATTGGCTACAGCCTCCCAAGTAGCTGGGACTACAGGCATGCACCACCATGCCTGGCTAATTTTTAAATTTCTTTGAAGAGACAGAATCTTGCTATGTTGCCCAGGCTGGTCTCAAACTCCTGGACTCGAGATCCTCCTGCCTCAGCCACCCAAAGTGTTGGGATTACAAGTGTGAACCACCATGCTGGGCCTGTCTGCTGATTTTTTATTAGCTGTGGGTACAGTGTCTGCCACATGAGCCCACAGCACAGTGGGCTCAGCACAGCACAATGGTACCCAATGGCTGTTCCCCAATTAGCTACCAATATGATGACTTTGGTCCTCTTGGGCCTCAGCACAATGTCTCCAGAACTCGCATGACCATGTCACTGTCTTTTGATCCCCCCTTACCAGGTTGCAAGATTTTTAAGCTTGAGGACCCAGTGGTGTCTGCTTCCCCTAGAATAGCCCCTAATGGTGTGTCAACTGCCCATGTATTACAGCCCATGAGTATATCTGCTGACTATACATGAATGTCTTCTGATTTACTTTCCACCAGCACAGACAATGTCTTCTGATTTACTTGCCACCCACACAGATGCCGTGCTTTTGGGCCCATCACCATATTTTTGTCCTTACCATAGTTCAATCATTGTGTCTGCTGAATCCCCCCATTAGCCACTAGTATTGTGCCATTGGCCCATTGAGGCCTCAGTGGAGTCTGCTGACCCCAGATTAGCCCTTATCACTGTTTGTTGCTCCTCCATTAGCCAACAGTACAGTTTCCTCAGCACCCATGAGGCCCCAGCAATGTCTTTGCTGACCCAACTTTAGCAACTATCACTCTGCTGATCCCCACTTAGTCACAAGAACAGAGACTTTAACCTCCATGAACTCCCAGTACAGTATCTGCCAATTCCACATTAGCTTTGGCTTTCTGGTCACCCACTGGCCATGAATACAGTGGTTTTGGCTCTCGTAAGACCCAATCACAGTGTTTGCTGACCCTGTATTGACTGCCATCACTGCCTGGTGATCCTCCATCAACCATGCATAGAATGTCTTTGAATGCAATGATGCCCCATCACAGCACACGCTGCCCTGCATTGGAGCCCATCACTATGTCTGCTAATCTGATTATATGAGCCTCAACACTGTGTCTGCCGAGTACTAGACACCACTATGGAGTCTGCCTCATGTTTCTCAATCACAGTATCTGCCAACCCTATATTAGTGTCACCACTGTGTCTGCTAATCTTTTTTTTTTTTTTTTTAGATGGAATTTCGCTCTTGTTGCCCAGGCTAGAGTGCAATGGTGCAATCTTGGCTCACTCCAACCTCCACCTCCCGGATTCAAGCAGTTTTCCTGCTTCAGCCTCCCCAGTAGCTGGGATTACAGGCACCCGCCATCATGCCCAGCTATGTGTCTGCTAATCTTGGTCACAAGTACAGTGTCTTCAGTCTTCAAAAAAATTCAGCCTGTCTGCTCTCCCCATATTAGCCCTTAGTCACTCTTTGCTGATTAGCCACCACAAAGTGTTTTTGTCTCCACCACAGTATCAGCCCCATCCCTGCCACACTGATGTGTCATTGTCCCTTAGTACAGTGTGCTGACCTCATGAGCCTGGCATAATGCCAGGGGTTCATTAGAGCCTACCCTTCATGAAAGTACATCATGGTTTCAGATGATCCTGTATTAGCTACCGGTACGGTGTCTTTAACCTTCATGAGTTCCCACAGCCATGTTTGCTGATGCTGTGGTAGCTCCCAACACTGTGTCTGTTGAATCCTCACTGGTCATCAATATAGTGGCTTTGATCTCTGTGATGACACTGTGCAGTTTCTGATGACCCTCTATGAGGTGCAGTTATTGTTCCCTGATCTCTGTACACTGGTTTGTTGACTGTTCTTTCAACCTCAGCAATGTTTCCTTCAACTCTGGCAGTTTCCCAGGCCTTCAGGCTGTTTTCTTATTTTTCTGACTGTTTATTGAGCGTCAGGGATTGTCCCTTGGTCTTTTTGGCTGTGGAGTCTTATCCCCTTTTCCTCTGTCTTCCAAATGCAAGGACTGTTTGTGTTCTCCATATATTCAACAATCCTGCTGTTCCTCAAGGCCAGACACTTTTCCTTTAAGCCTCCGGCTGTTTCTCTGGCTGTTTCCAAGGTAGTTCTCACTGTTGCATGACATGTGGTGACAATTTCCTCTTCGGTTTGACTATTGTAGAGTCTTTGCCTGTCCCAACTACAAGGACTGTACTCTGGCTGTTCATGTCACTGCAAGACTCTTTCTCAGTCCCTGTGGCTGTTTTCTAGTGTCCTGGCATGTTCGCTCAGCCCTTGGCTATTGTCTGGAACCAGACTGTTCGAGCTGCTTCTAGTGACTCCCCAATGCCTGGAATAGGCTACCTTACCCTCCCTCTTGCTACCTCAATCCTGGGTATGTTCAGGCTTCCTCTTGCCTCTTTTCTGGTCTCCTACTGTTTCTCCATCCCAAGGACTGTTGCATACCCTGGATGCAGCTGGGGGGCATTAAACAGCAAGTGGGAATGGCAGGCTGCAGGGGGAGCACCTTCCTTCCAGGTAGACCTCTTTAGCTGTGGCTGCCCTGGGGAAACAGTCGCTGCAGAGACGCTGCCTGCTTCAGAGTCCTGGTGTGGCCTCCTGGCAGGATATCTATAGCCCTAGAGTCACTAGATTTGCTTCCATCACCCTGCTAGAAAATTCATTAAAGTGAACACCTCCTAGCATTAGGGGTGTCTGTGTGTGAATCTCTGTTTGTGAGAGACTGTGATGGCCGAGAGGAAGCACATGGAGATCACAGTGGTGTGCGGTGTGCAGCATGGGGACCAGTCCTGCTCTCGTCCGAGCCTCATTCCTTCTCCCTAATACATGGCATCACAGTTCCAGCCCAGAATCCTTCAGAAGTCCGTGCTGATGTTGGAGGATGAATATAGAGTGTCTGCCCCATGGGTGTTTTTTAGCTCACAACATGAAACCCTTATAATAACTTAATGTGCAATATTACTAACAGCCATTTAGTTTCTAGACAGGCAGTGTAGTGTAATGGCTAAGAACATGAATGCTGGAGCCAGATATGCATTCAAATCCTGCGCCTTAATGGTTTCTTAGATATGGGACAAAAAGCGCACATAAAGAACACTTAAACTTTGCTAAAAAACAACAAAACATAAATAACCCAACTAAAAAATGGGCAAAGGCTGGGCGGAGTGGCTCATGCCTGTAATCCCAGCACTTTGGGAGGCCAAGGTGGGTGGATCACTTGAGGTCAGGAGTTCGAGACCAGACTGGCCAACATGGTGAAACCCCGTCTCTACTAAAAATACAAAAATTAGACAGGCATGGTGGCGTGGGCCTGTAATCCCAGCTACTCAGGAGGCTGAGGCAGGAGAATTGATTGAACCCAGGAGACAGAGGTTGCAGTGAGCTGAGATCGTGCCACTGCACTCCAGCCTGGCTGACAGAGCGAGACTCCATCTCAAATAAATAAATAACTATAAATAAAAATGGACAAAGGACTCGAATAGACATTTCTCCATGGATGATATACAAATGCCCAATAAGCACATGAAAAACTGCTCAACGTAATTAGCCATCAGAGAAATGGAAATCAAAACCACAATAACACTACACACCCATAGGATGGCTAGAATCCAATAGACAGATAACAACAAGTGTTGGAGAGGATGTGGACAAATTGGAACCTTCTACATTGCTGGTAGGATGTAAAATAGTGCAGCTGTTTTGTGAAACAGCTTGACAATTTCTGAAAATGTTAAAAATAAATGTACCATGTGATCCAGCAATTCCATTCTTAGGTATCTATGTGGGAGAAATGCCAACATATGGCCACACAAAAACCTGAACACAAATGTTCACAGCAGTGCTATTCCTACTTGCCAAAAAGTGGAAACAACCCAAATGTCCATCAACTGATGAAATGATACACAAAATGTGGTATGTTCATAAAATGAAATATTAATCAGTAATAAAAAGAAACGAGGTGCTGATACATTCTGCCAATGTGGATGAATTTTGAAAACATGTTAAATGAAAGAAGCCAGTTGGGAAAGGCCACATATTGTATAATTCCATTTATATGAAATGTCCAGAATAGGCAAAACTGGGGAAACAAAAAGTAAATTAGTGGTTGTCTAGTACTCGGATGGGGGTAGGTGGTAGAAATGGAGTGACTGCTCACAGGTACTGGGTTTCTCTTGGGGGTGATGAAAATATTCTAAAATTCTATTGTGATGGTTGCACAACTCTGAATGTACTAAAGCTAATTTAATTGTGATGTTAAATGGATGAATTGTATTGTATGTGTGTGAATTACATCTCAATAAAGCTTAAAAAATAGGAAATTATAAAAATAAAGATTTGAACTAGGTCAGTATTTTTAAAAGTTGAGTCTTTGTAATATTATCTTTAAGAAAAAAGATATTTATTTACTTTCATTTTTAGTTTTTTGGATGAAGTCTTGCTCTGTCGCTCAGGCTGGAGTGCAGTGGCGCGATCTCGGCTCACTGCAACCTCCGCCTCCTGGGTTCAAGTGATTCTGTCTCAGCCTCCCTAGTAGCTGGGATTGCAGGCACGCGCCACCACTCCTGGCTAATTTTTGTATTTTTTTAGTAGAGATGCGGTTTCGCCATGTTGGCTAGGCTGGTCTCCAACTCCTGACCTCAGCTGATCCGTCTGCCTTGGCCTCCCAAAGTGCTGGGATTACAGGTGTGAGCCACCACACCCCACCTCATTAAGAAAAAAAT
>NW_026652282.1:42385820-42388998 GCF_009828535.3 Hylobates moloch
GGCCAAGGTGGGCAGATCACGAGGTCAAGAGATGGAGACCATCCTGGCTAACATGGTGCAACCCCATCTCTACTAAAAATACATAATTAGCTGGGTGAAACTCCATCTCAAAAAAATAAAAAATATACAATAATTAGCCGGGCATGGTGGCATATGCCTGTAATCCCAGGTACTCAAGAGGCTGAGGCAGGAGAATCACTTGAACCTGGGAGGCGGAGGTTGCAGTGAGCCAAGATCACACCACTGCACTCCAGCCTGGCGACAGAGCGAGACTCCGTCTCAAAAAAAAGAAAAAAAAGTTAATTAGTGCCTGCATAAAATTTTAGGGAAAAACATTTCTGTTTCTGCCTTTCTTAGCTATGTGTCCCTGGGGAAATCAAATTTACTTCTCTATGCCTCAGTTTCTGCATCTGTAAAATGGGGATAAAAATAATGCCTAAATCTGAGGGACAATGAAGTCATAAATGTACAGTGCTTAGAATAATGCTAGGCAGATATCCAGCTCTCTGTATTAGTTATTATTATTAGTAGTAATGGCAAATATAATTTAATTTATAACTTAGTAGTGATACATTTTAGTAATGGCAACTTACGATATTTGTAGTAACAATTTTATTCACATTGACAACTTTAACTCAATGATTTTGACAATCTCTCCCAAAGATGTCACAAATGTAATATGTTCATTTGTAATTTTTTTTTTTTTTGAGACAGAGTCTGGCTCTGTCATCCAGGCTGGAGTGCAGTAGCATGATCTTGGCTCACTGCAGCCTTCACCTCCTGAGTAGCTGGGATTACAGGCATACGCTACCATGCCTGGCTAATTATTGTATTTTTTTATTTTTTATTTTTGAGACGGAGTTTTGCTCTTGTTGCCTAGGCTGGAGTGCAATGGCTCAATCTCGGCTCACTGCAACCTCAGCCTCCTGGGTTCAAGTGATTCTCCTGCCTCAGCCTCCCGAGTAGCTGGGATTACAGGCATGCACCACCACGCCTGGCTAATTTTGTATTTTTAGTAGAGATGGGGGTTTCTCCATGTTGGTCAGGCTGGTCTCCAACTCCTGACCTCAAGTGATCTGCCCACCTTAGCCTCCCAAAGTGTTGGAATTACAGGCGTGAGCCACCACGCCTGACCTAATTTTTGTATTTTTAGTAGAGATGGGGTTTCGCCATGTTGTCCAGGTTGGTGTTGGACTCCTGGCCTCAAGTGATCTGCCTTGGCCTCCCAAAGTTCTGGGATTACAGGCGTGAGCCACGGGCCCGGCCTGTAATGTTTTCATTCTTATTATGATGCTTGTACACTAATTTTTAGTATGAACATCTCCCCACTGACAAGTAGCGACATTTCAAAGACTTCTGAGCACAGTTATTCTCCTGATGATAATGTGCCTGTTTTCACATTCTAAAGTATTGGGGGTTAGGACTTCAATGCATCTTTTGGGGAGACACAATTCAACCCATAACGGTTCCTCAGTATGCAGTCTTCACTTGATAAATCTCCAAGTTTAAATATCTCTACTGGGCTGGGCACAGTCTAATCCCACCACTTTGGGAGGCCAAGGTGGGAGGATTGCTTGAGGCGAGGAGTTGGAAACCAGCCTGGGCAATAGGGAGATCCCCATCTCTACAAAATGTAAATAAATAAAGATCTGTACTATTGCCAAGACGGTAACTTGCAAATCCCTAAGCCCTTGGTAAACAATTCTCTTAAAGAGCCCCTTCTCCTCAGTGTGACATATGTCCTCTTTTACAAATACCCAACTGGCAAATACTAACTGTTAGTTTGCTTTAACTTTTCTTTTTCTTTCTTTCTTTTCTTTCTCCTTCCTTCCTTCCTCCCTCCCTCCCTCCCTCCCTCCCTTCCTTCCTTCCTTTCTTTTATTTTTTTTGAGACAAGAGTCTCATTCTGTCACCCAGGCTGGAGTGCGGTGGCACAATCTCAGCTCACTGCCACCTCCGCCTCCCAGGTTCAAGTGATTCTCATGTCTCAGCCTCCCGAGTAGCTGGGATTATAGGTGCGTGCCACCATGCCTGGCTAATTTTTGTATTTTTAGTAGATACGGGGTTTTGCCATGTTGACCAGGCTGGTCTCAAACTCCTGGCCTCAAGTGATCCGCCCTCCTTGGCCTCCCAAACTGCTAGGATTACAGGCGTGAGCCACCTCGCCTGACCAACTGTATTAGTTTTCTACTGATGTATAACAAATTACCACAAACTTAGCAGCTTAAAACAATACCCATTTATTATCTCACAGTTCTGTAGGTCAGAAGTCCTGGCAGGTTGTATTGGGTTCTCTCCCTAATGGTCTCACAAGGCCAAGGTCAAAGTATTTGCTACGCTGGACTCTTATCTGGAGGTTCTCAGAAAGGACCCACTTTTAACCTTGTTCAGGTTATTGGCAGACTTCAGCTCCCTGCAGTATGTAGGACTGATGTCCCCATTTCCTCGCTGGCTGTCAGCCAGTGGCTGTTTTCTGCTCCTAGAGGCTGACTGAATTTCTCACCGTGTGGGCCTCTTCATCTTCGAAGCCAGCTAGGACGTGTCAAATGCTTCTCATGCTTCCAGTCTCTCTGATTTCCTCTTCTGCCACCAGCAGGAGAAAATTCTGCTTTTATGATGGGCTAATGTGCTTAGATTAGGCTCATCTGAATAATCTCCCTATTTTAAGGTCAACTGATGAGCAACCTTAGTTATATCTGCAAGATCCCTTTTTTATACAATGTAATATAACCACAAGTGAGAGCTCATCATATTCACAGATTCTACCTACAATCAAGGAGTTTATACAGGGGTGAGGGGTATGGGGGCACATTCTTAGAATTCTGCCTACTGTGGCCACTTCTGAGCCTTTCCTTTTCATGAATATCCCACAGACATATCCCCATTGATGACCCCCTGACTGGCAAATCTCCCCTTTCAGAGATATCTACCCATTGGCAAATCTTTCATTCATGAACCTGTTGCGTAAAAAAAATCACCCCATTCAAAAACATCTATCAAAATATCCCATTCATGACCCCTCCTAACAAATCTCCCCATTTGGAAATAAACACATTGACGTATCGCCCATAGATGACTTCCACTGAAAACTTTTGTTAATGAATGCCCATTGGCATATTTCTTATTTGTAATTTCTTTCCTTTTCTTTCTTTCTTTCTTTCTTTCTTTCTTTCTTTCT
>NW_026652282.1:42389098-42425501 GCF_009828535.3 Hylobates moloch
CCTCTCCCCTCCCCTCCCCTCCCCTTCCCTTCCCTTCCTTTGAGATACAGTCTCAGTCTGTCACCCAGGCTGGAGTGCAGTGGCGTCATTACAGCTCACTGCAGCCTTGACCTCCCGAACTCAAGTGATCCTCCCGCCTCAGCCTTCCAAGTAGAAAACAGGACACAATTGAGAATAATCTATCAATCAATAAACTGACCCAGAGCTGATACAAATGTTAAAATTAGTAGACAAGGATATTAAAAGTTATTGTAACTATTGCATATGCTCACAAAGTTAGTAGAGACATGGGAAATGTTTGTAAAAGACCCAAATCAACTTTATAAGACTTCTACTTCTGGGAAAATGAGGTAGATGTGTTTTTCCCTGTTCCTCCCACTAAGTACAACTAAAAATCCTGGATTGATGTTTCTAAAACACACATAAGAAGATTCTGGGCTGAGCGCAGTGGCTCACATCTGTAATCCCTGCACTTTGGGAGGCTGAGGCAGGTGGATCACCTGGGATCAGGAGTTCGAGACCAGCCTGGCCAACATGGCAAAACCCCGTCTGTACTAAATATACAAAAACTAGCCAGGTGTGGTAGCAGGTGCCTGTAATCCCAGATACTTAGGAGGGTGAAGCAGGGAGAATTGCTTGAACCCGGGAGATGGAGGGTGCAGTGAGCCAAGATCACACCACTGCACTCCAGCTTGGACAATGGAGTGAGACTCCATCTCAAAAAGAATAAATTAAAATAAAAATAAAAGTGTGGCATTTCCCCCTACCTGGCTCCTGCTCTGGCTATGTGTTGCACCTGCTCCCCCTTCACCTTCTGGCATGATTGTAAGTTTCCTGAGGCCTCCCCAGAAGCTGAGCAGATGCCAGCACCATGCTTCCTGTACAGCTTGCAGAACTGTGAGCCAATTAAACTTCTTTTATTTTTATTTTTTTAGACAGGGTCTTGCTCTGTCACCCAGGCTGGAGTGCTGTGGTATGGACACAGCTTACTCCAGCCTCAATCTCTTGGGCTCAAGGAATCCTCCTGCCTCAGCCTCTCAAGTAGCTGGGATTACAGGCATGCACCAGCACGACCTGGCTAATGTTTGTGTTTTTTTGTAGAGACAGGGTTTTGCCATGTTGCCCAGGCTGGTCTCGAACTCCTGAGCTCAAGCAATCTGCCAGCCTTGGCCTCCCAAAGTGCTGAGATTACAGGCATGAGCCACCATGCCCAGTTTAAACTTCTTTTCTTTATAAATTATGCAGTCTCAGGTGTTTCCTAATAGCAATGCAAGAATGGCCTAACACACAGACTCTTGGGGGTGGTCTCTTCCTCTTCTTTTTTTTTTGAGACGGAGTTTCGAGCTCGTTGCCCAGACTGGAGTGCAATGGCACAATCTCGGCTCACTGCAACCTCCACCCTCCGGGTTCAAGCGATTCTCCTGCCTCAGTCTCCCAAGTAGCTGAGATTACAGGTATGTGCCACCACATCCAGCTAATTCTGTATTATTATTATTATTATTTTTGAGATGGAGTCTTGCTCTGTTGCCCGGGCTGGAGTGCAGTGGCATGACCTCAGCTCACTGCAACCTCTGCCTCCCAGGTTCAAGCAATTCTCTGCCTCAGCCTCCTGAGTAGCTGGGATTACAGGCACCTGCCACCATGCCCAGCTAATTTTTGTAGTTTTAGTACAGACGGGGTTTCACCATCTTGGCCAGGCTGGTCTTGAACTCCTGACCTCGTGATCCACCCGCCTCGGCCTCCCAAAGTGCTGGGATTATAGGCGTGAGCCACCGCGCCCGGCGCTAATTTTGTATTTTTAGTAGAGACTGGGTTTCATCATGTTTGTCAGGCTGGTCTCGAACTCCTGACCTCAAGTGATCCACCCGCCTTGGTCTCCCAAAGTGTTGGGATTACAGGCGTGAGACACTGCGCCCGGCCTTCCTCTTCTTTCTATCTTTTAAAAAAATAATATGTATGTGTATATATATGTATATATATGTATATATGTGTATATATATATACACGTATATATGTATATACGTGTATATATACACGTATATATGTATATACGTGTATATATATACGTATATATATGTATATACGTACGTATACGTATATACATATATATGTATATACGTATATGTATATACATATATATATATATGTTTAATTAACTGAATGCTTGCCACAATCTTCCTCTTATAAGGACATCAGTCCTATTGGATTAGGGCCCCACCCTTTTAACCTAATTTAACCCTAATTATCTCCTTAAAGACCCTATCTCTTTCCGTCATATTGAGGGTTAGGGCTTCAACGTATGAATTTGGGAGGGCACAATTCAGTCTGTATCAACAACCGTCGGCTGGGTGTGATGGCTCACGCCTGTAATCCCAGCACTTTGGGAGGCCAAGGCAGGTGGATTGCTTGAGGTCAGGAGCTGAAGACCAGCCTGGCCAACAGGGTGAAACCCCGTCTCTACTAAAAATACAAAAATTAGCCGATCGTGGTGGCACATGCCTGTACCCCCAGCTACTTGAGAGGCTGAGAAAGGAGAATCGCTTGAACCCGGGAGGCAGAGGTTGTGGTAAGCCAATATCACGCTGTTGCACTCCAGCCTGGGTGACAGAGCCAAACTCTGTCTCAAAAACAAAACAAAACAACAAAAACAACAACACAAAAGAAAAACAGAAACAAACAAAAAAACTGGGGGCAATAAAGGCATGAAGGGCTAATGTACATGCCTTCTCAATTGTGTGCTCACCATCAAAGTGAGGAGGGCCAAGGGAGGGTCTCCACCAGATGGATTAATTCACTTTATAGAAGGATCTGGGGAAGAGGAGGTCAGAGTGGATGCTGGTACAATATACGGTTTCCTCCCACACCACCTCATCTTTCTGTTTTTCCCTACCTGACGCAGTAGTCCCAGGACCAGAACTGCAACTGTAGCTTCCAGAAGCAGGGATAAGCCCTAAGCAAGAAACTTTAACTGTACTTTTACATGTTTATGTCAGAATTCCTAAGGGTTTGATGTAGTTTGGATATTTGTCCCTGCCTAAATCTGTTTTTTGTTTTGTTTTTCAGTAGAGATGGGGTTTCGCTATGTTGGCCAGGATGGTCTGGAACTCTTGGGCTTAAGTGATCCACCCACCTCGGCCTCCCAAAGTGCTGGGATTACAGGCATGAGCCACCACACCAGGCCTCAAATCTCATGTTGAAATGTAATTGCCAGTATTGTAGGTGGGGCCTGGTGGGGGGGTGTTTGGACCATGGCGGTGGATTCCTTGTGGCTTGGTGCTGTCCTCACCATAGTGAGTGAGTTCCCCTGAGATCTGGTTGGTAAGTGTGTGGCACCTCCCCCTGCCATGCTGTCTCTTGCTCTCCTGCTCCCACCAGATGAGACGCCTGCTCCCGCTTTGCCTTCTGCCATGATTGGAAGCTTCCTGAGGCCTCCCCAGAAGCTGAGCAGACAGACATCAACACCATGCTTCCTGTAAAGCCTGTAGAACTAGACCGGGCGCGGTGGCTCACATCTGTAATCCCAGTATTTTGGGAAGTCAAGGTTGGGCAGATTCCCTGAGCTCAGGAGTTCGCGACCAGCCTGGACAACATGGTGAGATCCCATCTGTATTAAAAATACAAAAAAATAGCCAGGTGTGGTGGTGTGCGTCTGGGTCCCAGGTATTTGAGAAGCTGAGGTGGGAGGATCGCTTGAACCCGGGGATTGGAGGTTGCAGTGAGCCGAGATTTCACCACTGCCCTCTAGCCTGGGTGACAGAGTGAGACCTTGTGTCAAAACAAAACAAAAGCCCGCAGAATTGTGAGCCAATTAAACCTCCCTTCTTTATAAATTACCCAGTCTCATGTATTTCTTTATAGCAATGCAAGAACAGCCTAACACAGGGCCTAACGTGATAGACTGCGCCTTCACCTCATCTGGCAAATTAGGGTCAACAGTGAATGCATGCAGCTGTATTACCTAGTGATTGAGGTAGCCCACTGGTTCCACACCTATGTAACTATACCCTCCATGGATGGGGGTAGACCGAGGTGGAAACATTTGCTAGACTGATATTGCTGCTGATAATCTAGACTAGCACAGAGGCTGAACCTAATGTCCCTTCCAAAGGTGGAAAAGTTGGGTCAAATTCAACCATAGATGGAGAGAAAGAGGAATGGTACCTGAGAGTAAAAGAATGTTGTGCAGTAAGGAAAAGTCATTACACTGATGCCCTGAAAGAGGCCAAGAACAAGAGGTGACTTTATTTATTGGCTCAATTATACCAGGTATCTGAAAGAATGAAGTGGTCAGGCGCGGTGGCTCAAGCCTGTACTCCCAGCACTTTGGGAGGCTGAGGCGGGAAGATCGCTTGAGGTCAGGAGTTCAAGACCAGCCTGGGAAACCTGGCAAAACCCTATTGCTTACAAAAATTACGAAAATTAGCCAAGCATGGTGGTGCATGCCTGTAGTCCTAGTTACTCAGGAGGCTGAGGTGGGAGGATTGCTTGAGCCCAGGAGGTCGAGGCTGCAGTGAGCTGAGATTGAGTCCACTGCACTCCAGCCTGGGCAACAGAGCAAAACTCCATCTCAAAAAAAAAAAAAAATCCAGGTGTGGTGGCTCACGCCTGTAATCCCAGCACTTTGGGAGGCTGAGGTGGGCGGATCATGAGGTCAGGAGATCAAGACCATCCTGGCTAACACGGTGAAACCCGGTCTCTACTAAAAATACAAAAAATTAGCTGGGTGTGGTGGTGGGCACCTGTAGTCCCAGCTACTTGGGAGGCTGAGGCAGGAGAATGGCAGGAACCTGGGAGGCGGAGCTTGCAGTGAGCCGAGATTGAGCCACTGCACTCCAGCCTGGGCGACAGAGTGAGACTCCATCTCAAAAAAAAAAAAAGAAAAGAAAAGAAAGAAGAAAGAATGAAACCATAATGAAACCGTATGTTGCGAAAACCAACCTCAACATTTAGAACCTAACAAGGTCGATGCCTGTAAACCTCAGTGGCATTGCTCTGGGAGATGAACTGGACCAATTGTTAACGGAACTCCAGTAATGTGTCAGTATCTTTTGACTCTTACTCTGCAGGTTACATTTACTACCATAGCATGATATAATGTAACACTGGCATTGTTGCTAAGATTATAATATCTATATTGATGGTCAAACATATTGGTAAATTGAGTTAAAGTCTTTTCAAGATATAATACTAATAGAAAATGACTGCCTTGTGGAAAACTGGTTTTGGCTAACCATCAGCTAATTTCTATGCTAAATAATTTTTTTTTTTTTTTTTTTTGAGACGGAGTCTTGCTCTGTCGCTCAGCCTGGAGTGCAACGCCATGATCTCGGCTTACTGCAACTTCCACCTCCCGGGTTCAAGCAATTCTCAAACCTCAGGCTCCCAAGTAGCTGGGATTACAGGCACATGCCACCATGCCTGGCTAATTTTGTGTTTTAGTAGAATTTCACCATGTTGGCCAGGCTGGTCTCAAAATCCTGATCTCGGGTAATCTGCCCGCCTCGGCCTCCCAAAGTGCTGAGATTACAGGCATGAGCCACCACGCCCAGCCTGCTAAATAGTTTTGTACAAGTTTACATAAGATACAAATAGAGGGAGATCAAAGAGGAAGAATAATCAAATTAGTTCAAAAAGCCGGGCTAGGTGGCTCACGCCTGTAATCCCAGCACTTTGGAAGGCTGAGGTGGGCGGATTGCTTGAATCCAAGAGTTTGAGGCCAGCCTGGGCGACATGGCACAACCCTGTCTCTACTAAAAATACAAAGAATTAGCTGGGTGTGGTAGCATGCACCTGTAGTCCCAGCTACTCTGGAGGCTGAAATGGGAGGATCACTCCAGCCTGGGTGAGAGAGACACTGTCTTAAAAAACAAAAACAAAAACAAAATTTAAAAACCCCCAAAAAACAAAAACAAACAAAAAATAAAATTAGTACAAAAATATGAAGATATATATAATGGCTTGATAGGATGAATTAGTTTTTTACTATTATTATATGTCATATAAATGCTATACTAAAAGTAGATGCCCAGACAAATACGATCATTTTGCTGTGAATGAGTCTTGGCCAAAGGCCAGGGGTCATCTGTGTATTAAGGAATTTAACTTTATCCGAAGAGAGGTCTGGCCTTTGCCATCAGATTCCAGTTGGTAATCTCTAGGCCCTTGGACTGTTGTGTTTGATAGGAGTCTGTCTCTTTGTTTGCTTGGGGGTCTTGGGCCAGTCAGATTGAAGCAATGTGATTTAGGGTAGGGGATTTAGCCCAGCCAGATAATAGCTATGTGATTTAGGGTAGGGGCTTGACCTCCTGAGGGCTGGAAACTGAAATCAACCACGTGGACAGTCAATTTTTCCTACATGATGGAGCCCTGGACACCAAGGCTTGGGTGAGTTTCCCTGATTGGTAACACTCCATGCTATTGTCACACAACAATGCTGGGACAGTATTGCTGTTCTGATTCCGTGGAAGAGGACAACCGGAGGCTCTGCATTTATTACCTTCCTGGACTCTGCCTTGTGTGTTTCACCCCTTGGCTGATTTTAATCTGTATCTTTTCACCGTAATAAAATGAAACCATGGGTATAATGGCTTTCAGTGAGTTCTGTGAGTCCTTCTAGTGAATCTTTTTTTTTTTTTTTTTTTTTAGAGAGAGAGTCTCCCCTCTGTCGCTCAGGCGGGAGTGCAGTGGCACAATCTCAGCTCATCGCACCTCCACCTCCCGGGCTCAAGCAATTCTCGTGCCCCAACCTCCCGAGTAGCTGGGATTACAGGCGCCTGCCACCACGCCAGCTAATTTTTGTATTTGTAGTAGAGATGGAGTTTCACCATGTTGGCCAGGCTGGTCTCAAACTCCTGACCTCAGGTGATTCACCTGCCTCGGCCTCCCAAAGTGCTGGGATTACAGGCATGAGCCACCGGCCAAGTTTCTAGTGAATTGTTGAATCTGAGGGTATTGGAGACATTTGAGTTTGCAATTGGTGTCAGAAGTGGATACAGTCTTGTATGGTGATTATTCCCTCTAACTTTTGCACAAGATAAACATACAAACATCCATTTATTGTCCATAGACTAGCAATTAACAATAAGAAATTGAACTTAAAAATGAATACCACACAATAAAGTGGAAATAGAACAATACTAAGTAAAACAGCATAAAAAATATGAAATATTTAGGGGATAATTTGTCAAAATATGTGAAAGATCTGTACACTGAAAAATACAAAATATTACTGAGAGAAATTAAAGAAATGGAGAGGGGGCTGGGCACAGTGGCTCTCACCTGTAAGCCCAGTGCTTTGGAAGGCTGAGGTGGGAGGATTGCTTGAGGCCAGGATTTTGAGACCAGCCTGGGCAATATAGCGAGATGCCCGTCACCACAAAAAATGATTTTAAAAAATTAGCCAGGTGTAGTGGCACATGCCTGTAGTCCCAGTTACTCTCAAGGCTGAGGCAGGAGAATTGCTTGAGCCCAGGAGTTGGAGGCTGCAGTGAGCTATGATCATGCCACTGCACTCCAGCCTGAATGACAGAGTGAAACTGTCTCAAAAACAAACAAACAAAAAAACAAAAAACAAAATGCCAGAAACAGAAAAGAAAGACATGGAGAGGTATCCTGATTTATGAGTCAGAAAACTCAATATTGGCCAGGTGCAGTGGCTCACGCCTGTAATCCCAGCACTTTGGGAGGCTGAGGCGGGTGGGTCACCTGAGGTCAGGAGTTTGAAACCAGCCTGGCCAACATAGTGAAACCCCATTTCTACTAAAAATAAAAAAAAAATTAGCTAGATATGGTCATGTGCACCTATAATCCCAGCTACTCGGGAGGCCGAGGCATGAGAATTGCTCCATCCCGGGAGGCGGAGGTTGCAGTGAGCCGAGATCACACCATTGAACTCCAGGCTGGGCAACAAGAGTGAAACTCCGTCTCAAAAAAATAAAATAAAAAAAAAAACAAAAAAAAGAAAACTCAATATTGTTAAGATTTCAATTCTGGTCAGGTGCGGTGGCCTGTAATCCTAGCATTTTGGAAGGCCGAGGTGGGTGAATCACTTGAACCCAGGAGTTTGAGACCAACCTGGGCAACATGGCGAAACCCCATCTCTACAAAAAATACAAAAGTTAGCTGGGCATGGTGGTTCACGCCTATAATCCCAGCTACTCAGGAGGCTGCGGTGGGAAGATGCTCTGAGCCCGGGGAGATTGAGGCTGCAGTGAGCTGAGATCAAGTCACTGCACTCCAGCCTGGGCGACAGAGCGAGACCCTGTCTCAAAAACAAAAAAAGATTTCAAATCTCTCCAATTGATCTATGGATTGAAACCAATCCCAATAAAAATCACAACAGCATTTTTGGTTTTTTGCAGAATTGGATAAACTTATTTTACAATTCATATGGAAATGTAAAGGACCTACAACAGCCAACACAGCTCTGACTTTATTAAATTTACCTACTTGTGCAACCATCACTACATTCAAGTTCTAAAACATTTATATAGTCCCAATAAGATCCCTTGTGTTATTTTTTTTTTTTTTTGAGACAGGGTCTCGGTCTGTCACCCAGGCTGGAGTGCAGTGGCACAATCACGATTCACTGCAGCCTCAACCTCCTGGGCTCCAGCAATCCTCCCACCTCAGCCTCCCAAGTAGCCGGGACAGCAGCCATGTATGTATCACCATGCCCCGCTAATTTAAAAAAAAATTTTTTTTATAGAGACAGGGTCTTGCTTTTTTGCCCAGTCTGGTCTTGAAGACCTGGGCTCCAGTAATCCTCCACCTCAGCCTCCCAAAACGCTGAGATTTTAGGCGTGAACTACTGTGCCTGGCACCTTGTGCTAATTTACAGTTAATATCCATTAATCATAATTCCCACGTTCAGACAACCAGTAATCTACAGATCTCTATAGATTTGTTTTTTTTTTCTTAGACAGTCTTGCTCTGTCACCCAGGGTGGAGTGCAGTGGCATGATCTCGGCTCACTGCAACCTCCACCTCCTGGGTTGAAGCAATTCTCCTGCCTCAGCCTCCTGAGTAGCTGGGATTACAGGCACATGCCACCATGCCCGGCTAATTTTTATATTTTTAGTTGCTTAGTATGTTTTTGAGATTCATCCCTGTTGTGTTTCTCAACATTTTATTCCCTTTTCTTGGTAAATGTACCACATTTTGTTTATCCATTTGCCGGGTTGTCGCCTTTTAGCTAGTTTGAATAATGCTGTTCCGAAGATTCAAGTGCAAGTGTTTGTGTGAACATTTGTCACATTTCTTTTGGATAGATACCTCGGAGTAGCCCTGCTGGGTTGTATATATGGTAAATTTTTGATCAACTTTCTTTGTTTTTTCAGACAGAGTCTCGCTCTGTCACCCAGGCTGGAGTGCAGTGGCATGATCTCGGCTCACTGCAACCTCTGCCTCCTGGGCTCAAGCGATTCTTATGCGTCAGCCTCCCAAGTAGCTCGGATTACAGGCACCTGCCACCACGCCTGGCTAATTTTTGTATTTTTTAGTAGAGACGGGGTTTCAGCGTGTTGGTCAGGCTGGTGTTGAACTCCTGACCTCAGGTGATCCACCCACCTTGGCCTCTCAAAGTGCTGGGATTACAGGTGTGAGCCACTGGGCCCGGTCAAATTTTTGATCAACTTTCTAAGAAGCTGCCAAACTTTTCCAAAGTGGCTATTACATTTTACATTCACAGCAGAAATGTATGAAGGTTTCTTATTCTCCACATCCTTGCCAACATTTCTTATAACTGACTTTTTAATTAAAGCTACTTTAGTGTATATCAAGTGGTATCTCACTGTGGTTTTAATTGGCATTTCCCTAATGACTTATGATGCTATGCCTCTTTTCATGTGTTATAGGTTGTTGTTGTTTTGAAATGAGGTCTTGCTCTGTCACCCAGGCTGGAGTGCAGTGGCTCCATCACAGCTCACTGCAGCCTCGATCTCCTGGGCTCAAGGGATCCTTTCGCTTCAGCCTCCAAAGTAGCTGGGACTACAGGCTTGTGCCATCGAGCCCAGCTAATTTTTAAATTAGTTTGTGTAGAGCCAGGGTCTCAATTTGTTGCCCAGGCTGGTCTCGAACTCCTGGGCTCGAGCATTCTTCCTGCATCAGCCTCCCAAAGTATCATGTGTTTATTTGTATATTTTCTTTGGTGAAATGTCTTTTCAATATTTTTGTCCATTTAAAAACATTTTGGAATTTTCTTAATTTTTTTTGTTTCAACAATAAAAGTAATACAAACCATTGTAACAAAAAGGGGGATTTAAATGGTATAGAAATTGGCCAAGTGCAGTGGCTCACGTCTGTAATTCCGGCACTTTGGGAGGCTGAGGCAGATGGATCATCTGAGGTCAGGAGTTCGAGACCAGCCTGGCCAACATGGTGAAACCCCATCTCTACTAAAAATACCAAAATTAGCTGGGCCTTGTCGTGCATGCCTGTAATCCCAGCTACTTGGGAGGCTGAGGCAGGAGAATCGCTTGAACCCAGGAGACGGAGGTTGCAGGAAGCCGAGATCACACCACTGCACTCCAACCTGGGTGACAGAGCGAGATGCCGTCTCAAAATAAATAAATAAATAAATAAAATAAAACAGTATAGAAATATATAAAGAGAAGCACTTCCTCAGTGCACTTGCATACTCTTCCCATTAACAGTCTGACATGACCTTCCAGAACTTTCACTGTGCATTTATAGAAACAAACATCAAAAACTGTGTTTGCTGTGTGTTTTTACATAAATGAGGTCTTGCTGCGCATACTATTTTGTAATTTGGTTTTTCCTCCTGGCAATGTTTCTTCATTAGTGTCACCATGCGCCCCTGCCATATGGATGTGCCCGTTTCTCAACCAATACCCAAGTTATGCATTCAGGATGTTTCCAGTTCTTCTCTACTACACACTACACACTTTATTTTCTTATTCTTCTGGTATAAGGTATGCCACGCCATTCTCATCTTCTAGTGACCGAGGAGGAGTCTCGGCTCAGAGAGGACTAGAACAGACCAGGGTCGCTCAGCAGGACCCTAGCAGGCAGCAACCTGACCCGGCCAGAGACATGCCTGCTTGGAGCTGAGCGGGTGGCGAGGCAGGCAGGGGCCCACAGGAGCATCTGCCTGGGACGGAGTGGGCGTGAGGGGTGCGGGGGCAACCTGGCACTTCCCTGCCCTATGCAATCCCTTTGGCCTCAGCATGGGGACACTGACACCTACACCCAACCTCTTTTGCCCATTTTTAAACTGGGTTGTTTGTCTTCTTTTTGAATTCTTTTAATTGGAGATGAAGTCTCCCTAATGTTGCCCAGGCTGGTCTCGATCTCCTGGGCTCAAGTGATTCTCCTGCCTTGGCCTCCCAAAGTGCTGGGATTACAGCGTGAGCCACCGTGCCCAACCTGAGTTGTGTTCTTTATAGATTCTAGATACAAGTCCTTTATCAGATACATGATTTGCCAGTGTTTTCTCCCAGTCTGCATTTTTTTTTTTTTTTTTTTTTTTGAGACAAGGTCTCACTCTGTCACCCAGGCTGGAGTGCAATGGTGTGATCATAGCTCAATGCAGCCTTGAACTCCTTGGCTCAAGCGATCCTCCCGTCTTGGCTTCCCAGAGTGCTGGGATTACAGGTGTGAGCCACCACACCTGGCCACAATTTTGCTTTAATGTCTTCTATAGAACTAGGTCCTTTCAATGTTTTAGGAGGTTTTTTCCTGTTTTTGAAAGGATTCTTGACTTCTGACCTTGGTGTTGATGGTAGTGAGTCATTTTCATCTCGTTTGATTTTTGTGCATTTTTGGCTGGAGTACCTTGTATAGATTTCTCCACTGGGGCTTTTTCTTCGGTTTCCTCATTATGTCACCATCTTCATCATCTTCTTCAACATATTCATCTTCATCAGTAGCAAGTTTTAGTTTTTTTATGTGGAAACTTGCTGCTGCTTCCAGGGGCAGATTGCTTTCCAGATAGACTTAGGCATTTGGCATCCTCCTCTTCATCTGACTCCTCCACAGCTGCTAAGTGCTACTAATATGCATAGGCCCTAAACCACACTTCAATTGTAAGACAATAGCCAGTGTTATTTCCAAGCCCCCAAGAGAAGCTTTCGGCTGTACCAACATTTGTGAAGTTGCAGTGTTACTTTTTTTTTTTTTTTTTTTAGAGACAGTCTTGCTCTGCTGCCCAGACTGGAGTGCAGTGGCATGACCTTGGCTCACTACAACCTCTGACTCCCAGGTTCAAGCAATTCTCCTGCCTCAACCTCCCGAGTAGCTGGGATTACAGTCACCCGCCACTACGCCTGGCTAATTTTTGTATTATTAGTAGAGATGGGTTTCACCACGTTGACCAGGCTGGTCTCGAACTCCTCACCTCAGGTGATCCATCCACCTCGGCCTTCCAAAGTGCTGGGATTACACGTGTGAGCCATTGTGCCTGGCCAACCAGTGTTACTTTCAACTGGACTGCTTTCATATCCATTGCCTCTGCTTCAGCAACGTGCAATTCACCCTTTGCACCCGCCCCTAAACTGTCCTTTCTGAAAGATAACTGGTGCTCATTTTCATCATTATCCACTTTAAAGTGATCAATCTTTGTCTGCCTTTAGTTTGCAACCAAAAAGATACTTCTGGGAGCTCAGGGGGCTCATATCCATGTCCACTGAATCTTCCATGGGGTGGTGGCATGCACTTAGATGGGAGGGAAGGTGGATGGAGCTAAACGACTACTGTTCCAGAGAACAGCTACAAGAATCACATTGGTGAAAGCTACTTTTATTCCATTTTGAAGGTTGGCCGGGTGCGCACACCTGTAATCCCAGCACTTTGGGAGGCTGAGGCAGGTGGATTGAGCTCAGGAATTCAGACCAGCCTGGACAACATGGTGAAACCCTGTCTCTACAAAAAAT
This sequence comes from Hylobates moloch, assembly GCF_009828535.3. Classification (NCBI taxonomy): domain Eukaryota; kingdom Metazoa; phylum Chordata; class Mammalia; order Primates; family Hylobatidae; genus Hylobates; species Hylobates moloch. The sequence continues at coordinate 42,401,989 of NW_026652282.1, forward strand.
ACAAAAATCAGCTGAGTGTGGTTGCATGCGCCTGTGGTCCCAGCTACTTGGGAGGCTGAGGTGGATTACTTGAACCCAGGAGGTTGAGGCTGCAGTAAGCCTAGTGATCACCCCACTGCACTCCAGCCTGAGCGACAGAAGGAGATCCTGTCTCAAAAAAAAAAAATTCAAACAGCCTTGAATCACTGGAGTAAACCCCACTTGGTCATGATGTATAATTCTCGATAGGTTGCTAAATTTTATTTGCTATATAGTTTTCTCGTGATGTGTTTGTTTGGCTTACATCTCAGAGGTCTCTTAGGTCTCAATACTGGCTTCATAGGGTTGGAGAGTGTTCATGCCTCCTCTATCTTCTGAAAGATTTTGTAGAGTGTTGGTATTATTTCTCCTGTAAATGTTTAATAAAATTAATCAGTTAAACTATCTGGCTTTGGGTTTTTCTTGTGTGAACAGATTTTAACTTACTTATTACAACTCTTGTCATATTTTCTTTCTTTCTTTTTTTTTTATTTTCTGAGATGGAGTCTCGCTCTGTTGCTAGGCTGGTGTGCAGTGGCGAGATCTCGGCTCACTGCAACCTCGGCCTCCCGGGTTCAAGCGATTCTCCTGCCTCAGCCTCCTGGGTAGTAGGGATTACAGGCGCCCGCCACCACGCCCAGCTAATTTTTGTATTTTTAGTAGAGACGGGGTTTCACCATGTTGGCCAGGATGGTTTCAATCTCCTGACCTCGTGATCTGCCCACCTCAGCCTCCCAAAGTGCTGAGATTACAGGCATGAGCCACCGTGCCTGGCTCTATTCATATTTCCTATGACTTCTTGAGTCAGTTTTGATAATCGGTGCATTTTTACAAATTTGTCCATTTTGTCCAAGTTGTCTAATTTATTAGCATAAGGTTTTTATAGAAGTATCTTGTCCTTCTTTTCCTTTCTGTAGGGTCAGTGGTCTTGCCTCCTAATTTTGGTGATGTGTCTTCTCTCATCTTGGTCCATCTAAATATTTGTCAATTGTGTTGATCTTTTCAAAGAATCAACTTTTGGTTTCCCGAATTTTCCTTATTGTTTTTTAAATTTATCCATTGCAATGATTTCCATCCAAATCTTTATCATTTCCTTACCTCTGCTTGCTTTAAGTGTAGATTGCTACATTTCTACATTTTTAAGGTGGGAGCTTAGATTATTGGTTTGAAATCTTTCTCCGTTTTTCTTTTCTTTCTTTTTGAGAGGCAGTCTCGCACTGTCACTCAGGCTGGAGTGCAGTGGCACAATCTCAGCTCACTGCAACTTCCACCTCCCGGGCTCTAGAGATCCTCCTGCTTCAGCAACCCAAGTAGCTGGGACTACAGGCACGTGCCACCACACCTGGCTAATTTTTGTAGATACGGGGTTTTGCCATTCTTGCCAGGCTCATCTCGAACTCCTGAGCAATCTGCCCGCCTTGACCTCCCAAAGTCCTGGGATTACAGGCATGAGCTACCGTGCCACCCTCTCCTTTTCTAATATAGGCATTTAAAGCTATACATTTCCCTTTAAGCACTGCTTTAGTCGCATCCCATAAATTGTGGTATGTTGTGTTTTCATTTTCATGCAGTACTTTCTAATTTCCCATTCATGGCTTATTTAGAAATGTGTTAATTTCTGGCCGGGCCCAGTGGCTGCCTGTAATCCCAGCTACTTGGGAGGCCGAGGCGGGTGGATCACCTGAGATCAGGAGTTCAAGACCAGCCTGGCCAACATGGTGAAACCTCATCTCTAATAAAAATACAAAAATAAGCCGGGTGTGGTGGCAGGCGCCTGTAATCCCAGTTACTCAGGAGGCTGGGCAGGAGAATTGCTTGAGCCCAGGTGGTGGAGGTTGCAGTGAGCCGGGATCATGCCACTGCACTCCAGCCTGGCTGACAGAGTGACACTCTGTCTCAAAAACAAAAAACAAAACAAAACAAAAAAAGACCCACAGCCAATATCATACTGAATGGGCAAAAACTGGAAGCATTCCCTTTGAAAACTGGCACAAGACAGGGATGCCCTCTCTCACCACTCCTATTCAACATAGTGTTGGAAGTTCTGGCCAGGGCAATTAGGCAGGAGAAGGAAATAAAGGGTATTCAATTAGGAGAAGAGGAAGTCAAATTGTCCCTGTTTGCAGATGACGTGATTGTATATCTAGAAAACGCCATCGTCTCAGTCCAAAATCTCCTTAAGCTGATTAGCAACTTCAGCAAAGTCTCAGGATACAAAATCAATGTGCAAAAATCACAAGCATTCTTATACACCAATAACAGACAAACAGAGAGTGAAATCCTAAGTGAACTCCCATTCACAATTGCTTCAAAGAGAATAAAACACCTAGGAATCCAACTTACAAGGGATGTGAAGGACCTCTTCAAGGAGAACTACAAACCACTGCTCAATGAAATAAAAGAGGATACAAACAAATGGAAGAACATTCCATGCTCATGGGTTGGAAGAATCAATATCGTGAAAATGGCCATACTGCCCAAGGTAATTTATAGATTCAATGTCATCCCCATCAAGCTACCAATGACTTTCTTCACAGAATTGGAAAAAACTACTTTAAAGTTCATATGGAACCAAAAAAGAGCCCGCATCACCAAGTCAATCCTAAGCCAAAAGAACAAAGCTGGAGGCATCATGCTACCTGACTTCAAACTATACTACAAGGCTACAGTAACCAAAACAGCATGGTACTGGTACCACAACAGAGACATAGATCAATGGAACAGAACAGAGCCCTCGGAAATAACGCCGCATATCTACAACTATTTGATCTTAGACAAACCCGACAAAAATAAGCAATGGGGAAAGGATTCCCTATTTAATAAATGGTGCTGGGAAAACGGGCTAGCCATATGTAGAAAGCTGAAACTGGATCCCTTCCTTACACCTTATACAAAAATTAATTCAAGATGGATTAAAGACTTACATGTTAGACCTAAAACCATAAAAACCCTAGAAGAAAACCTAGGCATTACCATTCAGGACATAGGCATGGGCAAGGACTTCATGTCTAAAACACCAAAAGCAATGGCAACAAAAGCCAAAATTGACAAATGGGATCTCATTAAACTAAAGAGCTTCTGCACAGCAAAAGAAACTACCATCAGAGTGAACAGGCAACCTACAAAATGGGAGAAAATTTTTGCAACCTACTCATCTGACAAAGGGCTAATATCCAGAATCTACAATGAACTTGAACAAATTCACAAGAAAAAAACAAACAACCCCATCAAAAAGTGGGCGAAGGACATGAACAGACACTTCTCAAAAGAAGACATTTATGCAGCCAAAAAACACATGAAAAAATGCTCATCATCACTGGCCATCAGAGAAATGCAAATCAAAACCACAATGAGATACCATCTCACACCAGTTAGAATGGCAATCATTAAAAAGTCAGGAAACAACAGGTGGTGGAGAGGATGTGGAGAAATAGGAACACTTTTACACTGTTGGTGGGACTGGAAACTAGTTCAACCATTGTGGAAGTCGGTGTGGCGATTCCTCAGAGATCTCGAACTAGAAATACCATTTGACCCAGCCATCCCATTACTGGGTATATACCCAAAGGACTATAAATCATGCTGCTATAAAGACACATGCACACGTATGTTTATTGCGGCACTATTCACAATAGCAAAGAGTTGGAACCAACCCAAATGTCCAACAACGATAGACTGGATTAAGAAAATGTGGCACATATACAGCATGGAATACTATGCAGCCATAAAAAATGATGAGTTCATGTCCTTTGTAGGGACATGGATGAAACTGGAAATCATCATTCTCAGTAAACTATCACAAGGACAAAAAGCCAAACACCACATGTTCTCACTCATAGGTAGGAATTGAACAATGAGAACACATGGGCACAGGAAAGGGAACATCACACTCCGGGGACTGTTGTGGGGTGGGGGGAGGGGGGGAGGAATAGCATTAGGAGATATACCTAATGCTAAATGACAAGTTAATGGGTGCAGCACACCAACATGGCACATGTATACATACGTAACAAACCTGCACATTGTGCACATGTACCCTAAAACTTAAAGTATAATAAAAAAAGTGTTAATTTCTAAATATTTGTGGGTTTCTCCAATTTCCTTCTCTTGTGGATTTCTAGTTGTTATAGTCAGAAAACATATTTTGTAAAATTTAAGCCCTTTAAAATGTTTTGAAACATGTTTTATGGTCTAGCATAGATCTATCCTGGAGTGTGTTCCATATGTATTTGAAAATAATGTGTATTCTGCTGTTGTTGAGTGCAGTGTTCTATTGATGTCAATTAGGTCACATCAGGTTTATAGTGTTGTTCAAGTCTTCCATATCCTTGATGATTTTATTTCTAGTTGTTCTATTAATTCCTGAGAATGGGTTATTGAATTCTCCAACTGCTATTTCTGAATTGTCTATTTTTCCCTTTGTTTCTGTCAGTTTTTTGCTCCATGTGTTTCGAGGCTCCTTTGTTAGAGACAGATATATATATATATAGTTTTATAAATATATATTATTAAATATATATTTTTTATAAAATATACTTTGATATACAATTTTATAAATTTATATAAAATTAAAAAAATATTTTTCTGATGAATTGACCATAGTATCATTATAAAATGACCCTTTTGTGTTTAGTAACATTTTCCAACTAAATTTCCATTTTGCCAGAAATCAGTATAGCCACTCCAGCTCATTTATGTTACTCTTTGCATGTTAGATATTTTTCCATCATTTTACTTTCAGTGTATTTGTAACTTTGAATCTAAAGTGTGGCTTTTATAGGTAGCATATGGTTGGATCCTGTCTTCATCCTAATCTGACAGTCTCTGCCTTTTGATTGGAGAATTTAGTCCATTTATTTATAATATAATTATTGATATGGTTAGATTTACATCTGCCATTTTGAGATTTGTTTTCCTTAGCTTTCATATCTTTTTTGTTCTTTCTCTCTCTCTTTTTTTTTTTGTTAACTAGAATTTTTTTTTTTAAATTTTTTATTTTTGAGACAGTGTCTTGCTCTGTAGCCCAGGCTAGAGTACAGTGACACTATCATGGCTTACTGCAGTCTCCAATTCCTGGGCTCAAGCGATCCTTTTGCTTCAGCCTCCTGATTAGCTGGGACCACAGGCATGTACCACCACACGTGACTATTTAATATATAAAGACACCAAGTCTTTAACTGTTAAATGCAACATGTGGACATCCTCAGAGACAGTGGACTGGTATGTTTTTTTCCCTGTGTATGGACCAGAATTCTCCGTGTGTGCAGTTTGTTTTGCATGTCTCATAATTGTTAAAAAGTTGACACTGTAGATAATATATATTTTAGTAATTCTGGATTATGACCCCACCCTCCACAGTTATTATTGTTGCTGTTGTTTTTTGTTTGTTTAGGGACTCGTGGGGACTAATTCTGTAGAGTTTTTCATCCCTCAGTGTGCAGTTACTGATGTCTCTGCTTAGTTTTTTTTTTTTTGAGACGGAGTTTCACTCTTGTTGCCTAGGCTGGCGTGCAGTGGTGCGATTTCAGCTCACTGCAACCTCCACCTCCCAGGTTCAAGTGATTCTCCTGCCTCAGCCTCCCAAGTAGCTAGAATTACAGACATGCGCCACCACACCTGGCTAATTTTGTATTTTTCGTAGAGATGGGGTTTTACCATGTTGGCCAGGCTGGTCTTGAACTCCTGACCTCAGGTGATCCGCCTGCCTCAGCCTCCCAAAGTGCTGAGATTACAGGTGTGAGCCACCACACAGTTTTTAAATAATTCTTTCCGTTTTTATGCCTGGCTTCCTTGGGGTCACCTGTGGGTCTGCATAGCTTATTTTTATCCAATGATTGCTTAGAAGTTGTGATTATACACCTCAAACCAGTATGGCTTCTGCTAAGGGGATAAATGTGTGAGTCTGAGTACACATATTAAGTTCGGTCTGCTTGTAAGTCTGTGCTGGCATTCATTTCGGCTTGTATAGGGTCTCACATTCATCTAGGTACCTGATATTTTGTGGTCATGTACACAGCCTTCCACATCCTCATGCATATGTGTGGGCTTATCAATTCCCACTACTGCTGTCTTATTTTCCATATCCCTTTAATTTTTTGTCCGGTCTGCTGCTCACTCAAACAATGTTGCAGCCTCAGGCAGCTGTGAGGTTGGCCTGCCCCAATTACTTGCTACCAACATCGCTGTTTTTTTTTTTTTTTTATTATACTTTAGGTTTTAGGGTACATGTGCACAATGTGCAGGTTTGTTACATATGCATCCGTGTGCCATGTTGGTTTGCTGCACCCATTAACTCGTCATTTAGTATTAGGTATATCTCCTAATGCTGTCCCTCCCCCCTCCCCTCACCCCACAACAGTCCCCGGAGTATGATGTTCCCCTTCCTGTGTCCATGAGTTCTCATTGTTCAATTCCCACCTATGAGTGAGAACATGCGGTGTTTGGTTTTTTGTCCTTGCGATAGTTTACTGAGAATGACAATACCTCTAGGCATGGAGCTTTTCTCTGGAGCTCAGAGTCAGGTCAGCTCCCTCCGTTTACAGTGAGGCTTCCATGCCCACAGAGCTGCGGATGGGAGCAGCTCCAAGTCTAAATGCCATAGACCACACTATTCTTATCAAGGTTTGGTAGTTTTTGACCATTCAAAAAAAGCTTTTGGGGGAGGGGTTTTGCAGAGCTCCTCACCTTACCATTCCAGAAGCTCCACCTCTGGACAAGTGATTGTTTTTTCTTTTTTAAGAGACTGGGTCTCACTCTGTCACCCAGGCTGGAGTGCAGTGGTGTGGATCACAGCTCCCTGCAGCCTCTAGCTCCTGGACTCAATCAATCCTCCCACCCCAGCCTTCTGAGTAACTGGGACTACAGGCATGAACCACTACACCTGGCTAATGTAAAAAAAAAAAATATTTTTAGAGACAGGATCTTGCCATGTTGCCCAAGCTGGTCTTGAACTCCTGGCCTCAAGTGATCCCCCCACGTCAGCCTTGCAAAACACTGGGATTACAGGGCATGAGCCACCATGTCTGGTCTGGACAAGTGACTTTTGACAAAAGTCAAAATATTGAGAGAGGGTAGTATTTTTAAACAAATGGTGTGGAAACATTTGAATATCCATAAGCAAAAACAAAACAAAACAAAAACAAAAAAGAACTTGGATCCATATTTCACACCATATAAATCAAAATAGATGCTAGATCTAGATGTAAAACTTAAACCTTTAGAAGAAAACACAGGAAAAAATCATTGTAATCTTTGGTTAGGCAAGGATTTCTTAGATACAGCACTCAAAGCACAACCCAGAAGTGAACAAATGGAAAGAATGGACTTCATCAAAATAAGCAGTTCTGTCCTTCAAAAGACACTCTTAAGAGAATGAAAAGACAATCCAGAGACTGGGAGAAAACCTTTGCAAGGATAATGGACTGATAGTGAAGTTACACCCAGAATATATTTTTAAAAACTCTCAGTGCTTAACAATAAAAAAAAAATAACCCAATTGATAATGGGCAAAAGATTTAAACAGACACTTCATCAAAGATTCTCAATAAAAGATGATCAATATTATTAATCATTAGGGCAATGTAAATTAATATCACAATATCACTTCACATGTACTAGGATAGCTATAATAAAAAAGACTGATAATAATAAGAGTTGGTAAGGATGTGGAGAAACTGGAACCCTCATACATTGATAGAATGTAAAATGGTGCAGTCATGTGAGGAACAGGCCTAGTCTCAGGTCTCAGCCATCACTCATCTATCCTGGGGAGATACTACAATGGTTTGGAGGACAAGAAAATAAAAACGAAAACTAAAACTGACATATCACTATATGCCCACCACTAATGGCTATAGTAAAAAAGATGGAAAATGCCAAATGGTGGCAAGTATGTGGAGCACTAGAACTTGCATACTGGGTTGGTGGGAGTGTACATTGGTACAACCACTTGAAAGCTGGTTTTATAACATATAGCTGAACATATGGATACACTTAGGTACATACCTAACAGGAATACATACATATGTTCACCAATACACAGCAGCACAATTCCTAATAGCCTAAGCTGCAAACAACCCAAATGTCTACAAACAGTAGAATGGATAAATTATATTGCAGCATATTCACAGAATGGGATACAACATGACAATGAGAATGAATTATCTACAACTATATGCAACATATGGATGACTCTCACATACATAATGTGAATGAAAGAAGACAGATGCTAAAGAGTATACTGCTCAATTATATGATACATAATTGACTCAATTTATATAAAATACAAAACAGGCAAAATGAATCTATGCTGTGAGAAGCCAGGATAGTGTATACCCTTGGGCACTTGCCTGGAAGGGAAAGTGGGGAAGGCTTCTGGGGTGCTGGTCACATTCCGTTTCTTGATCTGAGTATGTTCAGTTTTTGAGAATGCACTGAGCTGTATGTTTATGATATATGCATTTTCTGTATACATTATAGTTTAATAAAAAGATTTTAAAATAAAATAAAAATACAATTATATGCTACAAAGTTCCTTTTTATGAGTATTGTAAAAAATGTTTAAGAGAAAATGAGAACGTGTGTATATATCAGTGTTAAAAAAGAGCAGTGCTCTTTCTTGAGAAGTCTTCCAGTTATTCAACTATGATAAACTGTAATTATGTCTTAGAATAACTAATTGCAATGCAACATGACTTTATCCCATAGCAGTCTACACAAAACTACCCTTAATGTGCATGTAGGAAATGAATATACCTTAACCAAATAGGAAGAAAAACAAAATATTAGGAAGTGAAACTCAATTTTTCAACCATTCTTTTTCAAACAGGAATCCCAAGGAAAGCAGGGGTGTTGGTGGTTTAGCCTGAAAATCTAGAGTGCTGTGGATCAGTTCCATTGTCGTAGGGTCAGTTACTGAGGGGATCAGGAATCTATGGCCTGCAGCTTATGCAAATGACAGCTTTGGGGACATAGGTTAGAAGGCATGCATACCTCTTATACGGTATGACTCACCTGCTCTCCCAGCAGGAAATTAATAATGAGACAACTACCTTTATATGTCTGTATCATTCAATGACTATATTTCTGTAACATAGGCTAGAGCTAGGCCTAATTTCTCAATTCATAAAGTTATACCTTTAAATTTAAAAATTCTGTTGCACTTAAAATATATATACCATGAGGACTTCCCAAGGGAAGAGAAAAAACAGTTTTTCATGGGAATCTTTTCTGTGTCTTAAGTGCCAATGATCACAAAAACAGATATCTGCATTCCCAAGTAGGTTTTCTGCCTTGATGTCAGTGCCCTGCCAGTGTTTGGACAACGAAAACTCTTCTCCTCAACCTAGAAATTTGAAAAAGTTTTTCCCAGTAGTGAGTACTTTTATGTCCCAGGATATGCTGAACTAATCAGTACTGAATTTAAAAAGTTCTTTATCCAAAAAGTGAAGCATAAGAGATGACAAGTCATCTCCTCAGGTCTTAATTCTACTATTTCCAGGAGCTCAAGAGGTCTGTATGAATCATGTCACCAAACATGACTTTCACTCAAATGCTTTCTCTAAAGGCTCTTCCTATGCATAGAATTGCATATACACTGTGGTGATGCAGGAACTTGTCTTTCCAGTGGACTGAAGGATACTTGGCTCTGTTTGCCTTCAGCTCACTCAAGCCTCAGTCTCTCATATCCATTTCCCCCTGCACAACGATTGCAGCAACAGGCCTTCCTCCTCCCTACTATTAGATACCTGATGCATACCCAATTGTGATTTCCAGGTGAAGACTTTCTCAGTCACTGGCTTTATAGCGTTTTTCTCCACTATGCGTTTTCTGGTGTTTAATGAGATTCGATCTGTCAGTAAAGGCCTTCTGACATTCTGTACAAGCATAAGGTTTCTTTCCTGTATGAATTAACTGATGCATACTTAGTGTGGCTTTCTGGATGAAAGCTTTCCCACATTTACTACATTCATAGTGTCTTTCTCCAGTATGAGACTTCTGATGTATATTGAGGCGTGACTTCCAGGTGAAGGTTTTCCCGCAGTCACTGCATTCATAGGGTTTCTCCCTAGCGTGGATTTTCTGATGTGTTATGAGATTTGATCGGTCAGTGAAGGCCTTTCCACATTCAGCACATATATTGGGCTTTTCACCTGTGTGGATTTTCTGATGCACACGGAGTTGTGACTTCTTAGTGAAGCATTTCCCACAGTCGCTGCATTCATAAGGCTTCTCTCCAGTATGGATTCTATGATGTGCAATGAAGTGCGATTTCTGGATAAAAGCCTTCCCGCATTCAGGACAAACGTAGGGTTTCTCTCCTGTATGGATTCTCTGATGCACGCTTAGTGTTGATTTCTGGATGAAGGCTTTCCCGCAGTCCTTGCATTCATAGTGTCTCTCTCCAATATGAGATTTCTGATGTATTTTGAGGCGTGACTTCCATATGAAGGCTTTTCCACAGCCGTTGCACTTATAGGGTTTCTCTCCAGTGTGAGTTTTCTGGTGTTTAATGAGATTTGACTGGTCAGTAAAAGCCTTTCCACATTCAGCACACATATAGGGTTTTTCCCCAGTATGAGTTTTCTGATGTGTGGTGAGGTTTGTCCTGTGAGTGAAGACCTTTCCACATTCCGTACATATATAGGGTTTCTCTCCGGTGTGAATTCTTTGATGCACATGGAGTTGTGACTTCTTAGTGAAGGATTTCCCGCAGTCACTGCATTCATATGGTTTTTCTCCAGTATGAATTCTCTGATGTGTGTTGAAATGTGATTTCTGGATGAAGGCCTTCCCACAGTCAGCGCATACATAAGGTTTCTCTCCTGTGTGGATTCTCTGATGCATCCTGAGTGCTGATTTTCTTGTGAAAGCCTTCCCACATTCATTGCATTCATAGTGTTTCTCTCCGGTATGAGTTTTCTGATGTATACTGAGGTCTGAGTTCTGGGAGAAGCCTTTTCCACATTCACGGCATTCATAAGGTTTTTCTCCTGTATGAATTCTCAGATGTCTAAAGAGGTCTGATCTCTGGAAAAAGGCTTTTCCACATTCACTGCATTTGTAGGGTTTCTGCCCAGTATGAATTTTTTGATGTGTAATGAGGTTTGATTTGAGGGTAAAGACTTTCCCACATTGAGTACACAGATAGGGTTTTTCTCCTGTATAAACACTCGGATGTACATCAACCTGGGGTTTCTGGGGGAAGACTTTGTTGCTTTTGTCACATTCATGGGACTTTTCTCCAGCATGAATTCTCTGATGCTCAAACAGATGTGACTTCTGAGTGAAGCCCATTACACATTCAGTACACACATAAAGCTTCTCCTCAGGATGAATTTTCTGATGGTGGGTGGGAGCTTGTTTGTGGCTGAGATGTTTTTCATAGTGATCATGTTCACAGGAATTTGCTCCTGTCTTAGAATTCTCATTCTTAGTAGCGGAAGGGCTACGGGGGAAATTGTTACTATTTCCAAAAATCTTGCCAAGGTTCTTTGTTGCACTGTTTCTATTATGATTATGTGAGTTTAAAGTATGCTTCAAAATTGTGTCACAGTTATGGAGTCCTTTAATTGAAGGAACAAGCTTGGTAGTCACATGAATTATTTTTTCAATGTTTTTAGGTTCATAGCCCCTCTCCTTAATCAATACTTTCACATGACTTAAAAGGTTATTCTGGTTTTCCTGACGTTGCTCTAGCTGGTCATTATCTTGCCACAGTTCTTCTAAAATAGAACACAATGAATCTTCTCCTATGGGTTGATCAAATCTCTCACAGTGGAAGAAAATTCCTCCAGGAATTCCCTGTTGCTGCATTTTCCCAATAGCCTCACCTAAAAAGAAAAAGAAAGAAATGAAAACGACACAAAGAACAATTAGCAGAGGCTAGAGGGGACATGTAGTTCAGACAGGATGAACACAGATAAATGGAAGAGCCCATAGGGCAATATAGTAGCAATAATGTAGTGACACAATATTCTTATAGAACACTTAATAAATGCAAAACAACTGTATACCATTTATGATGCAGAGAGACTGTTACAAGTGCTTTACACGAAACAGCCCATTTAATCCTCACTAAACCCTATGAGGTAGCTACGATTATCATTTGTTTTACAATTGAGAAAACAGAGGCACAGAGAAGTCATGCAACTTGCTGAATATCGAATAGCTAAATAAGTGGGAGAGATGGGATTTGAACCCTGGGAGTCCAGCTCCACTATGTAAGAGGCCTGGATTGTGAGTAGAGTAACCAGAAGAAACTGCAGCCTGTGAGGGGGAAGCCTGGCATGGAAGAAATATTTCAGAATGTATGTTCTTAATACATATCAGCTCCACCACTTTACTAAGCTCTCTGCTTCTTCTTGCTTTTCCCTCTATACCATTATGAGTGGAGCCCTTCAAATTTAATGTTAATTTGAACATTAAATCTATATGCCTCAAACACCAATTCCTTTATATCTATAGGAAAACTAGTTGCAACACGCCATCCTGACATAGACAAACAGTGAATAGACATCTGCACTCCAACTTTATAACCAGCTGCAAGTTTCTTTTCTTTCTTTCTTTTTTTTTTTTGAAATGGAGTCTTGCTCTGTCACCCAGGCTGGAGTGCGGTGGTGTGATCTCGGCTCACTGCAACCTCCACCTCCCGGGTTCAAGCAGTTCTCCTGCTTCAGCCTCCCGAGTAGCTGGGATTACAGGCATGCATCACCACGCCCAGCTAATTTTTGTATTTTTAATAGAGACGGGGTTTCACCATGTTGGCCAGGCTGGTCTTGAACTCCTGACCTCAAGTGATCTGCCCACCTTGGGCTCCCAAAGTGCTGGGATTACAGGTGTGAGCCACTGTGCCGGCCCCAGCTGCAGTTTCTATTGGTTCCAGGAATACATGCTTATAACAAGGCGTGTAAAGAGGAAAGGGAAAGCTATCTGTGGTAGAATCTGCAGGCCCTCCCCTGAGATCTATTCTCTCCTTCTTTCACAGGAATAGAATGTAGCTGGGCCTTACATCCACTGGCCTCGCTGTGTTCTCACCAGTGGAATATGAGCAGAAGTGATATATGCTACTTGCAGGCCAGCCTTAAGACAGTGGGCAAATCTCCTCTATTTCCTCTTCCCTCTTCCCACTGGACTCCACAGTGACCCATCATTAACCAGGCAGGTGACAACAATGCCCCAGGAGATGTCAGAGGAGTGACTTAGAACATGGTCCCTGAATGACCCGTCAGGATTAGAGCTGACTTGTTGAACTGGACCCATTCACCTCAGAATTATCATGTAGGGGAAGACATACATCTATATTTAGCCTCTTGTTTTGTTCCTCCATGCATATCCAAAATGTATTGTCTTTCTAAATATTAGCTCTAATTTTGGTATACCTCTAGGGAGCTTATGTTTGCTATGAATTTGTAAAGCAGACACTGTACCATTCATATTGATACTCAGTTTGGCACAGTTTTATAACAGAAAGGACAAATACACAAAGGGTGAGAGTGTTAATATTTCATGCAGTCATCCTCCCTTTCCAAATATAATGTATGTTCCTTTGAATTCCTCTGAGCAGACACTTGAAAATTTCATCTGAAAGAGGAAAAATCTCCTTCTCTGCCTATATCCCCAAATTCAATAAATTCATTTACTAAATATTTTCTACATGCTCCACTTCAGAAAACTGAAGAATAAGTGTGCTGGTTATCAATGTTTTGCCTCTCAGTTCCAAATTCACCCTTCTTTGCCTGCTCAACAAAAACGGATCTGGCCCCAGTTACCCTGATGTGATTATTACACATCGTATGCCTGTATCAAAATATCCCATGCAGGCTGGGTGCGGTGGCTCATGTCTGTAATCCTAGCACTTTGGGAGGCCAAAGGGGGTGGATCACTTGAGGCCAGGAGTTTGAGACATGGCAAAATCCCATCTCTACTAAAGATACAAAAATTAGCTGGGCATGGTGGCATGTGCCTGTAATCCCAGCACTTTGGGAGGCCAAGGCGGGTGGATCACCTGAGGTCGGGAGTTAGAGACCAGCCTGGTCAACATGGCAAAACCCCATCTCTACTAAAAATACAAAAATTAGCCAGGCATGGTGGCATGCACCTGTAATCCCAGCCACTTGGGAGGCTGAGGCAGGAGAATCGCTTGAATCCGGGAGGTGGAGGTTGCAGTGAGCCAAGATTGCACCACTGCACTCCAGCCTAGGTGACAGAGCGAGACTCTGTCTCAAAAATAAAAAAATTCCAAAACCCCCAAATATCCCATGTACCCCATAAATATATATACTTATGTACCCATAAAAATTAAAAATTTTAAAAGTGGATCTTGATCTCTTTAAATATTTTTTTCTTCTGCCAGCTGGCACAATATTAAACTTTGTCAGTGTAAGATGCTAGAGAGACACTGCAGGAGGAGGAGGGTTTGCTTCCTGGTTCTAGGGGGCTCACTCAGCAGGCTCATCCAGCAGGGGCAGGCTGTCTAGCACCAGGCTCATGTAGTGTGGGCATCTTTGCCAACATCTGGCTCCTGACGCACATGTAGTGTCCCCAGTACCCAGATCTCGCGGTCTTCTCTAGAGCTCGGCTCCTGCAGTGTGGGTGACTTCTCCAGCACCCAGCTTCTGCAGCTCATATGGCTTCCCAAGCACCTAGTTCCTGCAGGCCCCCACAGTGCTGTACAGTCAGCAGCACCCAAAACCCCCCAGTTTACTCTCAGACGATTTGTAGTGGAATCGCTCCAGTGAGTCACCTCCGTATCAACAGCTTTCCCTGGAATCCTAGAGGGCAGGTTTCCAGCAAGTTCCACCAGCACAGCACCACAGCAAGTATTCTACCTGCCTTGAACCATGGTTGTGCCCTCCCTATAAGGTCTGAATTTCATCCCTGGGAAGTAGGGAGCCTCTTCCTTGGATGCTCGCTCACAACCCTAGAAGAACCTGCTGTGCTTTCTATCTGCTATTCCTTTATTCTTCAGAGTTTCTTTTTTTGCTAGCAAATCCCTCATTATTCCAGTCCCATGGCTCACTGCAACCTCCGCCTCCTGGGTTCAAGCGATTCTCCAGCTTCAGCCACCTGAGTAACTGGGATTACAGGCGTGGGCCACCACGCCCAGCTAATTTTTGTATTTTTAGTAGAGATGGGGTTTCACCATGTTGGCCAGGCTGGGCTTGAACTCTTGACCTCAGGTGATCCACCTGCCTTATCCTCCCAAAGTGCTGGGATTATAGGTGTGAGCCACCACGCCCGGCTGCAAAGAATCTTTATGTTAACCATTCTCCGTTCACATTAGTCTGTGGTTTCTCCCTCGGTAAGACCCTGAGTTATACTATAAGAAATAGGCTCTTCATGTATACATATTTCAAAACACCATGTTGTACGTGATAAATACATACAATTCTTATTTGTCAAATTAAGATTTTTCTATAAAAAGAAATAGGCTCTTTTTTCTTAAATTCTTTTTTTGAAATAGAGATGGAATCTTGTTGTGTTGCCCAGGCTGGTCTTGATCTCCTGGCCTCAAGTGATCCTCCCGCCTCGGCCTCCCAAAGTTCTGGGTTTACAGACATGAGCTACCACACTCAGCCTGAAACAGGCTCTTAATTCCGGAGACTTTCTAAAAACATAGAGGTAAAAGCCTCAGTTACCATATATGCTAAAATCCTGTGATTTTCTCAGAATTCTTGTGGGATGGAGGACGAGAAAAAGGAAAGAGCCATACAGGCTGGAATAATTAAGAGCCATTTTGTGAGACAGGTGAGAACTGATCACAAGGTGGAAAATGTCTCATCTGAATAGACAGAGAACAGAATAAACAGTCAGATTCAGGGAGGACTATCAGATATAGTTAACATTAAGAAAATATTAAAAATGGAGTTGAGCAGAGGTTACAGAAAATATACAGATACGAGTTGAATTGGAAATATGTGGCCATGTTGTTTATCTCTTTGAAATAAGAGTTTAATTGTCATATACTAGGTAATGGAGAACAATTGTAGGTTTGTTTCATAATGCTCATGACAGAGAAATAGAATGTTTTAGGTAAAGATATCGGTCATTAGCATTTAATATGAAATAGTAAAAACAATGGAATCAGCAAATCAAATCAGGAATAGAATAATTACAATTCAGGCAGCAGAAAACATGGAACTGGCCGGGCATGGTGGGTCACACTTATAATCCCAGCACTTTGGGAGGCTGAGGCAGGCAGATCACTTGAGGTCAGGAGATTGAGACCAGCCTGGCCAACATGGCAAAACCCCATCTCTACTAAATATACAAGAATTAGCAGAGTATGGTGGTGCACATCTGTAATCCCAGATACTCAGGAGGCTGAGGCAGGAGAATCGCTTGAACCCAGGAGACATATGCTGCAGTAAGCCGAAATGGCACCACTGCATTCCAGCCTGGGTGGCAGAGTGATACTCTGTCTCAAAAAACAAAAAAGGAAAAGAAAAAGACTGAACAGGAGAAAAGTTCCCTAGGGAAACCTTGCTTATGGGGAAAATGAGGAAGAGAAGGCTGAAAAAGGGGCAAATAATAAATGGGATGCAGATCAGTAAGAAACAGACAATTGAGGAGGCACAATAGAAACCAGGGCAATGTTATGAACAAGGTAATTCATAGGAGGGAAGCTCAAAGAGGTATCAGGTAAATCATGAAATGTCCAAATTAAAAATGAGATACCCTACTGTTGCATCACGAGGTTAAAAAAAAAAAGAGAGATACCCCTTTATACCCACTATTGACCAAAAAATGAGAAACTCTGGTACTACTAATTGTTAGCAGAAACACTGGGGAAGCCAGAACACTTGTACAGTGCAGCTAATCTGAGAATAATATGGTGGTACTCAGTCCTATTCTGGATGAGATACTCCATGATTAGGCGCAAATCCTCTCTTCTCTACACATCCCTGAGAAATTCTCATACCTTGTAAGGAAACATTTATGTAGAAGTTGATTACAGAATTGTTTGTATTAGATGGGACTTGGACACAATGCTCAGCGTCCATGACTAGGTGAGTGGTTAAGTATGATGTGGTGCTGGGGACACTGTGAAATACTATGTAGCAATTTGAAGAACAAAGCCAGACAAACATACTAAAATATGGAGAGACCATAGGAATGAGTGAAAAAAAAGGAACAGAATTGAGAAACATAATACAATATGTTTTATATATAATAAAAATACATACTCATAAACCAATACTTCAGGCTTTAAGAGAATATCACACAATTTCAAGGTTCAAACACATTAGATCAGCTGCCCATGGAAGGAGGCATAAAGAATGGATATGGAGAATTGGAATAAAAGAAAAGACCTGGCCGGGCGCGGTGGTTCATGCTTGTAATCCCAGCACTTTGGCAGGCCGAGGCGGGCAGATCACCTGAGGTTAGGAGTTCGAGACCAGCCTGACCAACATGGAGAAACCCCATCTCTACTAAACATACAAAATTAGCTGGGAGTGGTGGTGCATGCCTGTAATCCCAGCTACTAGGGAGGCTGAGGCAGGAGAATTGCTTGAAACTGGGAGGTGGAAGTTGCAGTGAAATGAGATCACGCCATTGCACTCCAGCCTGGGCAACAAGAGCGAAACTCCGTCTCAAAAAAAATAAATAAATAAAAATAAAAATAAAAAGACCCGTAATCCCAGCAAAGGTCTGTAATCTCAGCACTCTGGGAGGCCGAGTCAGGCAGATCAGTTGAGCCCAGGAGTTCGAGTCCAGCCTGGCCAACATGGTGAAATCACGTCTCTACAAAAAATACAAAAATTAGCTGGGCATGGTGGCGTGTGCATGTAGTCCCCACTATTTGGGAGGCTGAGGTGGGAGGATCGCTTGAACCTGGGAGGTGGAGGTTGCACTGAGCCGAGATCATGTCACTGCACTCCAGCCTGGGCCACAGAAATTTTAAAACACTTGGATGTACAAGAAAAGACTAAGATGGGGGGCAGGGGTACAGTAGGAAGAATAAAAAGGTCCTAGATAAGACAGGGTGGTATGTGATACAGAGTACAGAGACTAGAGACAGCTCTCTTGCCAAAAGGCCAATCAAAGAAGACAATAATGTGGCAAGGGTCATACATGGAAATGGCATTTAGGTATTTGAGGGCTATTGTCAACTATCTCCAACTGACTCCAAAAGTTTAGAACTTTCAAGATGGGTTATCTTCAGAGTGTTTCAAAGGCATCGGGCTTTCCTAGGGAAAGTGACACTGACTTCCATGTCCCCATCTGTCTGGGTCATGCTCACTCACCTGAATAGCTCTGATGTGGGGCTTCCCCCTCCAGCGTCCACGGCCCCTCTCCTTGCTCCAACTTGAAGGTGGCCTCTGACTTGGGAACTTGGTACCCTGTTAACAGGACATGATACACGATTGGGTCCAGCTGATTGGGTTTCAGGGACCTTTCAGTGACACTTTCCCTTTGCTTTTCAGAAAAGTAAACACATTTCACTGGGAACAGAGTAATAATCACAGAGGTGAAAAGGAACTGAATCCCAGACAAATCCAGGATGACACCATCATATAGGTTAGGTGTCGGGCAGCACTCAGCAGCCGAGAATGGAAATACCCTCATTAGCAGATGCATAGGGCGGCCGTGCTTACCCACTGAGAGCAGGTGGCTGTAGTTCTCTAGTGTCACATCCCAGTACAGGCGTCTCTGGGCAGGGTCCAAGTGCTGCCACTCCTCCCTGCTGAAGTCCACAGTCACGTCCTCAAATGACACTGAAGCCTGTAACGACACAATCCTGTTCAAGGCAGCATGGTCAGCACTGGGGGATGGAAGAAGGTAGACAGCAAGTTGTTTTTAATGCTTTTTACCATAATGTATCACGTAGGGGCTTCACTAAGTACTTAGTTTTGTATTTTATTTTGTGAGAGCAAAAAAACTTATTAAAGTATCTTGACATTTGTTGTGTACTACATTAATTCATTTATTCGTTCATTCTCTTTTCAAAATGAGGATTTTAAATGGGCTCTCTTTAAGTCCTCCAGCTAACTTAAAAACAAGATACTGGCCGATTATGTGTCAGATGATGTGCTAGGCAATGGTGATAAAGAGTTGAATAAAATATAAAGTAACTTAAAGACTTGGATAACCAACAGAAGACACAAAGAGAGCTTTAGGAATTTGGAAGAAAGTATAGGAGGTATAAGGTTAGAATTCATACAGAGTGGGGCAAGAGTTATCTAGAAGGGAGAAGCATGAGCAACAGTGTGGAGAAAGGAAAATAGAAATATACATGGTGGATACTGGGAACTGCAAGTAGTACCATATAAAGGAAAGGAGTCTGTGTAGTATATTGAGAAGGTGACTATGAGGAAAATCCAGTAGAGATATACTAGCATCAGAAAAAGGAACAAGTCTTTTTTTCTAATAGAGAATGGACTGCAATTTATATGCAGGAAAAGACATGATTGTAATTGTGTGATTTCAAACAGTATTCAGCATACATCAGGCTGGGCACGGTGGCTCACTCCTGTAATCTCAGCCCTTTGAGAGGCCGAGGCGGGTGGATCACCTGAGGTCAGGAGTTCGAGACCAGCCTGACCAATATGGTAAAGCCCCGTCTCTACTAAAAATACAAAAGTTAGCTGGGCGTGGTGGCGCACGCCCGTAATCCCAGCTACTTGAGAGGCTGAGACAGGAGAATTGCTTGAACCCAGGAGGCAGAGGTTGCAGTGAGCCGAGATTGTATCACTGCACTTCAGCCTGGGTGATACAGAGTGAGACTCCGTCTAAAAAAAAAAAAAGGATTGATCACGAGGAATGTTTGAAATGGGTGAGTCCAGATCAGTCTGGAGATGCTCTACAGAGTTTATATGAGAGAATAAGACAATCTGGACTTAAGGCAGTGGTTGTCATGGGCAAGTAAAAGAAGGTGTTGGCCAGGCGCGGTGGCTCATGCCTATAATCCCAGCACTTTGGGAGGCTGAGGCAGGCGGATCACCTGAGGTCAGGAGTTCGAGACCAGCTTGGCCAACATGGCAAAAACCCCGTCTCTACCAAAAATACAAAAATTAGCCGGGCATGGTGGGCGTCTGTAATCCCAGCTACTTGGGAGGCTGAGGCAGGAGAATTGCTTGAACTCAGGAGGCAGAGGTTGCAGTGAGCTGAGATCACGCCACTGCACTCCAGCCTGGGTGACAGAATGAGACTCCATCTCAAAAACAAACAAACAAACAAACAAACAAAAAGAAGGTGTTCATGCTGTGTTTTAAAGAGCCTGAATTATGGGAGTGAGAAAAAGAAAGAATTCTAGGGCAATTCTCAGTTATCGGTTTTGTACAACCATGCAGACGGTGGTGTTATATACTGAGAGGGGCTAGTAGATTAGGAAGGGAGTGGGGAAGAGAATGAAACATAATGTTACATTTTGTCCATGTTGAAATAAAGGTGGTAAAACATGCAGGGAGTTATACAATGAGTTTTGGGGCTATTGTAGAGGTAAGATTTGGGAGTTCTCATATAGAGCTGGGAAACAGATGAGACGAACCAGGAAGGGCACACAGATAGAGACCATACAGAAACCATCTCTTACAGGCCATCTCTAAACCAAGTGTATTTAAGTCAGAAATCAGTAATAAGACGAAACTTTTCAGAAATAATCATTTTAAAGTTTAAAAATACAGTTCGAAATAACTGATCGTCTAAGAAGATACACTAAATATCAATGTAATCAGTACACGTAAGAATTTATTGGATTAAGAAATGGTGACTAAAGTGCAAATTAGGGTCTTCAGTGCTCATATTACAAAAGAATAAAGTCCAAAATTCCATGCATTAAGCATCGAAATAAAGACATTATAAAAATAACAATAGAGTAAAGCCCAAGAGAAAAAAATCTTTAAAAAACAGAAATCAATACATTCAATGCCATCCCAATTGAAATCACAACAGGATTTTTGTAAAATCTGACAAACCAATTCTAAAATTTCTGTGGAAGTGCAAACGGCCAGGAATAGCCAAGGCATTTTTTTAAAAAATTATTTTGTATCTTATTTTCAGAGACATGGTCTCGCTTTGTCACGCAGGCAAGGGTGCAGTGGCGCAACCACAGCCCACTGCAGCCTCAACCACAGGCATACGTCACCATACCCTGCTTGTTTTTTTTTTTTTTTTTTTTTTGTATTTTGTAGAGACAGGGGTCTCCCTATGTTGCCTAGGCTGGTCTAGAACTCCTGGCCTCAAGTGATCCTCCTGCCTCAGCCTCCTAAAGCACTGGGATGGCAGGCATGAGCCACTGTGCCCGGCCTGCCAAGACGCTCTTGAATAGTTAAAGCGATGTGGGAGGACATGCTTTACAAGACCTCAAGACTTACAAAGCAATGGAAATTTAAGACATTGTTGTCCTGGTGCTAGGATAGACAAATAGTCCATTGCAACAGAATATAGAGTACAGGCCGGGTGCAGTGGCTCACGCCTGTAATCCCAGCACTTTGGGAGGCTGAGGCAGGTGGATCACTTGAGGTCAGGAGTTCGTGACCAGCCTGGCCAACATGGAGAAATCTCGTCTCTTCTAAAAATACAAAAATTACCTGGGCATGGTGGCACATGACTGTAGTCTCAGCTACTTAGGAGGCTGAAGCAGGAGGATCACTAGATCCTGGAAGGCGGAGGTTGCAGTGAGCCGAGACCGGGCCACTGCACTCCAGCTTGGACAACAGAGTGAGACTCAGTCTCAAAAAAAAAAAATAGAGTACAGAAACAGACCCACATAAACAGTTACCTGATTTATGCCAAAGGTGTCCAGGCAGATAGTGAGGAAAAATATTTTCAACAAATGTTGCCAGGGCGTGGGCGTGGAGGCTCACACCTGTAACCCCAGCACTTTGGGAGGCTGAGGCAGGTGGATCGCTTGAGCTCAGGAGTTTGAGACCAGCCTGGACAACATGGCAAAATCCCATCTCTACAAAAAACACAAAAAATTAGCCAGGCATGGTTGCATGTGCCTGTAGTCCCAGATACTCAGAAGGCTGAGGTGGGAGAATCACCTGAACCCGGGAAGCTGAGGCTGCAGTGAGCCATGACTGTGCCACTGCACTCCAGCCTAGGTGACAGAGCAAGACCCTATCTAAAAAAAAAAAAAAGAAAGAAAGAAAAGAAGACAAGGTTGTGTATAGAAAAAATAAAATAAAATCTGAGCTCTATTTCACATCACATGCCAAAACAATAACAAATCGTTTGAACCTGGGAGGCAGAGGTTGCAATAAGCTGAGATCACGCCATTGCACTCCAGCCTGGGTGACAAAAGCGAGACTCCATCTCAAAAAAAAAAAAAAAAAAAAAAAAAAATCAATTCCAAGGCCAGGTGCAGTGGCTCATGCCTGTAATCCCAGCACTTTGGGAGGCCAAGGCCAAGGCAGGAGGATTGCTTGAGTCCAGGTTTAAAACCAGCCTGGGCAATATGGCGAGACTTGGTCTCTACAAAAAAAAAAAAAAAAAATATATATATATATATATATATAGCACACATATAAAAATTAGCTGAGTGGGGTGGCAAGCACCTGCAGTCTCAGATACTCAGGAGGCTAGGCTGGAAGATCTCTTGAGCCTGGAAGGTGGAGGCTGCAGTGAACCATGTTTGTGTCACTGTACTCCAGTCTGGGTGACAGAGTGAGATCCCATTTCAAAAGTATATATAAATTCCAGATGTATTATAGACTTAAATGTGAAAGGCAAAAACTATAAAGCCTTTAGAAAATAATACAGATGGCTATCTTCATGACCTTGAATTAGGAAAATAGTTCTCAAACATGAACCATGAAAACTGATAAGTGTTTCTACAACAAAGCTTAACTACTATTCATTTAAAACACAGCATTAAAAGAGAACAAAGGGAAAGCCACAGAGTAGGAGAAGATATCTCCAACATACATTATCAACAAAGGGCTCAGCTAGAAGATGTAGAGAACTTGTACAAACCAATAAGAAAAAAAGAGACCACCTAGTAGAAAAATGGGTGAAGCATTCATTTTACAAAAGAGGAAATCCAAGGCTTTAATAAACATAAAAAAAGGTTTAACCTTCTTAGTAGCCAGGGAATACAAATTAAAACCACAATGGATACCAGTACACAACCCCTAGAAAGTCTTAAATGAAAAAGACTGATAATACCAAGTGTTGAAGAGAATATGGTGCAAGAACTCTCATACTGCTGATGGAGGAGGTGGGAATTGCTACAACTGTGCTGGAAAGTATTTTGGCCCTAAAGTATAATGTTGAAGACATGCAGGCAATATGACACAGTGAGTCCACTCATGGAAATATATATGCCCACGTGGAATATGTGCACATGTACAACAGGAGATGCATTCAAGAATATTTATAGTGGCATTATTCAAAATATGTATAATATTTCATGATAAAAAGGTTTAAAAACAGTGATTTAAAAAAACCAGTATTCAAAAAAATCAGTATTCCATATATGTACAGTATCAACTGTCTTCATAAAAAAAAATTAAGGATATTTTCCTTTTCTTTTTTTTTTTTTTTTTTTT
>NW_026652282.1:42425759-42425899 GCF_009828535.3 Hylobates moloch
CAGGCTGGAGTGCAGTGGTGCAATCTTGGCTCACTGCAACCTCTGCCTCCCAGGTTCAAGCAGTTCTTGTGCCTCAGCCTCCTGAGTAGCTGGGATTATAGACGCCTGCCACAGTGCCTGGCTAATTTTGTATTTTTAGT
>NW_026652282.1:42425950-42435092 GCF_009828535.3 Hylobates moloch
GGCCTCCCAAAGTGCTGGGATTACAGGTGTGAGCCACCGTGCCTGGCCTCTTTTTTTACTTTTTTGAGATAGGATCTTGCTCTGTTGCCCAGGCTGGAATGCAGTGGTGCAATCACGGCTCACTGCAGCCTCAAACTCCTGGGCTCGAGGGATCCTTCCCACCTCAGCCTCCTTAGTAGCTGAGACTACAGGTGCACACCACCATGCCCAGCTAATTTTTAAATTTTATTTTTACTTTTTTGTAGAGACGGTGGTGCGGGAGGGTGTCTCACAGTGTTGCCCAGGCTGACCTCAAACTCCTGGGCTCAAGCAACCCTTTCACCTCGTAAGTAGTTGGATTACAGGCATGAGCCACAGCACCTGGCTGTAAAAACTTTTATTATATGCACTGGGAGCTGGTAGACAAAAAAACCACCCTCACCTGTCTATCCCTCCCTGAAGTCATGAAGGTCACATTAACAATGCCACATTCACATGCACAAACACCATGCCAGGCATTGCAAGCATTGACAGATGCAAGAGAAATACAGACAAGGTACACTGCCCAGAGATGTCCCTGTTTGGTCTCTTCCCCCACCAAAATAGAAGCTTTGGACTCCACCATGGCTGGGAAGGAATGTGTAGGGTGGTGAAAGAGGGCTCTGGAGAGATTTGGGTAGAAAGCTGATAACACAGACATGCCCAGATTCCAGCCTCACCTGCCACATATGAAAAGGTGTCATTTTTCCGGGCAGTATCTACCATGGAGGATGGCGTGTGTCCCTACCACCACAAGGACTCCTACAAGGACTTCCTCATCCTAGGTAACGGCCCCCATCCCAGTCCCTCATGGCTCTCCACTAGTCACACAGCAATGTCTCCATTCGGGGTCATCTCAGTCCCAGCACATTCTGCACCCTCACCCCTGGGGGTATACTCTGCTGCCAGGACTGGCTGCCAACTGCCCATTCTGTCCCTGATCCCTTAGCCACCTGCTCTGTCCTGCCCTGCAGCTGGTTGGGGGCTCAGGCCTCCTGCTTCAGGGCTGCTCTCACTCCTGCCTCAGCACACTTCTGTCACCTCCTGGTGTGATCTTGCCTTTCCACTCTGCCCCAGGCCTAAGAAAGGCTTCCAGGGCACATAGGAGCGTGGCTGGTAGTGAGCCTGGGCCGAGGGACCCAGCTGCTCTGCAGGTTCCCCCTGTGCTGGAGGTGCCCTGGTCTTTGCAGGATAATTTTCTGGGTGGCCTTGGACCAACCCAGTTGTCCCCTCTTTCTTGCTTGCAGTTCTCAAGAATAACTGTAGAATGTGCTGGAAATGGAACATCCTGAGCTGTGGAGGGACTGGCCCAAACAGGAGAGAGAGCCGGGGGCTCTCCTGCGAACAGGATGTCCAGTGCTTTAGCCCCGCACTTTGGGTGTGTGTTGGGGTGTCCTAGGGTATAAAACCCAAGGTGGGCTGCTTTCTGGGATCCCTCAGCTGTGGTGCAAGTGGGGCATGCGCAGATGAGACTCCAGCTGCACGAAGCAGCTTTCCTAAGCCTTGGGGGACCAGCTTGCAATGAATCGTAGGCTTCTGCTGTCCCTGGCTGCCTACCTGTAAATAATAAGCCTGCTCCATGTAACTTGTATGCATGGGTGTTTCTGTCTCATGGGACGTAGACAAGCTGGTAGCTAGTACGCAGGTACCCTGCTTCGGTCTTTGTGAAAAAAACATGAAGGATATTTTCTTTTTTTTACTTTTTTGAGACAGGGTCTTGCTCTGTTGCCCAGGCTGGAGGGCAGTGGTGCAATCATGGCTCACTGCAGCCTCAAACTCCCAGGCTCAAGGGATCCTTCTGGCCTCAGCCTCCTGAATAGCTGAGACTATAGGTGCACCCCACCATGCCCAGCTAATTTTTAAATTTTTAAATTGTATTTTTACTTTTACTCCTCCCTGTACATCTGAGTGTTTCCTGTTCCCCGGGACTGTTCTCTGTGGCCCTGCAACTGCTCTTCCCTCCCTCTGGCTTTCCGCGCTTCCCTTGCTGCTTCCTGTACAGCTGTTCGCTGCCTGCCCAGATCTGTCCCTGCTCCCTCTGCTGGTCCTTGTTCCCTCTGACTTTTCCTTGGTCCCTCTGTTTCCTATTCCCTCTAAATGTCTCTTGTTCCTTCCGAGTACCCCCATTCTTTTATCGCTTTCTTTGACTCTACCTGGATCGCTCTAACTATTCATGCCTCCTGTTTCCTGTTCTGACTGCCCTGTGATCCCTTTGTTGTCCCTCCAGCTGATGCTTGTTCTGTGGCACCATTCTGATTGTGTGCTAGTCTACCTGACTGTTCCCTGGTCCCTAAGGGCCTTTCTTGTTCCTTCCAGCTGTTCCTGGCTCACACAGACTGCTGTTGGATTCTGCTGACTAATCTCTAGTCTCCTGATTCTTCCCTGTCCTTGGACAGTTCCATGAGTACATTTCTTTCTTTCCATTCTTTCCTTCCTTTTCTTCCTCCCTTCCTGTTTCTGAGACAGGGCGTCACTCTGCCACCCAGGCTGGAGTGCAGTGGCACAATCATGGCTCACTGCAGCCTCCACCTCCCAGGCTCAGATGATCCTCCCACCTCAGTACCACCCTACCCGGCTGATTTTTTTTGTATGTATATATATATATATATATGTGTGTATGTATATATATGTGTGTGTATATATATATACATACACACACACACACATATATATACACAGACACATATTTATTTATTTATTTATTTGTTTATTTTGTAGACATGGGGTTTCACCATGTTGCCCAGGCTGGTCTTGAACTCCTGGCCTCAAACAATCCTCTAGCTTTGGCCTCCCAAAGTGTTGGGATTACAGGTGCGAACCACCATGCCTGGCCATTGAATACATTTCTACTATGCTCTCCCGTGATGTTCATGCATCTGGTCTGTGGACCACACTTTGAGTAGTACCTAACTAGCTAGCTTACGCCCTTACCCACTAAAGTGCACTACTGCGTGTTCTATGCCACGGCTGGATTCTGTACTTCCACTGCCTCCATTACTCACATTACATCTAACTATTGGCTGGTTCCTCTGATTGCTTCCTGGGTAGGGTGACCAAGTGTCTCAGTTTGCCGAGGAATGTTCCTGTTTTAGCACTGGAAGTCCCATGTCCCCTCAGTCACAGGCAAACCAGGATGGTCCTGGGAACTCTGGCTGTTTCCCAGCCTCTCCAACTGTGCCTTCACCCCAGTAACTACTGCATGGGCCCTCGGGCTGTTAACTTGCTTCAGTTATACCATTCTTTCTGGCTCTCCTCTATTCTCTCTAGCTGGCCACTGGTCAATCAGGCTGCTACCCCACACTGGATACATGTTTAATGCTCACTTGACCTGTTCCCTAGTTCCTCTGGTTACTTCCTGGGGCCTCTGGTGGACCCTCAGCCCCAAGCACATTTTGGCTGCTCCCTCTGACTGCCCCCCAGCCTCCGTGACCATTCCTTGCTCCAGGTGTTCCACAGTACTCTAGGCCATTCTGCAGCTTCAGAGGCTCTTCTCTCATCTTTCCACCTGTTCCATGGGTTCTGTCCCTTCCCTGATCCCTCTGCCCATTCTACAGCCTCAGCAATCGTCTCCTGGTTCCTCTGGCTGCAATCCATTCTCTGGGTCGTATTTCCCATTTCTTGTTCCCTGGTATTGCTGTCTTTTGCCTACACCGTCAAGCTCTCTTCTAAACCAAGGAACTGCTTCCTGGTTCCTCGGGAAGTTGCTTGTCCCTCAGGCTCATACCCAGTTCCTTGGATATGTTTGCCTTTTCCATTTTATCTGATTCTTCTGCTTCCTCACCCCTCTGGATACTGACTGCTCCGTCTGGCTGCTATTTGGTTCCTCTATTTCCTGGTACCTCCTCCTATTTCATGATCCTTCTCACTGTTCTTTAACCCTCGGCTCTTCCCTGCTCCTCAGTGATCACCACTTCTCCAGCCTCAGAAACTGTTTCTTGGTCTCTGGCTCCAGCGTCTGACTAATGTCCTGTTTGTTTCATTATTCTTCCACCTATACCCTGGACCCCTTGGCTATTCTTCATCTCTAGTAAGTGCACCATGGTCCCTGTTCCTTATTCCCTTGTGGCTCCTCCCAGCCCTCTTTACCTTACTGATCCCTCTGCTTCTTCTCCATCTTCAGCCACTGTTTCTTGGTACAACTGGCTGCTCCTCAAACCCTGGGGATATTTTTATTGGTTCCTAGGTATCTCTGCCTATACCCTGCTCCCTGATGTTAATGAAAAAACCAAGAACCTAACAAATAAATAAGTCAATAAATAATATTCCCCCCAGGGTCTCGGTCATTTCCATCTCTCGAGGTGGGTCAGAGATCTGTGGTTGGGAAAGAAGAGATAAATGGAGAAATGTGCCTTGCAGAGCCCAGAATCATTCATCTAGAAATCCCCACTATTGGCTGGGCAAGAGGCCATGTGCAGGAGTGGGGAGGACCACATTGTCATGGCCCTAACCTGTGGGTCCGTGACTGACATGATTGAGCAGAGCTTAGACAAGGTGGAAGTGTACTACTATCAAGCATTGATTCACTTGCTATTTAATGCCCCTATACCTTTGACTCAAAAACATAATTTCAATGACTTGGAAGAAAGATGTATTTATTTATTTACTTATTTATTTATTTTGAGACGGAGTCTCGTTCTGTCACCCAGGCTGGAGCACAGTGGTGTGATCTCGGCTCACTGTAGCCTCAACCTCCTGGGCTCAAATGATTCTCCGACCTCAGCCTCCCAAGTAGCTGCGACTACAGGTGCACACCACCACACCTGGCTAATTTTTGTATTTTTGTTGAGACAGGGTCTTACTATGTTGCCCAGGCTGGTCTCAAACTCCTGAGCTCAAGCGATCCGCCCGCCTTGGCCTCCCAAAGTGCTGGGATTACAGGCATGAGCCACGATGCCCAGCTGGCAGAAAGATTTAAATGTAGGAATTTTATCATAGCAGTTTTAATCACAATAGAAAACCTGAAATACCCTAAATGCACATTATTAGTGGACTGGTTGTGGGGAGATGGGGAGACATTGGTCAAAGTATACAAAGTTTTTGTTAGAGGGAATAAGTTTTTGAGATCTATTGCAGTTTGGTGGCTACAGTTAATAATGATGTAGTTACTTCAAATTGCAAAGAGAGCAGATTTTAAATGTTCACATCACCAAAGAAATAAGTCTTTGAGGTAATGGATATGTTAATTAGGTTGATTTAAATATTCTACAATGTATACAAATATCAAAACATCACATTGTACCCCATAAATATACATAATTATTATTTGTCAATTAAAAATAAAATATGCAGGGCATGGTGGTGACTCAACGCCTGTAATTCCAGCACTTGGGGAGGCCAAGGCAGGAAGATCACTTGACCCCAGGAGTTTGATACCAGCTGGGTGTGGTCCCATGTGCCTGCAGTCCCAGCTACTTGGGAGGCTAAGGTGGGAGGATCGCCTGAGCCCAGGAGGTTGAGGCTGCAGTAAGCTGAGATGGCGCCACTGCACTCCAGCCTGGGCAACAGAGGGAGACTGCCTCAGAGAAAAAACATTAAAATAAATAAATAAAATTAAAAAAATAGTGAACTGGCTAAATTATGGACATCATAAGTGTATGAAGAAAAATACTTGCTGCTTAGCAAATTATGTTAAACTGCCCAGTTAAAAATGAGGTAACCAAAGAGTATGATTCTGTTTTAAAACTTTAGCGATATATGTGTATGTGTATAGTATGTATGCACACTCTGGCCCCACACGTATACTCACACACACGCACATACAAAGGAAAAAAACAACTGAAAGGAAATACAGCTAAATGTTAACACTGGTTAACTTTGGATAATGTTGGAATGACAAGTAATTTTTTAGTTTCTTCTATTTGCTAACCTATACTTTCTAGTATTTTATTATGAAGTTATAAAATGACCAAAAAAAAATATTTAAAAGTTTAATATTATCCTAATGACTGCATGACCCTGAGTCCCTGAGATAATGAACCCTTCCAGAGCCAACAGCATCCACAGGTAGGTCTGAAAGGAGGGAGCTGTCGGGCAGGGTCTGGCTTGCTCGTGGTCCTCCTCGGCTTACAGAATCTCAATGGGAACTCTGATCTGAAAAGGAGCTCTCAGTGGGAAACCTGATCTCAGCTGTGGTGCGGTGAGGGTGGAAGACACAGTCAGGAGACCTGGCTCCAGTCTAGTGTTGTCACCGCCAACCTGAGAGGCCTGGGCGAGTCATGTGTCTTCTCGGGCATTTTATTCATCTTTTTTTTTTTTGAGTCTCACTCAGGCTGGAATGCAGTGGCATGATCTCAGCTCACTGCAACCTCCACCTCCCAAGTTCAAGCGATTCTCCTGCCTCAGCCTCCCAAGTAGCTGGGATTATAGGCATGCGCCACCACGCTCAGCTAACTTTTTGTATTTTTAGTAGAGATGGGGGTTCGCCATGTTGGTCAGGCTGGTCTTGAACTCCTGACCGCAAGCAATCCACCCGCCTCGGCCTCCCAAAGGTGCCGGGATTACAGGCATGAGCCACCGTGCCCGGCCATTTTATTCATCTTTGAAAGAAGGGACAGCCAGAAGGGCCCCAGAGACTGTGGTGGCCCTACTACCCTGCCAGTCTCTAAGTTCCAAAGAAAAAGGATTTTTCTCTACCTAAATCAGGATAGAGGAGAAATCACCAGATCCCCAGAGACCTGGGGGAAGGGGGCACTGCTGGGGATCAGCTGACATCTGTAAAGAGCCGATGGAGAGGGAAGGGTTGGTGCTGGGGTGGGGGATGGAGTCTCCCTGGCTATGGATAGTGGCTGCTTCTACCTGGACCTCACCCTCATTTGTCCTGCAGGGAGCTGTCCCCACTCCCTAGGCTGTAGGGCTCACCTTCCACATCCTCCCTCTCCTCTAGTGTAATCAGCCACGTTACACTGTCCACTGAAACACACGGGGCTCTGGATGTGGCCGCATCAGCCAAGTGGTGCTCACTCTCAGCGGGAGGACCCTGATCTGCCTCCAGGGTGGCAGGTCCGGAATCTGCCACTTCCTCTGACTCACCTGCTTCTGCCCTGAGGCCCTGGGGACAGGTCAGGGTATCTCCTCACTGAATGAATTCTTGCCTCTGGGGTCCTCTCCCTCCTCACCTCACATGAGCTGCCACGTCCCTCTGCAGCCAGGGCCGGGGACCATGGGGGAGAGTCCCCATTAGCTGCCATGTTCACGCTGGGCCTCAGCCCTCAGGCTCTCCTGCTGACAACCCCACTCTTCCCCAAGCTGGAAGCTGAGCTGGCATCTGTGGACTCAACCGGAGCTGCTGGGGCGAGGCAAGCAGTGGTCAGAAGGAAGATCCTGCAGTTTCCACTAAGAAGCCTGGCCCCTGGACTCTGCAGAGGCTCCAAGAAACCCTGGAAAGACAGTGTCCACATGGTCATCACTCCACGTTCACCCACAAATGTTTTCTGGTGGTGCCCAGGGGCCGCTCACTGTGCTGGATGCTGCGGAAGAGAAAAGTTCGGTAAAACCCACACCAAGTATTAAAGCAAAACATGGGGAAAATTCACAAGATCTGGTGTAAAATGAATGAGGGTTTATATTTAAGCTCTTCTATGTTCTAGCTAGAATTTGGGGAAGTCACTTTATGTGAAGTTTCATCTTATAACAGGATGAAAATACCTATCTCACAGGGTTGTTAGAATTAAATGAAATGATGCTTCTACACACACCTACTTGGTACCTGGAACATGCTCAACTCATATTAAATAGTGCTATTATTACAAGGTGCAAGGCATGTTTTATTAGGTACCTCATTTAATTTTCACACTCATCCTGTGGACTAGGCATTACTATTATTACTAATCCCATTTACCATCAGATAGAGCTGTTCAGAAATATTAAGAAATTTCCCCGAGGATCACTCAGATGAGGGGGAAGGACAAGGATTCAAACCAAGGTATGCCTGGCTCCAAAGCATACTTTCTTAACTACTGAGCCATTTGGTACTCTATCTATACATGGCAGAATCACAATAAACACTGTGGTTCCTGCTAGCTTCAAAGTGCTCTGGCTGAGGGGTGACCATGCCACTTGAGTATAAACTGAGCTTCTGTGTAATTCAGTGTACATTCTATGCAAAGGATAGAGCCCATCCTCTTCTGTCAAAGATGAAAACTCATACTTATCCCTTCCCATCAGGCCCTGAAAACCTGCAGGTCTGCACAGGCTCCCAAATCCCTATAGCCCACACTGTTGACAAAAAACTGTGTCCCAAATGGTGTCATCAACTGGTTTCCACAAGCTCCTCAAATTATCACCAACCCAGGCAGCACACCATCAATAGGATCAATGACTCCCATAAAACCCTCAGTAATAGAAGTTCTAGTCCATGACAAAGCAACTCACACAGTACTATAATAACCAATGTCCATAGGTCCCAATCCAGGCCCCCCCAAACTGACTTGTAATCCCTGTGAATCCCAGACTTGCAATCATTCACCACCTTAGCACCCCAATCAATAAACTCTCATGGACTGAATCGATGACCTCAGATACTGACATTTCCAACACTTCCAGGCAGAACCAACACGTCATTTACAAGGAAAAGGGATCACAATGGCACTAGATTTATTTGCAACAACAGAAGCCATGTTAGAAGAAAACTCTACAAATTATTGAGACAGAAGGACTGAGATCCAAGAATTCTAAACCTGCCCTAGCTAGATACCATTCTTTTGTCAGAGCAAAAGAAAGACAATTTTAGACATAAAAGCATTTCAGCATTTTATGCCAATATTCCAATCTCAGGAGAACACTCAAGGGAATAGTCTAAACAATGGTAAATGGAATAGAAGCAGAAACCTCAAAACAGGAAAGCAGTTTTGAGAAAGGATTCTTGCAATTGATATATAATTATATCTGGATAAAGAAAAACAATGTAACTGGGCATTTGTAGTAAATAAGGCTGTTACTATTAACTATGTGGAAATTTAAAAATTCCCTGGCCGGGTGCCGTGGCTCACGCCTGTAATTCCAGCACTTTGGGAGGCCAAGGTGAGTGGATCACGAAGTCAGGAGATCAAGACCATTCTGGCTAACACTGTGAAACACTAAAAATATAAAAAATTAGCTGGGCGTGGTGGCACGCACCTGTAGTCCC
>NW_026652282.1:42435112-42437573 GCF_009828535.3 Hylobates moloch
TGATGGCCAGTGATGATGAGCATTTTTTTCATGTGTTTTTTGGCTGCATAAATGTCTTCTTTTGAGAAGTGTCTGTTCATGTCCTTTGCCCACTTTTTGATGGGGTTGTTTGTTTTTTTCTTATAAATTTGTTTGAGTTCATTGTAGATTCTGGATATTAGCCCTTTGTCAGATGAGTAGGTTGTGAAAATTTTCTCCCATTTTGTAGGTTGCCTGTTCACTCTGATGGTAGCTTCTTTTGCTGTGCAGAAGCTCTTTAGTTTAATTAGATCCCATTTGTCAATTTTGGCTTTTGTTGCCATTGCTTTTGGTGTTTTAGACATGAAGTCCTTGCCTATGCCTATGTCCTGAATGGTATTGCCTAGGTTTTCTTCTAGGGTTTTTATGGTTTTAGGTCTAACATGTAAGTCTTTAATCCATCTTGAATTAATTTTTGTATAAGGTGTAAGGAAGGGATCCAGTTTCAGCTTTCTACATATGGCTAGCCCGTTTTCCCAGCACCATTTATTAAATAGGGAATCCTTTCCCCATTGCTTGTTTTTGTCAGGTTTGTCAAAGATCAGATGGTTGTAGATATGTGGCATTATTTCTGAGGGCTCTTTTCTGTTCTATTGATCTATATCTCTGTTGTGGTACCAGTACCATGCTGTTGTGGTTACTGTAGCCTTGTAGTATAGTTTGAAGTCAGGTAGTGTGATGCCTCCAGCTTCGTTCTTTTGGCTTAGGATTGACTTGGCGATGCGGGCTCTTTTTTGGTTCCATATGAACTTTAAAGTAGTTTTTTCCAATTCTGTGAAGAAAGTCATTGGTAGCTTGATGGGGATAGCATTGAATCTATAAATTACCTTGGGCAGTATGGCCATTTTTATGATATTGATTCTTTCAACCCATGAGCATGGAATGTTCTTCCATTTGTTTGTATCCTCTTTTATTTCATTGAGCAGTGGTTTGTAGTTCTCCTTGAAGAGGTCCTTCACGTCCCTTGTAAGTTGGATTCCTAGGTATTTTATTCTCTTTGAAGCAATCGTGAATGGGAGTTCACTCATGATTTGGCTCTCTGTCTGTTACCAGTGTATAAGAATGCTTGTGATTTTTGCACATTGATTTTGTATCCTGAGACTTTGCTGAAGTTGCTTATCAGAGAAATGCAAATCAAAACCACAATGAGATACCATCTCACACCAGTTAGAATGGCAATCATTAAAAAGTCAGGAAACAACAGGTGCTGGAGAGGATGTGGAGAAATAGGAACACTTTTACATTGTTGGTGGGACTGTAAACTAGTTCAACCATTGTGGAAGTCAGTGTGGCGATTCCTCAGGGATCTAGAACTAGAAATATCATTTGACCCAGCCATCCCATTACTGGGTATATACCCAAAGGATTATAAATCATGCTGCTCTAAAGACACATGCACACGTACGTTTATTGCGGCACTATTCACAATAGCAAAGACTTGGAACCAACCCAAATGTCCAACAACGATAGCCTGGATTAAGAAAATGTGGCACATATACAGCATGGAATACTATGCAGCCATAAAAAATGATCAGTTCATGTCCTCTGTAGGGACATGGATGAAACTGGAAACCATCATTCTCAGCAAACTATCTCAAGGACAAAAAACCAAACACCACATGTTCTCACTCATAGGTGGGAACTGAACAATGAGAACACATGGACATAGGAAGGGGAACATCACACACACTCCGGGGACTGTTGTGGGGTGGGGGGAGGGGGGAGGGATAGCATTTGGAGATACACCTAATGCTAAATGACGAGTTAATGGGTGCAGCACACCAACATGGCACATGTATACATACATAACAAACCTGCACATTGTGCACATGTACCCTAAAACTTAAAGTATAATAATAATAAAAAAAACACAAACAAACAAACAAATTCCCTGGGAAAATTTACTGAGTGAAATGAGGAGAAGGCAAATTACAAATTTCCATGGGCAGATATTGGTACCATATTATTTGGATTTAGTAATATAGAAAATACATACAATCATATTTGTAAGGAAGGTAAAGGCAACTACTAGCAGAAATTGATTAAAAAATAATCAAAATTCCAAACAATCAAAATTCAAAAGTAATAAAAACCTAAAAGGAGATTAAGAGAAACATGACCGAGGACGGGTGCAGTGGCTCACACCTGTAATCCCAGCACATTGGGAGGTCGAGACAGGTGAATCACGAGGTCAGGAGTTCAAGACCATCCTGGCCAACATGGCGAAACCCCATCTCTACTAAAATTACAAAAATTAGCTGCGTGTGGTGGTGTGTGCCTGTAATCCCAGCTACTCAGCAGGTTGAGGCAGGGGAATTGCTTGAACCCGGGAGGCGGAGGTTGCAGTGAGCTGAGATTGTGCCACTGCACTCCAGCCTGGGTGACAGCGCGAAACTCCGTCTCAAAAACAAAAAAAAAAAAAAAGAGAAACACGACCGGCCGG
>NW_026652282.1:42437673-42469616 GCF_009828535.3 Hylobates moloch
AAAAAAAAAAAAAAAAGCAAACAAAAAATAATAGGAGAAAAAAAGGAAAAAAAATAATAGGAGGCATAAAATCAAGTATGTTATAATGCAAAGAAATTGAAATGAGTTGAATTCTGCTATAAAAGACAAAGATTATGGGACTGGGCTAAAAAACAAAATATAGTTGCAACATGTCTAAAACAAAATGATGAAGATGTGAAATTAAGCATTTGATAGAAACACACCATATCGTTGATCATTCTTTCCTTTATGGTTGGCTTGTTAGGAAACCTTCACCTACCTCAGGGTCATGTGAAAGTTTTATCATTTTAGCTTTCACATGTAGGTCCACAGTGCATCTGGGAAGGATTTTAGCGTGTGGTATGTGTTAGAGTCAAGATTCATTTCTTTCATATGGAAGCAAGACGATCCAGCACCATTTATTGAAAAGCCTACCCATGGCCGGGCACAGTGGCTCATGTCTGTAATCCCAACACTTTGGGAGGCTGAGGTGGGCGGATCGCCTGAGCTCAGGAGTTCAAGGTCAGCCTGGCCAATACGGTAAAACCCTATCTCTACTGAAAATACAAAAATTAGCCAGGCATGGTGGCAGACACCTGTAATTGCAGCTACTCGGGAGGCTGAGGCAGAAGAATCGCTTGAACCCAGGAGGCGGGGGTTACAGTGAGCCGAGATCTCACCACTGCACTCCAGCCTGGGGGGATAGAGTGAGACTCTGTCTCCAAAAAAGAAAAAAAAGAAAAGACTATCCTTTCTCCACTGCTCTGTAGTGTCCCCTTGTGATCATATATGTGGGGGCCATTCCTGAACTCTGTATTTCCATTGGTTTATTTGTCTATTCTTGGACCAGTGTTATAGTCTTAATTAATGTGCTTTATATTAAGTCCTGATAAAGGATACCTAAATTGGACTACATTAAAATTAAGGACTTCTGTTCATCAGAGGATAAAATTAAAAATGTAAAGGTAAATCCTACAGTGGCAGAAGGTAATCGTAATACCTATATTTGACAAATGATTAATATCTCAAATATATCAAGAATGTCTAGAAATCACTAAGAGCCACAGAAAAAGGGCAGAAGGAACAGGCATTTCACAAAGAAAATATCCAAACAGCAAATAAGTTTATAAAAAGATGCTCGACTTCACCAGTTGGCAAGGAAATAGAAGTTAAACTACAATAAGATAATCCTCCACATAATCCTCCATATCTACAATAAGATAATCCCACCAGAAATTGCCAAAATGAAAAAGATGGGAAATAAACAAGAGTGGTCAAGGATGTGGAGCAGCTAAAACTCATAGATTGCTTGTTAGGATCATAAACTAGTACATACACTTTGAAAAACTGTTTGGTAGTATCTATTAATGGTGAATACATGCAACATCCTATGACCCTGCTATTTGACTCCAGTTTGCTCTCACTCAAGAGAAATGCAAATATATGTTTACTAAAAGAGATG
The DNA here is from genome assembly GCF_009828535.3 of Hylobates moloch. Taxonomy (NCBI): domain Eukaryota; kingdom Metazoa; phylum Chordata; class Mammalia; order Primates; family Hylobatidae; genus Hylobates; species Hylobates moloch. The sequence goes on from NW_026652282.1 coordinate 42,439,136, forward strand.
ATAATGTTCATGGTAGCTTTATTCAAAACTAAAAATTATGTAAATGCCCATCAACATCAGAATGGATAGACAAGTTGTGTTATATTTATACAAGGAAACACTACACAGCAATGAGAAAGAATAAATTGCTATACTCAACATGCATGAGTCTCATCCCATGAACACTCTGTTAAACTAAAGAAGCCAGACTCAAAAGAGCAATGAAGCAATGCCATATGATTATGTTTATATACATTTCAAAGAAAACATGGCTTCTTTTTTTTTTTTTTTGAGACAGAGTCTTGCTCTGTCTCCAGCCTGGCATGCAGTGGTGAGATCTCGGCTCACTGCAACCTCCACCTCCAGGGTTCAAGCGATTCTCCTGCCTCAGCCTCCCGAGTAGCTGGGACTATAGGCTTGAGCCACCATGCCCAGCTAATGTTTGTATTTTTAGTAGAGATGGGGTTTCACCATGTTGGGCAGGATGGTCTCAATCTCTCGACCTCATGATCTGCCTGCCTCAGCCTCCAAAGAAAGAAACATGGCTTCTTTAAAACTTTTTTTTTTTTTTTTTTTGAGACAGCGTCTTGCCCTGTCGCCCAGGCTGGAGTGCAGTGGCACGATCTTGGCTCACTGCAACATCTGCCTCCCGAGTTCAAGCAATTCTCCTGCCTCAGCCTCCTGAGTAGCTGGGATTACAGGCGTCCACCACCACGCCCGGCTAATTTTTACATTTTTAGTAGACACGGGGTTTCACCATATTTGTCAGGCCGGTCTCGAACTCCTGACCCTGTGATCCATCTGCCTCGGCCCCCCAAAGTGCTGGGAATACAGGCATAAGCCACTGCGCCTGGCCTACAAAATAATCTTTTTTTAGAGACTGGGTCCTGCTCTGTCACCCAGCCAGGAGTGCAGTGGCATGATCATAACTCACCGCAGCCTCAAACTCCTGAGCTCAAGTAATCGTCCTGCCTCAGCCTCCTAAGTCGCTGGGACTACAGGTGCATGCCACCACACCCAGCTAAAAAACATGACTTCTTGAGAGCTAGAAACATGTCTTCATCTAGGTGGTGGCTATGCAGGTTTGTCTGGTCTCTTAAAAAATCATCAAGCTAAATATGCACAATGTGTGTACTTTTCTGTATTATGTTATATTTCAGTGAGGATTTAAAACTATACAATTTACTAGGCAAATACCAAGAAAATGAAAGGAGGTCTGAAAATACAATTATCGTGGGGGAAATTAAGGTCCAAAGCATTCAACAGATTAACAAAAAAGGGGAAAATCTTTTAATAATAAAAGAAACAAAGAAGTACTAACTGGCATAAACCTTCAGGATCATTCAAGGCATACAAACAAAACCAGCACAAATGCATTAAACCACATGAAATCTTAAAAATCATAATTGTTTTTGTATTATATTTAACAAGTGTTGCTATTAAGGTTATGCCAGTTTTTAAAAGGAACTCAGGAAATTTATTTTTATGTGTTAAAATGGCATAGCTATTATCTTCTTTAAAGTTCAGCTATAAACACATTTAGAACTGGTGCCTTTTTAAAATGGTACATTTTAACTATTTTCCTTTCTTCGAATTTTGGTCTTTACCAAATGTTGGAGAGGATGCAGATAAACTAGATCTCTAACATATTGCCAGCAGGAATGTAAAGTGGTACAGCCACTCTGGAAAATAGTTTGGCAGCTTCTTTAAAAACTAAAATACTTATGACTTGATCCAGCAATTGCACTTCTGGGCATTCATCCCAGAGAAAGGAAATCTTATGTGTATACAAAAACCTGTACAAGATTGTTCATTACAGCTTGATATGTAATAGCCTCAGACTGGAAACAAGCAAAATGGCCCTCAATAGGTGAATGACTAAACAAACTGTAGTAAATCTATAATATGGAATACTATTCAGCAACAAAAAGAAATGAATTATCATTCTAGCAACAGTTTGGATGGTTTTCAAGGACATTATGCTGAGTGAAAAAACCAACCTCAAAAGATCACATGCATTGGGCCAGGCACAGTGGCTCACGCCTGTAATCCCAACACTTTGGGAGGCCAAGGTGTGCGGATCACCTGAGATCAGGAGTTTGAGACCAGCCTGGCCAACATGGTGAAACCCCATCTCTACTAAAAATACAAAAATTAGCTGGGCATGGTGGCGGCTCCTGTAATCCAGCTACTCGGGAGGCTGAAGAAGGAGAATCACTTGAACCCAGGAGGAGGTTGCAGTGAGCCAAGATTGTGCCACTGCACTCCAGCCTGGGTGACAGAGTGAAACTCCATCTCAAAAAAAAAAAAAAAAAAAAAATCACAGACTGTATGGTTCCATTTATATAATATTCTCAAAATGGCAAAACTAGAGAAATGAGAAGCAGATGGTTGGTTGCTAGGGGTTAGGGATGGTGGTGGGAGTAAAGACTATAAAAGGTCTGGGCACAGTGGTTTGTGCCTGTAACCCCAGCACTTTGGGAGGCCAAGGTGGGCGGATCGCTTGAGGCCAGGAGTTTGAGACCAGCCTGGGCAACATGGTGAGACCCCCATCTCTACAAAAAATTTAGAAAGTAGCCAGGCATGGTGGCATGCTCCTGTAGTCTCAGCTACTCAGGAGGCCAAGGCGGGAGGATCACTTGAACCCAAGACTTCGAGGCTGCAGTGAGTGATGATGGCCCTACTGTACTTCAGCCTGAGCAACACAGTGAGAACCTATCTAAAAAAAAAGAAAAGACTAGGCCGGGCGCGGTGGCTCATGCTTGTAATCCCAGCACTTTGGGAGGCCGAGGTGGGCGGATCACGAGGTCAGGAGATTGAGACCATCCTGGCTAACATGGTGAAACCCCGTGTCTACTAAAAATACAAAAATTTAGCCGGGTGTGGTGGTGGCAGGTACCTGTAGTCCCAGCTACTCGGGAGGCTGAGGCAGGAGAATGGCGTGAACCTGGGAGGTGGAGCTTGTAGTGAGCCAAGATCGCGCCACTGCACTCCAGCCTGGGCGACAGAGCGAGACTCCGTCTCACAGAAAAAAAAAAAAAAAGAAGACTATAAAGGAGTAGTAGTTCTGTATCTTGATTGTAGTGGCTGTTACATGAATCTATGCACATGACAAAATGACATAGAACTATGCACACACTAGGCCGGGTGCAGTGACTCACACCTGTAATCCTAGCACTTTGGGAGGCCAAAGCAGGTGGATCATGAGGTCAGGAGATCGAGACCAGCCTGGCCAACACGGTGAAACCCCATCTCTACTAAAAATACAAAAATTAGCTGGATGTGGTGGCGCGTGCTTGTAATTCCAGCTATTTGGGAGGCCGAGGCAGGAGAACCGCTTGAACCCGGGAGGCAGAGGTTGCAGTGAGCGGAGGTTGCAGCGAGCGGAGATTGCGCCATTGCACTCCAGCCTGGGTAACAGAGCAAGACTCTGTCTCAAAAAAACAAACAAACAAACAAACAAAAAACCTCACAAAAAACAAAGAAGAACTATGCACACACCTTGTACCAATGTCAAATTCTACATTTTTATATTGTATTGTGATTTTATAAGATGTAATCATTGGAGAAAACTGGGTGAGCGTATACAGGGCTCTGTGCTATGTTTGCAACTTCCTATGAATTTATAATTATTTCAAAATAAAAAGTTTAAGAAAAATCATAATTATGCCAGGAGATTTTATTGTATCTCTTCTATGATATAATGGATCAAGTAAACAAACAAACAAACAGAAAACAAGTAAAGTAGATTTGAGAAATATAATCAACAAGCTAGGCTTAAGACACATAACTTAACTTTACCTAATGAATATACTCTCTTCTCTTAGACCCATGGCATAGTTTACAAAAATTTTTAAAAATTATGTAATTTGGACTCAAAGAAAAAGTCTTGATACATTTAAAAATTAGAGTTTTGGCAGGCTACATTGACTATAATCCTGTAAAGTCATAAATAGATAATAAAAAGATAAACTACCAAATCCAGATTTCAATTAAGAAATATTCTCTAAACATATACGGATTGAAGATGGCATTTGATAACAACATTTTAGACTTCATAACAAATTTGGAGACATAGCTAAAGCTATATTTAAAGAATATTTTATCTTTGGCTAGAGTTGCAGAGGAAAAAAAGAATATTTTGGCCTAATTATTTTTAATGTTTAAAAATAGAAGCTAAAGGTAAATGAACTAGCTGTTCAATCCAAGAAATTAAAAAAAAAAAAAAAAAGGCCAGGTGCAGTAGCTCACGCCTGTAATCCCAGCACTTTGGGAGGCCGAGGTGGATGGATCACCTGAGTTCAGGAGTTCCAGACCAGCCTGGCCAACATGGTGAAACCCCGTTTCTACTAAAAATACAAAAATTAGCCAGGCATGGTGGCACACACCTGTAATCTCAGCTACTCGGGAGGCTAAGGTGGAAGAATCGCTTGAAATTGTGAGGCAGAGGTTGAGGTGAGCCGAGATCGCACCACTGCATTCCAGTCTGGGCAACAGAGCGAGACTCCATCTCAAAAAACAAACAAACAAACAAACAGACAACAACAACAAAAATTAGCTGGATTGCTTGAGCCCAGGAGGTGCAGGTTGCAGTGAGCCGAAATCGCACCACTGCACTCTAGCCTGGATGACAGAGGGAGACCTTGTCTCAAAAAAAGGAAAAGAAAAGTCAGGGTGCAGTAGCTCATGCCTGTAATCTCAGCACTTTGGGAGGCCAAGGCGGGCAGATCACAAGGTCAGAAGTTCGAGACCAGTCTGGCCAACATAGTGAAACCCCGTCTCTACTAAAAATACAAAAAATTAGCTGAGTGTGATGGTGTGCGCCTGTAATCCCAGCTACTTGGGAGGCTGAAAAAAAAAAAGAAATTAAAAGAAGATAACATAATATTCATGAGAACCCTGATCAAGGTAAAAGAGAAAGGAAAAAAAAAAATATATATATATGTATATATACATCCACACATGAGTGAAAAAAGAAGCTATTGCCACAGGTATGGAAATGATCAAGGTAAATTAATGAAGCATTATGCACAGATGCACAAAAACATAACATCCCTAGCCAACATACACTACCAAAATTAATCCCCCCCACCAGAAATCTGTAGAGCAATAATCAGAGAAAATAAAATAGTTAAAATTTGGCATTTTAAAAAAGGCATCAGTTCTAAATGTGTATATAGTTGAACTTAAGAGAATGTCTATGCTATTTTAACAGATAAAAAATGGAAATCTCGGCCGGGCGCGGTGGCTCACGCCTGTAATCCCAGCACTCTGGGAGGCCGAGGCGGGTGGATCATTAGGTCAGGAGATCGAGACCATCCTGGCTAACACGGTGAAACCCCGTCTCTACTAAAAATACAAAAAATTAGCCGGGTGTAATGGCGGGCGCCTGTAGTCCCAGCTACTCGGGAGGCTGAGGCAGGAGAATGGCGTGAACCCGGGAGGCGGAGCTTGCAGTGAGCCGAGATTGCGCCACTGCACTCCAGCCTGGGCGACAGAGCGAGACTCCGTCTCAAAAAAAAAAAAAATGGAAATCTCCTGATTTCCTTTTAATAACTAGCATAACCTTAATACCAACACTTGTTAAATATAGTAAAAACAAGAAAACTGTAAGCAAATTTTTTATAGTTGCAAAAATTCTAAATAAAATATTACTAACTCAGGCCTCCTGGTACTTACCATAGGCTGTGTTCTTACACTGACTGTATAGAAAAAGAATTGGGCCTGCCTTCTCTGTTCTTATACTGACTGTATAGAAAGAGAAGAGCTCCTACCCTATATACACCTCTGCCCAGGCCCTAGTCCTGGTCTGAATTGTGAATGGGGGGACATGGAGTTGAGGAAAAAGAAAAAAATACATTACTAACTCAAATCCGACCATGACTCATAAGAAAAATTGCCCTTGACCAACAGAATTATCCCAGGAAGGCAAGGATGGATCCACATTATATATCAATATCATTCATTACAACAACCAATTTAGGAAAATAACACCATTAGGCTATCACATCAAAAAGGCATCTGACATAATTCAAGAGCTATTCCTAAGAAAAATACAAATCAAGATAGGAACATGAAAACTATAAGGACACCATCAGGAAAGTGAAAAGACACAGAGGCTGGGCACGGTGGCTCACATCTGTAATCCCAGTACTTTGGGAGGTCGAGGCAGGCGGATCACTTGAGGCCAGGAGTTCCAGACCAGCCTGGCTGAAATGGTGAAACCCTGTCTCTACTAAAAATACAAAAATTAGCTGCGTGTGGTGATGCACACCTGTAATCCCAGCTACTTGGGAGGCTGAGGCATGAGAATTGCTTGAACCCGGGAGGCAGAGGTTGCAGTGAGCCGAGATGGCACCTCTGTGCTCCAGCCTAGGCAACACAGTGAGACTCTGTCTCAGAAACAAAACAAAACAACAACAACAACAACAACAACAACAACAAAAAACACCCACGGAATGAGAGGAAATACATGCAAATCACATATGTGACAAGGGACTTCTATCGAGATTATCTAAAGAGCTCTTACAACTTGATAATACAAAGACAATTCAATTTAAAAATAGGCCAAGGATTTGAATAGCTATTTCTTCAAAGAAGATATACAGATGGGCAATAAGTACAGGAAAAGATGCTCAACATCAGTGGCCACTAGAGAAATGGAAATCAAAACCACAAGATACCACTTCACACCTACTAGGAAGGCTAGAATTAAAAAGACAATAAGCATTAGCAAGGATGTGATAAACTGGAACCCTCATACATTGCTGCTGGGATATAAAGTGATGCAGCCGTTTTGGAAAATGGTTTGGCAATTCTTCAAAATGTTAAACATAGAAGGCTGGGCGCAGTGGCTCATGCCTGTAATCCTAGCACTTTGGGAGGCTGAGGCGGGTGGATCGCTTGAGGTCAGGAGTTCAAGACCAGCCTGGCCAACATGGTGAAACCCTGTCTCTACTAAAAGTACAAAAATTAGCTGGGCATGGTGGTGGGTGCCTGTAATCCTAGCTACTTGGGAGACTGAGGCAGAAGAATCGCTTGAACCTGGGAGGTGGAGCTTGCAGTAAGCGGAGTTAGCACCACTGCACTCCAGCCTGGGTGACAGAGTGAGACTCTGTCTCAAAAAAAAAAAAAAAAAAAAAAAAAAATATACCACTCTGGCTGGGTGTGGTGGCTCAAGCCTGTAATCCCAGCATTTTGGAAGGCCGAGGCGAGTGGATCACCTGAGGTCAGGAGTTCAAGACCAGCCTGACCAACATAGAGAAACCCCATCTCTACTAAAAATACAAAATTAGCCAGGCGTGGTGGTGCATGCCTATAATCCCAGCTACTCGGGAGGCTGAGGCAGGAGAATCGCTTGAATCCAGGAGGCGGAGGTTGTGGTGAGCCAAGATCGCACCATTGCACTCCAGCCTGGGCAATAAGAACGAAACTCCATCTAAAAAAAAAAATACACACACACACACACACACACACACACCACTCTGGAATACTGGCTATTTTGATTTACAGGCGCTTGAAAAGCAGCAGGTGCAGGAAGATCATACTGACCTTCCCTCTGTTTCTTAAAAGTGGGAGATGAAATTCCCACGTGAAAGATGCCCTCCCTCTACTAGAAGGAATGCCACATTCTTTTTTTGTTTTTGTTTTTGATACAAAGTCTTGCTCTGTCGCCCAGGCTGGAGTGCAGTGGCGCAATCTCAGCTCACTGCAGCCCCTACTTCCCGGGTTCAAGTGATTCTCCTGCCTCACTACAGGCGCGCGCCACCACGACCAGCTAATTTTTGTATTTTTAGTAGAGATGGGGTTTCACCATGTTGGCCAGGCTGGTCTCGATCTCCTGACCTCATGATCTGCACGCCTCGGCCTCCCAAAGTCTTGGGATTACAGGCGTGAGCCACCGCACCTGGCCTTTTTTTGGAGACTGAGTCTCGCTCTGTCACCCAGGCTGGAGTGCAGTGGCACGATCTCTGCTCACTGCAACCTCTGCCTCCCGGGCTCAAGCGATTCTCCTGCCTCAGCCTCCCAAGTAGCTGGGATTACTGGCGCCCGCCGCCACGCTCAGCTAGTTTTTGTATTTTTAATAGAGATGGTGTTTCACCATGTTGGCCAGGCTGGTCTCAAACTCCTGACCTCAGGTGATCCACCCACCTCGGCCTCCCAAAGTGCTGGGATTACAGGCCGGAGCCACCGTGCCCAGGTGGAATGCCACATTCTTACTATCAAGGCCAGGAAATTGAGAGCAAGAGAATTGTGTACAGATCTTATGAAAAATAATTTTTTTCTTGAAGAAATAAGCCAAAAAATTTTTTTAAAACTCTTATGTTTTAAGCCTCCCCACATAACTGAGTTGCTTTTTCACAACTTAAGTATTCTTTGTCCAATCCAGTATATAAGTGATTGACTCTAACTACTACTTTGGGTCTTCATTTCTTTATGAAGGCTCCTGTGCCACATAAAACTTGTATTAAATAAATCTGTACACTTTTCTCTGTTGATCTGTCTTATGTCAATTTAACTTTCAGGCCCAGACAAAAAGAAATCCTAAAAGGGAAGAGGTAAATTTCTACCTCACTCCTTATACCAGTCATTCCACTCCTGGGTATCCACCCAAGAGAAATGAAAACATATGTCCATACAAAAACTTGTACGCAAATGCTCATAGCAGCATTATTCATAATAGCTAAAAAGTGGAAACAACCCAAATGTCCATCGACTGATGAATGGATAAACAAAATGTGGTGTATCCATACAATGAAATATCATTCAGGAATAAAAAGACATGAAGTACTTCTAAAATAAACTGATAGAAACAGATAGTAGAATGGTGGTTGCCAGGGGCTGAGAGGAGGGGGTGATAAGAAGTTGCTATTCAACGGGTATAAAATTTCAGGTATACAAGAGGGAAGTTCTAGAGATTGGCTGTACATTGCACCTGTAGTTAACAGTACTGTATTGTGCACTTAAAAATTTAAGAGAATACGCCACATGCGGTGGCTCACACCTGTAATCCCAGCACTTTGGGAAGCCGAGGCAGGTAGATTACCTGAGGTCAGGAGTTCGAGACCAGCCTGACCAATATGTTGAAATCTTGTCTCTACTAAAAATACAAAAAATTAGCCAGGTGTGGTGGCACGCACCTATAGTCCCAGCTACGCAGGAGGCTGAGGCAGGAGAATTGCTTGAACCTGGGAGGTGGAGGTTGCAGTGAGCCGAAATCATGCCACTGCACTCCAGCCTGGGTGACAGAGTGAGACTCTGTCTCAAAAAACGAAACAAAACAGACAAACAAAAAAACAAAATTTAAGAGGGTAGCTTTCATGTTAAGTGTTCATACCACAACAAACAAAATAATAAAAGGAATAAGGTCCTAATACATACTATAACATGGATGAGCTTTGAAAACATTAGGCTAAGTTAAAGAAAACAATCATGGCCGGACACAGTGGATCATGCCTGTAGTCCCAGTATTTTGAGAGGCCGAGGTGGGCGGATCACCTGAGGTCAGGAGTTCAAGACCAGCCTGGCCAATGTCTCTACTAAAAATACAAAAGCTAGCCAGGCGTGGTGGCAGGCGCCTGTAATCCCAGCTACTTGGGAGGCTGAGGCAGGGAGAATTGCTTGAACCCGGGAGGCGGCAGCTGCAGTGAACTGAGATCCGGCCACCGCACTCCAGCCTGGGCGACAGAGTGAGACTCTGTCTAAAATAAATAAATAAGACAATCATAAAAGACCACATGTTTTATGATTCCATTTATATACAATGTCTAGAATAGACCAATCTATAGAGACAGTAAGTAAATTAGTGGTTGCCTGTGGCTAAGGGTGAGGGTTGGGAATGAGGAATGATTGCTAATGGGTACGATGTTTCCTTTTGAGATGATAAAATACTCTAAAATTAGATTGTGATGATGGTTGCACAATTCGGTGAATATGCTAAGAACTGCTGAACTGTAAGCTTTAAATGGGTGAATTTTATGGTAGATGAATGATACAATAAAGCTGTTAGAAAAAAAATCATAGCTAGTAAGTGCCAAGCAGGGTTGCAAAGTCAATATCTGGCAAGGGGTAGGTATTCAATAAATGTTTATTGAATAGATTAATGAATAAACACCTTTCACATTCAAATAAAAAATGCCCAAGTTATTTTCATTAACATTAGCAACAAGATAGCAATACCCTCTATTAAATGTCACTCAACATTGTTCTGAAAGCTCTAACTAGTGCAACAGAAGATGAGGTGATCAGAATAAATATTTGAAAGGAAGAGACAGTATCATTTTTAATTGGATGGAATATGATAGCTAGGAAAAGTAAGAGACTGTAAAAAGCAACTAGATTCATACAAGAATTTGATAATTGGATTGAATACAAAATAAAATTATAAAAATAGATTTTCCCTATGAAAATAGAAAAAAAATGCTATTCACAATGATGATAAAAACAAAGGTAAAATATCTAAGAATGAACTGTTCAAAAAAAAAGGTGCTGAACCCATAAGAAAACTATCAAATATTATAGTTTTAATGGTTATTTTTGAAACTAGATAAAATAGTTTTATTTACATGGAAGAATAAGGCCGGGCATGGTGGCTCATGCCTGTAATCCCAGCACTTTGGGAGGCCGAGGCAGGCAAATCACGAGGTCAGGAGTTTGAGACCAGTCTGGCCAATATGGTGAAACCTTGTCTCTACTAAAAATACAAAAATTAGCTGGGCAGGGTGGCACGCACCTATAGTCTCAGCTACTCGGAAGGCCGAGGCAGGAGAATTGCTTGAACCCGGGAGGTGGAGGTCGCAGTGAGCCAAGATTGCGCCACTGCACTCCAGCCTAGGTGACAGCAGAGCAAGACTCCGTCTCAGAAAAAAAAAAAAAGAAGAAGAAACGCACAAGAAAATTAATTAAAGCAACCAAAAAGAAAGCAAGGGGGACTAGTTCTACATGATATTAAAACTATTTCTAAAGTTAATATGATTTTTTACAAAGGAGTAGATACATATATCAGAAGAACTAAACAGAGTTCAGAAATAAAACAATACACATTTGGGAACTTATGTGACAAAAATGACATTTAATTGAATTAGAAAAGGGTATTCATTTAACGACTGGTGCTGGCAAATTAGCTATCCAAATGGAATATACGAACTGATTCCATCTCATACCATACACCAAAATAAATTCCAGTTAGATTAAAATTTAACTTTAAAAAATTGAAACAATAAATATATTAAAAATAAATTTAAGGCGTATTTGTTTGAACATGAAGTGAGGAAGTCACTAGGCAAGACAAGACACTCAGAACCTGTAAAGGAAAAAGGCAGATATATCTTAATAGATGATTTTTAAAAAATCAAATGTGAAGACATCTTTCAGAAGTCAAAATATAGAGATAGAGGAAATATAGTTACAATACAGGTTAATATTCACAAATTAGTAAGAAAGACAAACCATCTAAAGGAAAAAAAGGGCAAAGGATATGAAAAAGTTTAAATATATATTTCAATGGCCAATAAGAATGAAATAATGTTCAGCCACTAGTTGTCAGGAAAATGCACATCAAGGCAAACTAGATACCCTTGTGTTTGGCCCTCGGAATGGGGTAAATTAAAAAAAAATTCCAGTGTGGAACAGGATTTTGGTAGAAGTCTTTTTTTTTTTTTTTTTTTGAGACGGAGTCTTGCTCTGTCGCCCAGGCTGGAGTGCAGTGGCGCAATCTCGGCTCACTGCAAGCTCCGCCTCCCGGGTTCACGCCATTCTCCTGCCTCAGCCTCTCCGAGTAGCTGGGACTACAGGCGCCCGCCACCATGCCCGGCTAATTTTTTGTATTTTTAGTAGAGACGGGGTTTCACCATGGTCTCGATCTCCTGACCTCGTGATCCGCCCGCCTCGGCCTCCCATAGTGCTGGGATTACAAGCGTGAGCCACCGCGCCCGGCCTGGTAGAAGTCTTTTTATATGTTGCTGGTGGGAGTTCCAATTTTACAAAAGTTTTGGAAAGTAGTTTGGTGGTATGTATTGAACTTAAAAGCATCATTCCTGCACGTAATGATCACTTAGGTGACAGCCTCTAACCACAATTTAGAAATCAATAACAAAAATGTCAACGTTTTGAGAAATCAAAATCTCAAATCTAAATAACCCAGTGGTAAGAGTGAACATTGCAACTGCAATTAGAAAACATTAGAAGGAAACTATAGTGGAGATGCTACATATCAAAACTTGTGGGTCGGATGCTCACGCCTGTAGTTCCAGCACTTTGGGAGGATGAGGTGGGAGGACTACTTGAGGATTGCTTGAGGCCAAGGAGTTCAAGACCAGCCTGGGCAACATAGCAAGACCCCAATCTCTACAAATTTTAAAAATTAGCTGGGCAAGCCTGCCTGTAGTCCCAGCAACTTGGGAGGCCGAGGTGGGAGGGTCACTTGAGCCCAGGAGGTTGAGGCTGCAATGAGCCATGATGGCTCCACTGCACTCCAGCCTAGGCAACAGAGAGAGATTCTTGTATCTTAAAAAAAAATCAGCCTGGGCAACATAGTGAGACCCCGTGTCTACACAAAATAAAAAATTAGTGGGTGTGGCAGCACATGCCTATAGTTCCAGGTACTTGGGAGGCTAAGTTGGGAGGATCGACTGAGCACAGGAGGTTGAGGATGCAGTGAGCCATGATCGTGCCACTGCACTCCATCTCTGGGCAACAGAGGGAGACCCTGTCTCAAAACAAAATAAAACCGAACAGCAGCAACAACAAAACATGTGACATGGAGCTAAAGTGTTCTTAGAGAAAAATTTATAAACTGAACGTTTATATTGTAAAATTAAATGACTGGATAGTAAGAGATAAGCATTAAATTCAGGACTTTAAAAATGAGAACAAAAGAAAAAAACAGAAAAGAAATAACGAAGTTAAGGTCAGATATTAATGACAGAGAAACAAAGATAAAGGAGGACCAACAAAGTCAAAAGTAGTTTTTTGAAATAACCTCATCTCAGACCTAAAGACCACCTATCACTGACCCCAGGAAGCTGCATATCTGATTCCACAGCCCCCCATCACTAGTCCCAAATAAACGCATCACTCACCCAGCAGAAACCTTGGTCAATCACCCAATAAACCCCATCCCACACCTCACAGACCTCCAGTAGTCACCCTGCACAGCCCCTTCTCACCCCCACGGACTTCTCATCACTCATCTCACATATACCTTATCACTCACCCTAGAGACCCTGTATCACTCACCCCACAGACCCCCTTATCATTCACTCCGGTGTCCCCAACACTCATCCCACAGGCTACCCATCAACTTTCTCTAGTGATTCATCACTCACCCACAAACCCCAATCACTCATTCTGCACCTCCCTATAAATGACCCCAGAGAAGCCTCCTTACTCACCCTACTGAGCATCATCGAGTACAAAATCCATGTCATAACATCCCCATAATTATCTCAATGCTTGATCCATGTCATAACATCTCCATATTTATCTCAATGCTTAAGTGGCCCTAAGTCCGTCTGTTAAACTCACTCCCAGAGCCTTAAGTCCTGAAAACTGCTTCGAGGGACCCCGGCGCTTCTGGACTTGATCTGCACATGCTTAGTGTCAGCTCTGAAGCGGCCGCTCGCCCTCAGTTACACCTGGTGCCCTTACACTGCGCCGGTGCGTGCGTGCGCGTGCACGTGTGCGTCGAAGGAGAGGCGGGCTTTCCAATTTCCTTCAGTGACTGTCAGGCAAGGAACATGGCTGTCCCCTTGGGAGTGTCTCTACGGGAGCCGCCATCTTGGAAGGGCGGTCATTTCTGCCGCGGAGCCCGCGGTCCCCTACTTGATATACCCCTGTGGGATTTTCCAGTGGCCGAGGCACTGGGCCATGGAATGTACCACCAGGCTTCTCCCCTCCGCCGCAGCCTCTAGGAGTCAGTCACCTCCGAGGCCCCGGTGGGCGAGGCGCTTTGCCTCTTCCGCCCTCAGGGCGCCCTCGGCCTCAGGCCGTCCCCACCGGGGAGCCTCCGCCTCTTTAAATATCGCCCAGCCTCCCACCCCCAGGAGCAGGTCGCGAGACGCACCCGGCCCCGCCCCCGCACCCGCCGCCGCACTGCTCTGTGGGACGCGGCGACCCCTCTCCCGCGGCGGCCCGGACCCCGTGCCCGCCCCGTCTGGAGCCCACCTGGCGGCCCCGCTGGCTACAGCTCCGACCTGGGCCCCGGCCGGCTGCGGGAAACGCTCGGCGTCTCGGCTGTCACCGAACCTGTGCAGTTGCCGCGGGGGGAGTCGTGCGTGTCAGATTTAGGCCAGGAAGCGGAAGTCGCCGGCAGCGGGAGTTTAACCTCTGTGGGCGCGGAGGGTTGCGGGGATTCAGCGCCCGGGACCGCGGATCTGTGCAGGGAGTCATAGGTGTGTGTGACATCAGTAGTGGAGCATTTTGGCTCGTTTTCACAATTCAGTCATTATCCTTTCTGCTTTCCTCCTGGAAGCATTAAGGTTGAAGTTTTCTTCTAAAGATCCAAGTTTTGATTTGTTGTATTAGTTCGGATTTGTTTGATTTTTGTTTGTGTTCGGTTTCAAGTGCTGATTTGTAACTCTTCTCCCCCCCCACACACACGCCTTTTGACCCCTGAATTATTTAAAAGTCCATTGTCGGAGTGGCAAACATCCTCTGAGACTCAAAGGGCAAGGCCATGGGCGCTTTATTCTGGCTGCTGCTCCAGGAACGTGGGAAAGCAGCGGAGTTTTATTCTAGGGGAAGGAAACAAAGGCGGCCGAGTGCCAGCTGCACGTTTGGTGAGATTTGGTCATCAGGGGTGGACATGCTGCCCAATGGAGCTGTCGACAGTTTGACCCAGCTTGGTCCGTCGCGTCCTGTTCTAGGAATCGATTATTCAAAGAAGGAATTTAGAGGGACTGCAGAAAATGTTACAGGTTTTAACACCATTTTGCATTTCCGCAAACGAACAAGAAGTTAATCCCTGTGTTAGTGATTTCTAAGCCCATTTGCCTAGTGGCCCAAGAACATTGAGCTTGAAATTTGATGAAACTTGCCTTAAGGCTCAAGTACGAGGCCAGCTTTCAGAAATGGTTTTGTGCCTTGATTGAAAACACTGTATCTTCTAGTTGTTGGATTTATTGTACTCTGCGGCTCTATTGGTTCAAGCTTGTGCGTTGGGCCTTTTCAAATGTGTGTTTCCTGATAATTCCCTTCAGCTTGTCAACTGGGGGTGATGTGAGGGGGGGAGAAACAGAGAGAGGAGAGAGAGAGACTGTATTGGCAGGTTTTCCTCGTGCTATTCAATGTTTTGCTTCCTATGTTTTGAAGTTTTATTATTAACTGCAGGTAACAGTGTTTCATTACTGAATAGATATAGCCAAATTCCTTCCCCCAAAAGATTATAAAGTTTCCTAGTCCTACCAGCAAAATCATTAAGTTCATTAAGGCAAATCCCCTCCAGCGCTTGATGTTGATGCTGTCTTTAATTTTGTATTTTTCTGACTACTTGTGCAATTGAGGATTGTTTTGGTCTGTTGGCCATTTGGCTTTTCTCTTTTGCAAATGTTCATATCCTTTATCCAGTTTTCTTTGGGGTGATTTTTCCTTTTCTTATCAATTTGTAAACTGTACAAATTGCATTGTACATTAGGGATATTAACAGTCTGTCAGTTACACTGTACATTAGGGATATTACATTAGAGATATTAACATCTTTGTCCATTAAGGATATTAACCATCTGTCAGTTACATTGCAGTATTTTTCCCCAAACTCTTTTTGTCTTTTGCATTTTATGTTTTTTTTAAATGTGCAATTAGAAAAATTTTATGTGGGCTGGGCACAGTAATCCCAGCACCCATCTCTACTAAAAATAAAAAATAAAAAAAATAGCCGGGCGTGGTATCTCTACTAAAAAAAAAAAAAAATAGCCGGGCATGGTGTTGGGCGCTTGTAATCCCAGCTACTCAGGAGGTTGAGGCAGGAGAATCGCTTGAACTTGGGAAGTGGAGAGTGCAGTGAGCTGAGCTCAGGCCACTGCACTCCAGCCTGGGTGATAGAGCAAGACTTCATCTCAAAAAAAAAAAAGAGAATAAAATTTTAGGTGTAATATGTAACTAGTGAAATGTAGCCTCTGATCAGATATGTCTAAACTTTGTTTTATGGCTTTTGTATATCCCATCTTGCCTAGTTTCCCTTCCCTATTCCAGATAGAAAGATAATCTTAACATGTATTTCAGTGTTTTTATTGCTTTAATTTTTTTCTACTTTAATCTAGTTGGAATTTACTCTGGTATATGGTATGAAATCAAGATCAAGCTTGAACAAGAAGCCTGTGTCACACTTTTTTCTGTGTCAAATAAAAAGAGACTTTAATTAGAAAGACAGACTATTGCAAAAGGGAGAATGCTCCCATCTCAAACCTGAGAGCATCTTGAAACCAAACAGAAAAAGGCTTTTCTTGTAGAGGATAAGGAGGCAGGCAGAGATAAGCAGAATCTGTGGAAAGGAAGCTGCACAAACAAGGGGGAATGGCCAGTGGGGTCGGCCAGGAAATTATCCCACAGTGGTGCGCCCATTCCCAGGAGAAGCTGAGAAGCAGGGTCCGTTGGGAGGGGAAGAATTTCGACTTTTTTTGATGCTTGCCCAGGCTTGGGGGCAAGCAGAGTTAGGAGCTTGTAGGAAAGAAGCCTGGTTCAAGTTTGGCTAAAGAGTATTTTATTCCGATTGATCAGTGGAGACAAGCAGTTAGGCTTGTCATCTATGAGGCAAAGAATGGGAATTTGGAGAGTGGGTGTCTGGCCTTCTCATAGGTAAACAGGGGACATCCATGACTTCTAAGTCATATGGGGAAGGATGGTTCTTTGCAGTAAGCCATTTTCCAGAAAAGCCATTTTCCCTTTAGAGTAAGAGGATTTCTTGACCTGCACTGCTCACCAGGATGAGGTAAAATTCAGTATTGCCAGTTGGCACCATTTATGAAATACACCACCTTGTAACCACTGAATTAAATATTGCTTCTGTCATATAAGGTCACAAATATACTTAGCTTGACCTGAACTCTATTTTGTGTCTATAATCTATTTGATTTCAAGGGATTTTTGTTCTTGCAAATTTATTTTCTAGGAATTCTCTGAAGTTTAAAATCATTTAATCAAGTTTCAGAATGAATGCTACCAACCCATCCCCCACCCCCCGCAAAAAAAAAAAACAAAAAACAAAAACACAACAAAACTAAATTGTTGTGACTGGGCGAGGTGGCTCATGCCTATAATCCCAGCATTTTGGGAGCCCAAGGTGGGCAAATAACTTGAGGCCAGGAGTTCAAGACCAGCCTGGCCAACATGGCGAAACCCTGCCTTTACTAAAAAATAAAAAAATTAGCCACCCGTGGTGGCAGGCACCTGTAATCCCAGCTACTTGGGAGGCTGAGGCAGGAGAATTGCTTGAACCCAGGAGGTGGAGGTTGCAAGGAGTAGAGATCACGCCACTGCACTCCAGCCCGGGCAACAGAGTAAGACTGTCTCAAAAAAAAAAAAAAAAAAACCTCAACTATTGCTGGGTAAGGTGGCTCACACCTGTAATCCCAGCACTTTGGGAGGCCCAGGCAGGCAGATCACTTGAGGTCAGGAGATTAAGACCAGCCTGGCCAACATGGTGAAACCCCATCTCTACTAATAATACAAAAATTGGCACAGTGACGCATGCCTGTAATCCCAGCTACTCGGGAGGCTAAGGCAGGAGAATTGCTTGAACCCGGGAGGCAGAGGTTGCAATGAGCTAAGATCGTGCCACTGCACTCCAGCCTGGGTGACAGAGCAAGACTGTCTCAAAAAAATAAATAAACTATTATGATTTTGATTGGAATTATATTTACATTAATATAATAGTTGGGGAGATTTAATGTTTTTATTATATTAAGCCTTTCTTTGTATCTAGGGATTTTATATGTCTGTTTGATTACGTCTTATATGCTGCAATGATATTTATAATTTTTCTTCTTATAAATCCATCATCTTTTTATCTTTTTTGGTTAAATTTATTTTTTGCATATTTATATTTTTGTTGTCATTAAGACTTATTTTTGCTAGTCCCATCTGGTTACTGCTAGTATAGGAATAACCTATTTTTATAATTTTCTCTTTTATTTTTATTTTTTGAGACAGGATCTTGCCTTGAAGTTCACTGGCATGATCACAGCTCACTGTAGCCTCAACCTTCCAGGCTCAAATGATCCTCCTTCCTCAGCCTCCCAAGTAGCTGGGACTACAGGTGTGCGCTACCAGACCCAGCTAATTTTTAAATTTTTCTGTAGAGATAGGTTCTCCCTATGTTGCCCAGGCTGGTGTCAAGCTCCTGGACTCGTGATCTTCCCACCTCAGCCTCCCAAATGACTAGGACTACAGGTGATAATTTTATCTTGTATCCAACTCCTTATCAAAACTATCTACCTATTCTGGTAGCTTCTTATTACAGTTTTTTCCTAGGTTTTCTAATTGTACAGTCATATCAGATATAGATAATATTTCCCATCTGACATTTGATATGATTATTTCTTTTTTCACTGTATTAGCTGTCTAATAAGGTAGCCTCTAAGCTCATTGGCTATTTATTTTATTATTTTTATTATTATTTTTTGAGACAGGGTCTCACTCTGTCACCTAGGCTGGAGTGTAGTGGCACGATCTCTACTCACTGCAGCCTCTACCTCCCAGGCTCAGGTGATCCCCTCACCTCAGCCCCCTAAGTAGCTGGGACTACAGGCGTGTACCACCACACCCAGCTAATTTTTGTATTTGTAGAGACTTGATTTCACCATGTTGCCCAGACTGATCTCAGACTCTTGACCTCAAGGGATCCACCTGCCTTGGCCTCCCAAAGCACTGGGATTACAGGCATGAGCCACCACGCCTGGCCTGCTGTTTAAATTTAAGTTAAATAAAACTTAAAATTCGGTTTCTAAGTTGCCTAGCCTGCTGTTTAAATTTAAGTTAAATAAAACTTAAAATTCGGTTTCTCAGTTGCCTAGCCACATTTCAAGTGCTCAGTACCCACATATGGCTAGTGGCTACTGTATTGGATGATGCTAAATATAAAAACATTTCCATCATTGCAGAATTATGGACAATGCTGTATTGGACAGTGCTGAAATAGAGCCTCAGTTGTATTGGACAATGCTGAGATAGAGCCTTCAAAATAATGTTGAGTAATAGATGTGATAGAAAACATTCCTATCTTGTTGCCAGTGTTCATGGAAATGATTTAAACATTTTACCGTTTAGTATAAAGTTTTCTGGCACATTTTAGAAAATAGTGTTGTCCATTTTAAGTAGTTTTCTTTTTTTTTTTTTTTCTTTTTTTGAGACAGAGTCTCGCTCTGTCGCCCAGGCTGGAGTGCAGTGGTGCCATCTCAGCTCACTGCAGCCTCCACCTCCCGGGTTCAAGCGATTCTCATGCTTCAGCCTCCTGAGTAGCTGGGACTACAGATATACATCACCATGCCAGGCTAATTTTTATTTTTATAGAGATGAGGTCCCAGTCTGGTCTCAAACTCCCGGCTTCAGGTGATCCTCCCATCTTGGCCTCTCAAAGTCCTGGGATTACAGGCGTGAGCCACCCTGCCCCTCCAGTCTCTTTATTTTATTATTATTGTTATTTTTAGACTGAGTCTCACTCTGTTGCCCAGGCTAGAGTGCAGTGGTGTGATCTCAGCTCACTACAACCTCCGCCTCGTGGGTTCAAGTGATTCTCCTGCCTCAGCCTCCCAAGTAGCTGGGATTACAGGTGCCTGCCACCATGCCCGGCTCATTTTTGTATTTTTAGTAGAGACGAGGTTTCACCATGTTGGCCAGGCTAGTCTCGAACTCCCGACCTCAGGTGATTCACCTGCCTCGGCCTCCCAGAGTGCTGGGATTACAGGCATGAGCCACCACACCCAGCCCCAGTCTCTTTATTTTAAATGTGCTTCTAGGCTGGGCACGGTGGCTCATGCCTGTAATCCCAGCACTTTGGGAGGCTGAGGCGGGCAGATCACCTGAGGTCGGGAGTTCGAGACGAGCCTGACCAACATGGAGAAACCCTGTCTCTACTAAAAATACAAAATTAGGTGGGCGTGGTGGCAGATGCCTGTAATCCCAGCTATTTGGGAGGCTGAGGCAGGAGAATTGCTTGAACCCAGGAGGCGGAGGTTGTAGTGAGCCAAGATCACGCCATTGCACTCCAGCCCAGGCAACAAGAACAAAACTCCATCTCAAAAAAAAAAAAAAAAAAGTGCTTCTAGTAAATAACACTTAACTTTTGTTTTATAACCCAATGTTACAGTCCCTCTCTTTTATAGGAGAACCCAGTCCATTCAGTTTATCAGTGATATGCCTGTTTTTGTGTGTGCTATCAGACTTTGTTTCCTTTTTTCGATTTTGTTACTGTTTCCACCTTTTCAATTTGCTTACATTTGTTGGCTCTCTCAAGCTTCTGTTTATTCCCCTTCTCCCTCCCTTATTAATTTGGAAGTTCTACTCTGTTTATCAATTCTTCTGATGATTATCTTTCCATTCCTTATAAGCATAATTCACATTTTCTCTATTGGTAGATTTTTTTTTTTTTTTTTTTTGAGATGGAGTCTTGCTCTGTCCCCCAGGCTGGAGTGCAGTGGCGCGATCTCGGCTCACTGCAAGCTCCGCCTCCCGGGTTCACGCCATTCTCCTGCCTCAGCCTCCCGAGTAGCTGGGACTACAGGCGCCCGCCAACACGCCCGGCTAATTTTTTGCATTTTTAGTGGAGACGGGGTTTCACCGTGTTAGCCAGGATGGTCTCGATCTCCTGACCTTGTGATCCGCCCGCCTCGGCCTCCCAAAGTGCTGGGATTACAGGCTTGAGCCACCGCGCCCGGCCTCTATTGGTAGATTAAGCACACACATGGGCACACATACATACACACACACACACACACACACACACACAGATGTGTTACTGGCCTTTACTCTTAATTTCTCAGGAGAATGAACCATTTAGAATGTTTTTACCTCTTCATTCTGCCCTCACCCAAAATTTCTGTTCTTTTCTGAGATCTTTTTTTTTTTTTTTTTTTTAATTAGAAGAGACGCTGGAAGCATGATGGCAGCAGTGTAGTTTCACTCTCTTGTTATGCCAGCATACAGACAGAGCAACCAGATGACAAAATCAAAACCCATGGACAATATTTACGGTGAGGCCGGTAGACACAGTGTCCCCAGTGTGGCAGATTTTCTGCAGATAGGGCTGCCAGCTGTATTTCCAACCCTGTATATGTTTGCCACCCTCCCATCAAGACATGGAGCCTATTTTTTCATCCTTTGTGTCTGGGCTGGCCTTGTGTTCCATTTGACCAATAAGATATGGTAGAAATGGCATTCTGGGACTTCTGAGCCCAGCCTTAAAAGACATTGAAATTTTGCTTTAGTGAGAGGGGAATCTAGATACCCTGTAAAGAGGTCTGTGCTGTCCTTCTGAAGACAGAGGTCCTGGAAGATGAGACACTTTTTAAAAATAGGTCATGCAGTGCTGTGGCAGCCACCCGGCTAGCTCAGTTGGTAGAGCATGAGACTCTTAAATATAGGCCATGTACATAACTGAGGCCCCAGCTGGCAGCTAGCACTGAGGTCCCAGTCATATGATGAAATTATCTTGCATCGTCCAGTACCATTCCAGCTTCTCCAGGCATCATATAGAGAAGAAACAAGTCTGGGCATGGTGGTTCACACCTCTAATCCCAGCACTTTGATAGGCCGAAGTGGGCAGATCATCTGAAGCAGTGAAGCAAGGAGTTTGAGACCAGTCTGGGTAGCAAAGCAAGACCTCATCTCTACTAAAATGTGTTAGTCAGGCACAGTGGCACATGCTGGTAGGCCCAGCTACTCGGGAGGCTGAGGCGGGAGGATTGCTGTGCCCAGGATTTTGAGGCTGCAGCGAGCCATAATCGCACTACTGCACTCCAATGGTCAACAGAACAAGATCTCACCTCTTAAAAAAAAGAAGAAGAAGAAGAAACGAGCCATCCCCACTGAGCCATGCCCAGATTCGTGAGCAATAAAATAGTTATTAATCCACTAAGTTTTGGTGTGGTTTATTTACACAGCAATAGATAGCTGAAATATCCACGAATATCAAAATACACATGAGTAAGGACAGGTCACCAACAGCCACAACAACTTCATGGTACAATTATCTGTATAGGAAAAAGCAGGGGGAAGTAAGCAGCATTTGCCAGACCTGAGAACACAATACAAAAACAGCCAATGGACATGGCAGACCAACTCGAATTCAGCAGCTGAAACTGGGAGGAATTTTGCAAAATTCAGCAACGAGTATGAGGGGTCTGCAGGAATGTTGGAAGGGGTTGGAGCAGATTATAATAATTCCTAGGAACTCTTTTCTTTCTTTCTTTTTTTGAGACTGGGTCTTGCTCTGTCACCCAGGCTGGAGTGCAGTGCCATGATCTTGGCTCACCTAAGCCTCAACCTCCCAGGCTCAAGCAGTCCTCTCCCCGCAGCCTCCCGAATAGCTGAGACTACAGGCACATGCCATCACACTGAGCTCATTTCTTAAATTTTTAGTGGAGACAAGGTCTAGCTATGTTGCCCAGGCTGGTCTTGAACTCCTGAGCTCAAGTGATCCTCCTGCCTCAGCTTCCCAAAATGCCAGGATTACAATCGTGAGCCACCATGCCCAGCCTTCTGTGAACTCTTAAGGCGGACTGTGCTTGGGGGTTCCCAGGACCAACCTCAGGTTCACTGATTCACTATGAAGGACTCAGAATTCAGCAATGGAAAAGGGCACATAGGGCAGAGTCCAGGGGAAACAAGGATCAAGCTTTGGGTTCTCCCTTCTCGGTAGAGTCATACGGCCAGTGCTTAATTCTCCTAGCAAGATGTGGGGTAACATACATGAAGTATTACCAACCATGGACTCTCACTTGAGCCTCGGTGTCTGTGGTTTTTATTTGGAGTCAGTTTCAGGCATGGCCAACTACCTGTGTGGTTGACCTTACTCAGTCCTTCCAAGGTTCATGCTGATAACTGCACAGCCCAAGACTCTCACCAAAAATCATGGCTATCTGGCATGGCTCATGCACTCAAGTAAACAAAGATTTCTTAACAGGCAGTATATTCCAAGGGTTTAGAGCAGTGGTCCCCAACCTTTTTGGCACCAGGGACCAGTTTTGTGGAAGACAATCTTTCAATGGACATGGAGCGGTGGGGTGATGGTTTCGGGAAGAAACTGTTCCATCTCAGATCACCAGGCATTAGATTCTCATAAGGAGTGCGCAGCCTAGATCCCTTGCATGCACAGTTCACAATAGAGTTTGTGCTCCTATGAGAATCTAATGCTGCCACTGATCTGACAGGAGGTGGAGCTCAAGCAGTATCGCTCCCTTGCCTGCTGCTCACCTCCTGCTGTGCGGCCCAGTTCCTAACAGGCCTTGGACTCATACTGGTCTGTGGACTGGCAGTTGGGGACCCCTGACTTACAGGTTATATCCCAGGAGCTGGGGCAAGGGCCAAACCTTTCCTTGGAATGCACAAGGTTTAAACAACCCAGACCTCCTAAGTTAATTCTTTACTGTATGATGATATACCAGGGCTCTCCTCTAGGACAGCAGACCACACTAAGAAACTGCTGGGAGTGAAACAAAAATTGAGCAGGATAGGGCAATAGTAAATGTAATTTTTTTGTTTTTTTTTTTTTCTGAGATGGTCTCGCTCTGTTGCCCAAGCTGGAGTGCAGTGGTGCGATCATAGCTCACTGCAGCCTCATCCTCCCCAGGCTCAAGTGATACTCCCACCTCAGCTTCCTGAGTAGCTGAGACTACGGGTGCATGCCATCACAGCTGGCTAATTTTTTGTATTTTTTTGTAGAGATGGGGTTTCACTGCATTGCCCAGGCTGGTCTCAAACTCCTGGGCTCAAGCAGTCCACCCACCTTGGCCTTTGAAATTGCTGAGATTATAGGTATTCGCCACCGCACCCAGCCTCTCATGTTTGTTTTGTTTTTGTTATTATTTAATTGACAAAGAAAAATTGTATATATTTATGGTATTAATAGAGGTAGAGGAAAAAAAAATGTTTCTTTCTTTCTTTCCCTTTTTTTTTTTTTTTTTTTGAGACAGGGTCTTGCTCTGTGTCCCAGGCTGGAGTGCAGTGGCGTGATCTTGGCTCACTACAACCTCCACCTCCCGGGTTCAAGCGATTCTCCTGCCTCAGCCTCCTGAGTAGCTGGGATTAGAGGCACCCGCCGTCATGCCCGGCTAATTTTTGTATTTTTGTAGAGACGGGGTTTTACTATGTTGGCCAGGCTGGTCTTGAACTCTTGACCTCCGGTGATCTGCCCACCTCAGCCTCCCAAAGTGCTGGGATTACAGGCATGACCCACCATGCCTGGCCAAAACAGTGTTTCTCTGACCCTAACACAGCCAACACAACACTTCTGACATTAGATTCTCCAGTGGATACCACCTGGGTGTCCTCCAATTCAATTCTGATGCTACCTGAAAATACTACCATTTGAGGGCTCAATACCACAAGACTGCCCCCACTTCAGATGCCAATTGTAAGTCCCAGGTTGTGACCTACATGTCTGACCAACCAGCTATAAATCAATGACCCCCTTTGGGTTCTATTAATTTGCTAGAGCAGCTCCTATAATTTAGGGAAACATTACTTACATTTACCTATTATCAAGGATATTACAAAGGATGCAGATGAATAGCAGATGGAAGAGATGCATAGAGTGAGGAATGGGGGAAGGGGTGCAGAGCTTCCATGCCCTCTCTAGTCATGCCACCCTCTAGGAATCTCACTGTGTTCAACTATCTGGAAGCTCATCCAAAGCCAGTTCTTTAGGGCTTTTATGGAAACTTCATTATGTAGGCATGATTGGTTATATAATTGGCCATTGGTAATCAAGTCAACATTTTGCCCTTCTCCCCTCCCCAGAGTTTATGGTGAGTCTGCAAGTCTCAATCCTGTAATCATGCCTTGGTCTTTCTCTACCATCTTCTTCTTCTGAGTCCTCACCAACAGTGCTTTCAACATCCATATTTCTACCAACAGGGTGTTTTGGGTAATCTAGGAGTTTTCTATAATGTTTCTCAACATTCTTCCAGCCTCTACCTATTATCTAATTACTCTATTCCAAAGCCACTTCCACATTTTTGGGTATTTTTTACAGCAACACCCTACTTTTGCTATCAAACGTTTCCTGTTGCTAGTGTAACAAATTACCACAAACTTGGTGACTTAAAACAACAGAAATTTATTTGTTCACAATTCTAGAGGCCAGAAATCTAAAATCAGTATGGCTGGGCCAAGATCAAGGTGTTGGCAAGGCCGTACTCTCTTCATTCCTTGGCTCTTCCAGCTGCTGGTGGCCGCTGGCATTCCTTGGCTTGTGACCACAACACTCGAATCTATGCCTCTGTATTCATATTTTCTTCTCCTATTTGTGTCATCTTCCTCCGCCTCCCTCTTATAACGACACCTGTGATTGCATTTAGGGCCTATGTTAATAATCTAGAATAACCTCTCCATCTCAAAATCTTCAACTTAATCACACCCCAAAAGTCCTTTTATCATATGGTAACATACACAGGTTCCAGAGATTTCTCTTGGGGAGTCATTATTTGGCCTACCTCAATAAGGGAAGAGACTGTCTAAATAAAAGTGGGGAAACAGAGCCAAGAATCTCAGAAACAAGCTTCCATAATTTTTAGCACTATGCAAAAACAACAGAAGAGGGAGCTCTGACATTTGAAAAGCTACCCTGAACCCCACCTCCTTCTGAAAGTTCAGGAAAACTAATTTGATATAAAGAAGAGCAATGGAAATATACAGAGGACAAATCCCATACAATATTGCTGTAAGAATAAAAGAATAAGGGGTAGAATACCATTCTTGTACACAATGAAAGAATGCCAAAAGCACATGCTCACAGAACGGATCAAAATTACAGCCAACTATTTCGAACAAGCTAAACATTAAGAAAATGATGCAAGACAATGAAAGAATAACATAAATAAGAACTAGAAAATCTCGTTATGATAGATATCAGAAAATATTTGGAAATAAAAGAAAAATTCTTTCAGAATAGAAAATTAAACTGCAAGGAACACAGAGCAAATTAACATAACACATGATGGCTTAAAAGAAATAGAAGGTGGAAAGGATGAACATATTTTTTAAAAAGCAAAAGAATAATATTTGAGGACAAATGACAAATATCAAAGTTAGAAAAAGAAGGTCCAATTCATACACCCTAGGAGTCCTTGAAGAAAACAAGGGCAAAAGGATGAAAACAAATACTAAAAACTGTAATTCAAGAACACTTCCTGGAATTAAAAAAGAATTGAAACTACATATTGAAAGAGCACATCAGACTTCCTTTTGCTTCTAGCCAAGATGGAGTTGCAGGAACCAGATTTACTCTTCCACTTGAAACAACTACAAAAATGACAAAATATATGAAACAATGGGGCCGGCCGTGGTGGCGCATGCCTGTAATCCCAGCACTTTGGGAGGCCAAGGCGGGCAGATCACTTGAGGCCAGAAGTTTGAGACCAGCCTGGCACATGGCAAAACCCCATCTCTACTAAAAATACAAAAAATAGCCGGGCAAGGTGGTACACACCTGTAGTCGCAGCTACTTGGGAGGCTGAGGCATAAGAACTCCTTGGGAGGCTGAGGCATAAGAACTCCTTGAACCCAGGAAGCAGAGGTTGCAGTGAGCCGAGATTGCACCACTGCATTCCAGCCTGGGTGACAGAGTGAGAGCCTGTCTCAAGAAAAAGAATTAAAAAAAAAAAAAGAAAGAAAAGAATGCAGGTCTGAAAAATATCTCAAGCACCAATCTTAGGTTTTACAATAGTGATGTTATCAAAAGGAGCAATTGCGGAGGTTAGGAATCTTGTTACCTCCGGCCACATGATTTCTAAACCAGAATTTCTACTCTTGTGGCTAATTTGTTGGTTTTACAAAGGCTGTTTGGTCCCCAAGCAAAAAGGGGGTTTGTTTTGGGAAAGGGCTGTTATCATCTTTGTTTGAAAGTTGAACTATAAACTAAGGCTGGGCACAGTGGCTCATGTCTGTAATCCCAGCACTTTAGGGGGTCGAGGTGGGTGGATCACTTGAGGTCAGGGGTTTGAGACCAGCCTGGCTAACATGGTGAAACCCCGTCTCTACCAAAAAATTAAAAAATTAGCCAGGCATGTTGGCACACGCCTGTAATCCCAACTACTTGGGAGGCTGAGACAGGAGAATTGCTTGAACCCGGGAGGCAGAGGTTGCAGTGAGCCAAGATCGCACCATTGCACTCCAGCCTGGGCGACAAAGTGAGACCCTGTCTCAAAAAAAAAAAAAAAAAAAACCAAAAAAACAAACAAACAAAAAAAACAAAAACAACTTATAAACTAAATTTTTCCTATAGTTAGCTTGGCCTACGCCAGGGAATGAACAAGGGCAGTTTGGAGGTTAAGGGCAAGATGGGGTCGGTTAGGTCAGATCTCTTTCACTGTCATATTTTTTTCAGTTATAATTTTTGCAAGGGCATTTCAGTATTGTTATTCAGAGACTGGATAACGTGGGTGCCTAGAAAGGAATTAACAGAGCAGGCCTGAGACTGTTACGCTGAGAAAAGCTTGTTCCCAAGGTTTGCCCTTGGCTGGTGTCTGGGAACTTGGATTTCTGGAGGGTTCCCACTTTTCCCTAACTGATAAGGGTGTCTCACTGTGTCTACATTGTGCTGACAGTCTGGTTTATGCTGGCCATCTGCCTCTCTTCTAGGAGTCTGGAATATTAGTGCGTGCTAGGCAGAGGGCACCTAGTGCCTAACTCCCAATAAAAACCTTTGACACTGAGTCTGTAATGGGCTTTTCTGTACAGAAACATGACACGCTTGTTGCTGCATTTTTGATGCTGGGGGAGGGTGCACTATGTGGGAGCCTTCCTGGGAGGGAAGAAGAGGGAAGAGGGATGAGAAAATCATGCCTGGGTTGCTATGGAGTTACCTATGGTGTAAAACAACAGCTGACCTGCTTGCTATCTCTTATGAGATGTAGAAGTTACCCATGGCATTTGAAAATGATAAATCCAGTCATAGACAGTTGGCTTGCTGGATCTCCTGGCTGCTTTTGGCCATGCTGGCTAAAATTAGGAAGAAGTGCAGCTCAAAGGATAACTTTGGTTTTTGTTCTCTCCTCCAATTGGGAGGAAAAAGGGCCCAGACATTCCCCCCAGTGAGCTTCCTATGCACTAAAGACAGGCCGGGTGCAGTGGCTCAGCCTGTAATCCCAGCACTTTGGGAGGCCAAGGTGGGCAGATTGCTTGAGGTCACAAGTTTGAGAACAGCCTGGCCACCATGGTGAAATCCCATCTCTACTAAAAATACAAAAATTAGCCGGGTGTGGTGGCATGCACCTGTAGTCTCAGCTACCCAGGAGGCTGAGGCAGGATAATGGCTTGAACCCAGGAGGTGGAGGTTGCAGTGAGCCGAGATCATGCCACTGCACTCCAGCCTGGGCGACAGCGAGATTCTGTCACAAAACAAAACAAAACAAAACCAACGAAAAGACAGTGACAGTTCATTGGAGTTGCTCTCTCTTCTAGGTGGGAGGGGGAAGGGTCAGGAAATTTCTGAAGGCAGGTTTTGGGTGAATCAAGAATGTTCAAAGTTTGCATTACTCGCTCCTCCAAGTGGAAGAAAAATAGTTAAATCAGTTCCCAGGGCTGGAGCAAGGCTTTAGATAAACCAGAGGGGGAGAAAGAGTAAAAAACATTCCCTCCAAACAAGAAAACCACTCTAGCCTTTTCTACAACTTAGTAGCTGCCTCTGCAACTCAAAGCCCTCCTTACACTGCAACTTTCATCTCCAGCAGCTGTAATGTTAACCTTGTAAATGCTGTGTGGAAACTAAAGCAACTCCATCTTGGATGCTAATCCACGATGTTGACTTCAGATTAACTCCAGTACCAGGAAGACCTCTCAGATTTCCAGTCTAGCTATCTTTCCTTGTGTAAGAGCACATACTTACCATAAATCCTGCCCTTAGGTCAAAATAACCTCAATGTGATCGTTCTTCAATTCTACGCATCACTTCTGAATCACCCCTTCCCTATGGTATATAAGCCCTGAGTCTGGGGGGTGATGGCACACGGATCCACTTTCTCCTCTTACCGCTGCCTGAGATGCAGACATGGCTTCTGTTTGCAAGTCCCTATTAAATGTTTCCTTCTAAGAAATTGGATATGTCAGCCTCTTTCTTTGGCCTCTCAGCTTCCTGGGACTTTCGGGGTAGTTTTGTATAGACCTGGTCACTGTGGAGCATGCTGATTTTACAGCTAGGGGTTTGGGGAAAACAGAGGCGAATGTTTATTCAAACGCTTTGTATTTTGTGGCTGTCGCATCTGGATGTATGATAAAATTTGATGTAAAATGTTATCTGCTTTATTTCATCAACGTTAGACAGATCATCCTAATAGGGAAAGCTGCAAAGAAAAAAAAAAAACAGTGTTAGTGGAATCAGAGCTCCCTTGCTTTTTGCTGCCTGTGGGTGGATTGCAATTTAAACTCTTTGAGGACTGGAAACAGAACAAGTCTCCATAACCACTGATTTCTGCCCATTGGAGCCTCTGGAAAAAGGGAGAGAACATAAAAAGAGGCAATCTCCGGGTAGAAACATGCTTTGGGAGTTTTCAAAAACAGCTTTTAGTTTGCTGATGTGCTCTTGCTGCCATGAACTGCCTGACCCATAGAGGCTAATGGTTTTCAGCCTGCTGTGCATGTATTTGAATAGGTCTATTTGGCCTCTAAAATGAACAAGATAAAAAGGACTTTTAGAAAAGTCTTGTTTGTCACTTGGGTTTGGTACACAGGTGTCTGGCTCTTCCTTGTATCAGCTTTGCTGCTACTGAAGGAAAGCCAGGGGCTTTTTAAAAATCCCAGATTCATAGATCCTAATTTCCTGTGCCTGCCTCTGAGCTGAAACTTGATGCTGTCTTCTGCAGCTGTTTCAGCCTTGCGGTGAGCTGTGTGGAACTGAAGGCTCATCTCAAAGAACAGGACTCAGATTCTGAATTGTTGCCCATTTAAGACAGCCTCTGTGGGCCTATAAATGACGAAAATACAGACGCTGACCAGACTGTCTGGGTCACATAAAAATGCCAACAGGAAAGGGTGTGTTCTCATGAGACCATCTAAAATTGGGTGGCTGAATGGCTCTAGATTTCTGATACAGAGACTAATTGCATTCCTAACTTGTGATTTCTCTTGAAAGCTTCAGGTCGGGGAAGGACACATAACAGAGAATGTGACCCCTTCACCTACTTCACACAGATTGGACTGGTGCCCCTCTTTGAGATGTCTCATTGCTGTTGACTTGTTGCATCATTCAGCTTTCAGGATTAGATGCAGTTTGTGCCAATGGACTGATAGCCTGAATCTATTTCCCTCACCTTTCTTTTCTTTCTTTCTTTCTTTCTTTCTTTCTTTCTTTCTTTCT
>NW_026652282.1:42469626-42479736 GCF_009828535.3 Hylobates moloch
TTCTTTCTTTCTTTCTTTCTTTCTTTCTTTCTTTCTTTCTTTCTTTCTTTTCTTTTCTTTTTTTTTTTAGACAGGGTCTCACTCTGTCACCCAGGATGGAGTGCAGTGGCACGATCATGGCTCACTGCAGCCTTAGGCGATCCGCCCGCCTCCTGCGCCCAGTCCAGTGTTTATCTTTTTGTGACTGATTTATTTCACTTAGCATAATGTCCTCAAGGTTGATCCATGTTGTAGCATGCATCAGAATAGCTTCCTTTTTAAGGCTGAAGAATATTCCATTGTATGGATAAACCATTTTTTATTTATCTATTCATCCATTGATGGACATTGCTTCCATCTCATGGCTATTGTGGATAATGCTGCTATAAGGCTGGTTGCAGTGGCTCATGCCTGTAATCCTAGCAGTTTGGGAGACCAAGGCGGGAGGATTGCTTGAGGCCAGGAGTTTGAGACCCGCCTGGGCAACATAGTGAGACTCAGTCTCTATGAAAAATGAAAGAATTAATCAAGCGCAGTGGCGCATGCCTGTGGTCCCAGCTACTAGGGAAGCTGAGGTTGGAGGATTGCTTGAGCCTGGGAGTTTGAGGCTGCAATGAGCCATGATCACGCTATTGTACTTCAGCCTGGGAAAAAAACACTGCGGCTATGAACATGGGTGTGCAAATATCTCTTCAAGACTCAGCTTTCAATTTTTTTGATATATGCTCATAGGTGGAATTGATGAATTATATTGTAGTTCTATTTTTATTTTTTTTGAGGAAACTCCAAACTGTTTCCTATCAGTTGCACAATTTTACAGTCCCACCAAAAGTGCACCAGAGTTCCACTTTCTCCACATTCTCACCAACACTTGTTATTTTCTGTGCCTTGTCTTCTGCCCCTCCGCAAGTAACAGGAAGTACTAGAGACTCATCCCTCCATTTATTCCAGTCACAGTGACAAGATGAAAGAGAAAGGACACATCAGGTGTGGAGAACACAGGAAGAGAGGTCCTGACTGGGGAGGACAGTGAGGGGAATTGAATTGGGGGAGCTTCCATTTCTCACCTCTACTCTCTCAGTTTCACTGTGAGACAGAGTAAAACTCTGTCTTAAAAACAAAACAAAACAAAAACAAACAAACAAAAAACAGGCGGGGGCGGGCATGATGGCTCATGCCTGTAATCCCAGAACTTTGGGAGGCCTAGCTGGGAGGATCACTTGAGCCTAGGAGTTCAAAGCCAGCCTGGGTAACATAGTGAGACCCTGTCTCTACAAAGAATTTAAAAAATTATCCGAATGTGGTAGAGTGCACCTGTGGTTCCAGCTACTCAGGAGGCTGAGGTGGGAGGATCGCTTGAGCCCAGGAGGTCAAGGCTGCAGTGAGCTGTGATTGCACCACTGCACTCCATCCTGAGCAACAGAGCAAGGCCTTGTCTCAAATAAATAAATAAATAAAAATTAAAAGAGCTCAAATAAACTGAGACAGAGGTTGAAAAATGGTTACAACAGGTAGGGGTTGGAGGGGAGATGAAGGTCTGAGGATACAAAATAGCAGATACCTACCATGAACAAGTCCGGAGGCTAATGTACAACATGAGGACTAAAGTTGATACAATTGTATTAGGGATTTTTGCTAAATAAGTGGATTTCAGCTGCTCTCCTCACAGAAAGTAACTGTGAGATGATAGATACTATGCTAATCTGCTTTGCTATAGAAATCATTGTACTATCTACATGTATCTAGTCATGTATGTATCCCATGACATTATGTTGCAAACCTCAACTATACACAATAGTGTTTATTTAAAAATAAAATAAAATAGGTTGGGTGCTGTGGCTCATGCCTGTAATCCCACCACTTTGGGAGATTGAGGTGGGCAGATCACTTGAGGCCAGGAGTTCGAGACCAGCCTGGCCAACATGGTGAAACCTCGTCTCTACTAAAAATACAAAAATTAGCTGGGTGTGGTGGTGCGTGCCTGTAATCCCAGCTACTCAGGAGGCTGAGGCAGGAGAATCGCTTGAGCCCGGAAAGCAGACGTTGCGGTGAAACAAGATGGCGCCACTGCACTCCAGCTTGGGTGACAAAGTGAGACTGTTTCAAAAATAAATAAATAAAAATAAAAATAAAATATACACTTAATTTCAAAGTGTGTAATATACTTTGTAGTCACTTCCAGGCACTGCCTAGGCTAAAAGTCACTTGCACTTGGTTATATTGGACCCAGGATGGTAAGGAATTTGCATTTAGCCCTGACCACATGCTCCCCACATGGGTGCAGGAGGACAAATTTGTCAGGCAGCACCACTGGATGAAGACTTGGCATCTTCCGGCCCAATGTGGAGACAACTCTGTCTTCATCCTTCTAACTGACTAGGGTAGGAAGAGTGATTTACAGCTCTGGCTACCATAGGCCTGAGACATATCTCATAACAGAGGTGCTGGGAGAGCCGCCTTTTCCCCCCAGAACCCACCTGCCTGCCTGGCCTGGGGACCGTGGGGAGCTGGGCTCCCTGGGGGATGGGGCAGAAATGGCAGTAAAATAAATGGAGGGAGCAGAGGTGAGAAATAGAAGCTCCTCCCATTTGATTCCCCTCACTCTCCTCCCCAGTCAGGACCTCTCTTCCTGTGTTCTCTGCACCTGACGTGTCCCTTCTCTTCCAGCTTGTCAATGTGACCGGAATAAATGGAGGGATGAGTCAGGGCCTGGCATTGATCAAGGAGCTGGGAGGGAGGGTCTAGGCCTCTGTCTCTAGTACTTCCTGTTATTGGCAGCAAGGCAGGAGATAAGTCAGACCCCTGCATTCAGCTGCTAGACAGGTGGCTGAGACGAAGTCACTGAAGGGACCAAGAAGTGACATTTGTCATTTTCTCTCCTGCCTCCAGCTTTCTTTGGCTCACATTTCCACCCTATGTCCTAGGCTGCCCTGACATTCAGCCTTGCAGCCCCAGTCCCCTCCAAGACTTGTATCTCCACCCATCCATTGTACAGCAAATTCTGATCCAGAATATATTAGGATGTGAAACCCCATGTGTCCTTGATCTTCGATCTCTAATTGCCATGGTTAAGATAGAAATGACATTCTTGAGGCTCATCTATTTGAGAGAAACAATCTAATCTACAGCTGACTGTGGCTCTGCCCTTCCCCATCTCCATTTCTTGATCATTGTTAAGATAATGTAGAATTTGGGATTCATATAGTTATCAATATACTATTTTATATAATAATCTTTTGGTTCAACCCGGGCAACATGGTGAAACTCCATCTCCACGAACAAATATAAAAATTAGCTGGATGCAGTGGTGTGTGTCTGTAGTCCCAGCTACTCAAGAGGCTGAGGTGGGAGGATCACTTGAGCCCCGGAGGCAGAGATTGTGGTGAGCCAAGATCACACCACTGCACCCTAGCCTGGGTGACAGAGGGAGAGACCCTGTCTAAAAATAACAACAACAACAAAAAAAATCCTTTGGTCATATATTGACCGAAGGTTACAGTTTTATAACTGGATGGATATATATATATCCATGATATATATATATCCTCCTGAAGTGCTGGGATTACAGGCGTGAGCCACCGTGCCTGGCCTGAAGGCATAATTTTTAAACCATAATTATGTTTTTGTTTTTTTTTTTGTTTTTTTTTAAGAGATGGGGTCTCACTCTGTTGCTCAGGCTTGTCTTGAATTCCTGGGCTCAAGCGATCCTCCCACTTCGGCCTCCCAAAGTGCTGGGATTACCGGCATGAGCCACTGCTCCTGGCCTCATAACTATGTTTAATCTGCTTCATTTTTCACTGCCAGGCTCAGCAGTGTCCAATAGAAATATAATGTGAGCCACCTATGTAATTTTAAATTTTCTTGAAACCACTTTATAAAAAGTAAAAAGAAACAAGTGAAATTAATTTTAATCATATATTTTATTTAACTCAATAGATCCTAAATTGCATCATTTCAGCATGTAATCAATATAAAAATATTAATGAAATATTTTACAATCTGACGCAACAAGCTGGTAGATCTGACATGAAAACGTGTCTACCCATTAGGATGGCTATAATTTAAAAAAAAAGCAAAACAGAAAATAACAAGTGTTGGTAAGAACGTAGAGAAATTGGAACCCTGGTGCACTGCACTGTTGGTGTGATTGTAAAATGGTGCAACTGATATGAAATAGTTTAGAGGTTCCTCAAAAATTTAGAACTAGAACCACCATATAATCCAACAATTTCATTTGTGAGTATACATCAAAAGAATTGTGCCTGGCATGGTGGCTCATGCCTGTAACCCCAGTGCCCTGGAAGGCTGAGGCGGTGGGTGGATTGCTTGAGCCCAGGAATTCAAGACCAGCCTAGGCAACATGGTGAAACCCTGTCTCTACCAAAAAAAAATTAAAAAGTTTGGCAAGAGTGGTGGTATGTGCCTGTAGTCCCGGCTACTTGAGAGGCTAAAGCAGGAGGATCTCTCCTTTTTTTTTTTTGAGACAGAGTCTCACTCTGTTGCCCAGGCTGGAGTGAAGTGGCACGCTCTGGGCTCACTGCAACCTCGCCTCTTGAGTTCAAGTGATTCTTGTACCTCAGCCTCCCTAGTAGCTGGGATTACAGGCGAGCGCCACACACCTGGCTAATTTTTATATTTTTAGTAGAGACGGGGTTTCACCATGTTGGCCAGGCTGGTCTCAAACTCCCGACCTGAGGTTATCCGCCCACCTCAGCCTCCCAAAGTGCTAGGATTATAGGCGTGAGCCATCACGCCCCGCCTTGGGAGGATCTCTTGAGCTCAGGATATTGAGGCTGCAGTGAGCCAAGATTTTGCTACTGCACTCCAGCCTGGGCAACAGTAAAACCCTGTCTCTACTAAAAATATAAAAATTAGCCAAGGAAGAAGAAGAAAAATAATTGAAAGCAGGGTCTTGAAGAGATATTTGCACACCTGTGCTCATAGTATTATTTTTATTTGAGACAGGGTCTTGTTCTATTGCCCAGGCTGGAGTGCAGTAGCGCAATCTTGGCTCACTGCTACCTTGACCTTCTGGGCTTAAGTGATCCTTCCACCTCAGCCTCCTGAGTAGCTGGGACCACAGCCACACACCACCACATCAGACTAATTTTTAAATTTTTTGTAGAGACAAAAAGTCTTACTATGTTGCCCAGGCTGGTCTCGAACTCCTGGGTTCAAGTGATCCTCCCACCTAGACCCCCCAAAGTGTTGGGATTACTGGTACGAGCCACTGTGCCTGGCCCTCCCCCACTTTTTTACGAGACAGTGTCTCATTCTGTCTCAAAGTGAGACTGAGGAAATAGAAGTGAGAAATGGAAGCTCCCCCCATTTGATTCCCCTCACTCTTCTCCCCAGTTAGGACCTCTTTTCCTGTATTTTCTGCACCTGATGTGTCCTTTCTCTTTCATCTTGTCACTGTGACTGGAATAAATGGAGGGATGAGTCAGGGCCTGGCATTGATCAAGGAGCTAGAAGAGAGAGCTGGGCCTCTGTCTCTAGTACTTCCTGTTACTGGCAGAGGGGCAGGAGACAAGTCACAGAAAATGACTTTCCCAAAATAAAGTGTTGACGAGAATACGGAGAAATCGGAACTCTGGTGCACTGTTGGTGGGATTGTAAAATGGTGCAACCAGGCTGGTGCAGTGGGTCATGCCTGTAATCCCAGCACTTTGGGAGGCTGAGGTGGGTGGATCATTTGAGGTTAGGAGCTTGAGACCAGCCTGATCAACATGGTGAAACCCCATCTCTACTAAAAATACAAAAAACTAGCCAGGCATGGTGGTGGATGCCTGTAATCGCAACTACTCAGGAGGCTGAGGCAGGAGAATCAGTTGAACCTGGGAGGCAGAGGTTGCAGTGAGCGAAGATTGTGCTACTGCACTCCAGCCTGGGTGACAGAGCCAGACTCCATTTCAAAAAAAAAAATTAAATAAAATGTGCAACCAATAGGAAATAGTTTGGAGTTTCCTCAAAAAATTAAAAATAGAACTACCATATAACTCAGCCATTTTACTTCTGAGTACATATAAAAAAGAATTGAAAGCAGGGCCTTGAAGTGATATTTGCACACCCACATCCAGAGCAGCATTATTTTTTTCTCAAGCTGGAGTGCAATGGTGTGATCATAGCTCACTGCAGCCTCAAACTCTCAGGCTTAAGTGATCTTCTTGCCTTGGCCTCCCAAGGTGTGGGGATTACAGGTGTGAGCCACTGTACCCAGCCTGAGCTCTTTTAAAAATATTCTACATATAAGTGAAGTCATGAAATATTTTTCTACCTGTGTCTTAAGCAAAGCTATCCTTCAAAAATGAAGGAGAAATTAAAGTTCTTCCCCGACAAGAAAAGGTTGATGGAATTTATCACCACTAGACCAGCCTTAAATGTGGATTTCTAAATCTTGCTAGTCAGTTTGCCAATATTTTAACTTATACCTGTAGCATTTTAATGTCTATTTTATTCCATAAAGATGTATTGGGTACCAGATGTGTACTTGACACATGGTTACCTGTGGGTCTTTTTATTTCAATTCCATCTTTTACACCAAAAGCTTCTAGGCCTGCCTCCACTATCCAGGTGCCCTGCACTCTCCATTAGGGTGCTGGGGCCAGGGCTCAGATGCCTAGATTCTCCTGAGAACCATCAGCCAGGGAAGAGGAGTTGGGAATGGAAAGCTGCCTTGTTTGTCCGGTACATATGCATATGTAGTTACTGAGGAATTGTAGTTACTGGGGAATTGTAGTTACTGGGAAATTAAATCAGGGCCAACATGTGCATGTTTCTAATGTGGGGATAGATTTCTTCAATTCATTAGATCAACTGAGAGATTCTTAACTGTTTTGAACAGACAAATGTTGACAGGAGTTTATTTCCAGAGGCTCATGGAGTAAGATTTTAGGTCTGTGGTGTATATAAGGCTGGGAATTGTTAAGGACAAGGGATATCTGGGTATTAGGGGAAGGGGAGCACAGATATGCAGGACAGACCCACAGGCCTGGGTGACATCTGCACACCGCCTTACCAAGGAGCCCCCGTGCCCTCCTCAAGCCCTGCCCAGCTCCTTTTCCTGCCTGGCCACAGCCTGGGATGTACCTGGCTTCCCTTTATCTATAAAAAGGAAAGGCTTCAATTTATTTTAATATGAATTTATGCACATTCTACAAAGGCATTACTACACCTGCAGAAAACCATTGTTCATACTTGGAGGGAGTTTTGATGATCATTCCTGTTCTGTGTATAGTTCACATTTTTACATGGAGATTTCTGTGTGTGTATCCTGTATTTTTCGCTTTAATAGTATATGAGAATAATTTCCCATGATGTTACATAGTATTGATAAACAATTTTTCAAATGGTTCCATAATATTTTTAAAGAGACTGTCTACCTGGGTTTCTTTAATTTTATATTCCCTGTGGCTTCAGATGTTTCCTTTTTTAAGGATAATGCTTTGATAAGTATCTTTACACACGTACGTGCACACACACATCCATCTCTCATCCATCAATCTGCCAAGAGAAGAGGAGGATGGAGAAGATGGAGGAGGTGAGGGAAGAGGAAAGGAGGAGGGCTGCTCCTTCACGTCGTGAGCGCTGCGGGTGGTTGCGGAGCCTAGGTGAACACGACCGTGACCGCGGCTGCCAAGGCGGGCCCCGCCCTCTGACTGCGGACTACGCGGCGGCGCCTGTGCCGCAGTGGCGCTGGGCCTTGGCCTCTGGCGGTCTCTGGCGCCCCCTCCCGTTCGCATCGTGAACCTGGGCCGAGCCCGCTGCTCGTCGTTCCTTGCTCCGGTCTGCGCCTCCTCCTCCGTTTTGCTTCCCTGCAGCTTTTGCCCCGCCCCCCTTCCCCTGCCTCCCCCTGGCCCTCCGCGTGTTAATTTAGGGGCCCCAACCCGGGGAACCCCTCGCAGAGCCAGCTGCTGTCGTTAGGCCCGGGTGAGTGATCAGGACGAGAGGGCACGGCTGGCGACGGAGCCCCTCCCAGCGCTGCGGCGGGAGAGGGGGCTCAACTCGAGTCGCCACCCGGACTCGCCGGACCCAGAGCTCCTCTTTGGGGTTCCCGGTCTCCCGCTCCCCGTGCTCCTGGGAAGAGGTGCTGGAAACGACCGAATCTGGGTGCAATCGGGGTGGCGCACAACCGCGACCCCCCAGTCCTCTCCTGCGGGCAGAGGAAGTGGGACTCGAGGGCCAGAGGTCTCGGGCCTCCTGATCCAGGGACCTGCCATTCCCTGGCCCAGGACCCCGGGAATGCCTGAGCATGGCACCTCGACGTGGCAAGAAAACTGTTCAGGAGGCAGCAGAGGGGCCTGTGGGGGACGGGAGGCAGCCATCTTCCCGTGTCCTTCAAACCCTTTGCTTGGGCTGCCGGGCATCAATACCCCAACTCACCCAGCACCCCCTCTTCAGAATAACCTCAAAACCCAACCGGGCTCCTGGCCACAGGGCCTTCTCTTAGTCCAACCACCAGGCTGAGTGAATCCTCGTGGGGCCAGGAGGGTCCTCAGTGACCCTCCACAAACCCGGTATCAAGTCACCCCAAGTGGGATCCAATTAGCATCCTGTCTCACCCAGAATCGCCACTTACCACACTCTACCTGCCTCTGTTTGCTTGGACCCCGCCATTTCTCCTGCAGTCCCAGACTAAGGAAGGACTGGACGGCCCGACCCAAGCCTCCCACGAATGATTTTAAGGAAGGAGATGCCCCTCAGCAGCCAGACATGAGGATTGTCTCCAGGACTCACCCAGCTGCTGCCCCAGGGACCCCACAGACTTCCCAAGCAGAGCCAGTTCCTTGGGAGGGCTGCATGGAGGAGGAGGAGACCTGCAAACACTGGAGCCCAGGGGTTTCTACTGATTCATTCACAAAGCTTAGATCTCAGATCTTGGACACATGACTGAACTTCACAAAGTCTCAGGATCCACACGCATTTTCCATTTATTCTTCTTATTTTATTTTATTTTTTAGACGGAGTCTTGCTCTGTCACCCAGGCTGGAGTGCAGTGGTGCGATCTCGGCTCACTGCAACCTCTACCTCCTGGGTTCCAGCAATTCTCCTGCCTCAGCCTCCTGAGTAGCTGGGATTACAGGCACCTGCCGCCACACCTGGCTAATTTTTTGTATTTTAGTAGAGACAGAGTTTCACCGTGTTGCCCAGGCTGGTCTCAAACTCCTGAGCTCAGGCAGTCCACCCGCCTCGGCCTCCCAAAGTGCTAGGATTACAGACGTGAGCCACCGGCTCAGCCTCCATTTATTCTTCTATCCACACATTCGCCAAGTACAGTCATCCCTCAGTATCCAGGAGGAATTGGTTCCAGGACCCCCACGGATACCAAAACCCACGGATACTCACACCCCAGATATTAAATGGTGTAGTGGTTGCATGTAATGTACACACATCCTCTTGTACACTTTAAACCATCTCTAGATAACTTATAATACCTCATACTATGTAAATTGTTGTTATATTGTATTATTTTATTTGTATTATTTTTATTTTATTTTTATCTGAATATTTTCTATCTTTGGTTGGTTGAATCTGAGGATGCAAAACCAGGCATAGGGTGGACTGGATGTTGGTCCTGGTATTTGGGATGAAAGGGGAGTGAGAGGGCATTCAGGGCAGGAAAGAAAGAAGCTGGCATTACAGCTGAGTGCAGTCAGGGACCTTGGGAGGCCTGCCAATAGCACATGCAGAAAAGCTGGGAGCACTGGGGCAAGTTGTTCAACTCCACCTGAGGGGCAGAAGGGGGCCAGGAATGCTGCTGCCAAGAAGTCACCTTAGAATTAGCCTGTGGGGCTGGGTGCTGTGGTTCACACCTGTAATCTCAGCACTTTGGGAGGCTGAGGTGGGCAGATCACTTGGGTTCAGGAGTTCGAGACCAGCCTGGTCAACATGGTGAAACCCCATGTCCACTAAAAATACAAAATTAGCCGGGTGTGGTGGCAGGCGCCTGTAATCCCAGCTACTCGGGAGACTGAGGCAGGAGAATTGCTTGAACCTGGGAGGCGGAGGTTGCAGTGAGCTGAGATCGTGCCACTGCACTCCAGCCTGGGTGACAGACTGATACACTATCTCAAAAAAAAAAAAAAAAAAAGAAAAGAAAAGTAAAAGAAAAAAGAATTAAGCTGTGGGAGG
>NW_026652282.1:42480147-42485595 GCF_009828535.3 Hylobates moloch
TCCCTCCTTCCTTCCTTCCCTCCTTCCCTCCTTCCTTCCTTCCCTCCTTCCTTCCTTCCTTCCTTCCTTCCTTCCTTCCTTCCTTCCTTCCTTCTTCTTTCTTCTGTCTTGATTTGTTGCTCAGGCTGGAGTGCAGTGATACAATCAGAGCTCACTGCAGCCTGGAACTCCTGGACTCAAGCAATCCTCCTAGCTCAGCCTCCTGAATAGCTAGGATTACAGGTATGCGCCACCATGCCTGGCTAATTTTTTTATTTTTTGTAGAGATGGGATCTTGCTATGCTGCCCAGGATGGTCTTTTTTTTGAGACAGAGTCTTGCTCCATTGCCCAGGCTGGAGTGCAGTGGCACAACCATGGTTCACGGCAGCCTGAACTTCCTAGGCTTAAGTGATTCTCCCATCTCAGCCTCTTGAGTAGCTGAGACTACAGGCGTTCACCACCATGCCTGACTAATTTTTTATTTTTTGTAAAATAAAGAATTAGATGGGGTTTCGCCATGTTGCCCAGGCTAGTCTCAAACTCCAGAGCTTAAGCAAACCTCCTGCCTCAGCCTCCCAAAGTGTTGGCATTGCAGGCATGAGCCACTGTGCTTGGCCACCAGACTGGTCTTGAACTCCTGACTTCAAGTGGTCCTCCTGCCTCGGGATTGCAGGTGTGAGCCCCTGTGCCAGGCTAAGTTGGTGCTCTTTCTTTATGGATTGTTACTCCCCCAGGAGAGGCTGATAGCTACCCAGAGTTCTGCCTGTCAGTTTCGAGGTCTCATCTCAGTGACCCACAATCTCTCCAGCTTCCCAGCACTGCTGAGTGGAAAGTGTCTTCCTGTCTTTTCCCCTGCCCCGGGCCCAGGCAGCATCCAGGTAACTGTGGGGCTGAGGCTGGAGCAGGCCAGGCCCATGGAGCAGGTTGGCACCTCGAGAGTTTCTGCTTTTCCTCAGAATCTGAGGTACTTCTTGGTAATGAGGTAGAACCCAACCTCCTTAAAAGTGACATTGTTCCCACACGTTTAACTGATCTTGAAGGTGGCAACAAGGAGCAGAGGAGGAAGGACTAGCAGTGCCAAAGGCCCTCAAAGCTTCCCTCATGGCCTTTGGTCCAACCGTCAGGTGCCAAGCTTGCCAGTGCAGTTTGCTACCATTTGTATGTTTGAATACAGTTAAAAATGCTGTAACTTTGTCTATAAAGACAAATAGACAAAACCAAGATCTGGAAGCAAGGAAAACAGTTAGGAAATGAAAATTACAATCCAGATGAGAGGGGATGAAGAGTTGGATCAAGGCAGGAGGCGTGGGGAGGCAGATGCCACATACTCTTTTGTAAGCTTCTTGTGAACATCGAATTCGATAAGCTGCGGAAAAGCAGCTGGCATGGTGCCTAGCATACAGTAGGCATCAAATAAGTGCTGGGTTGCCACCCACCCCCTCCTTGAGACAAGTTCTGTCAGAAAGCAGGCCCAGGGGTGTTCTCTGCAGAGAGAAGCCAGGATGAAGGCCTTGTTCCAGCTCCTCGGAGACCTGTGGGTCTGACCCCACACGCCTGGCAGAAGTGCCTCCATTTTAACTGCCTTGGGCCTTCTTGATCACAGTATAAGCGACCACAGCCCCGTGGCAGGCTGGTACTTGGGGCCTCTCCCCTCCTCTCACTTGTGGAGAGTCAGCCCAAAGTTGGGCCTGTGTGGCCACATAAGCGCTCCATCCTTGTCTTCTCCCCTTGGTTCTTCCCTACTCACCACCACCCCAACCAACAAGAAAGGAAGAGAAAGGTCCCACCCCACATATATTGCCTGTCCCAGTGTTTGATAGGGAAGGAGGCGGGAACACTCGGTGTGACCCCCATGCAAAGACAGTCCCCCCACACCCTGAGTTGGTGCCACACCATCAGCTCTGCAGCAGACACTTTCAGCTCCTGCTGCTCCTTTGCCACCAGGTCTGGGGTTTCACTATTCTGGGGCTCAGTCCCATGCCTGTCTTGTGAGGCTCTGGAATCACAGGAAAGAAACAGCAGACTTCTCTGTGCTGGAGGTCCCCATGTCACAGTGGCCCAGGGCCAGGCCACGACATGAACACTCATGCTGCAGCTAAGAGTAAAGGCTCATCATTTCATCTGGAAACATTGACCTGTTTCTCCATTTTTCCCTTTAACTATATGGCCACAGCAGGATTCCTGGGCATAAGGGCATAATCTTCCTTGAGGTTTTGCTTTCCAAGTGAGTTGTTTTATTCTAAAACTCCTACATTA
Source organism: Hylobates moloch (assembly GCF_009828535.3). Taxonomy (NCBI): domain Eukaryota; kingdom Metazoa; phylum Chordata; class Mammalia; order Primates; family Hylobatidae; genus Hylobates; species Hylobates moloch. Next base: position 42,482,384 of record NW_026652282.1, read on the forward strand.
TACTCCATTTTAGCATTGAATATCATTATTTCCTTTCTTTTTATTGAGACAGGGTCTCAGCCTGTCACCCAGGCTAGAGCACAGTGGCGCAATCTTGGCTCACTGCAGCCTCAGCCTCCCCCAGCTCAAGTGATCCTCCTACCTCAGCCTCCTGAGTAGCTGGGAATACAAGCGCCACCATGCCTGGGTAATTTTTTGTTTTTTGTTTGCTTGTTGGTTTTTGGTAGAGATGAGGTTTCGCCATATTGCTCAGGCTGGTCTCAAACTCCTGGGCTCAAGCGATCCTCCCACCTCGGCCTCCCAAAGTATTGGGATTATAGGCATGAGCCACCACACCTCGCCGAGTATCATTATTTCTAAAAGAGACTAGCATTGAGGCCGGATTCAGTGGCTCATACCTGTAATCCCATCGCTTTGAGAGGCTGAGGTGGGAGGATTGCTTGAGCCCAGGCATTCAAGACCCGCCTGGGGCAACATAGGGAGACTTCATATCTAGAAAAAAAAATTATATATATAAACTTAGCTGGGCATGGTGGTGCATGCCTATGGGCCCAGCTACTGGGGAGGCTGAGGGCTGAGGTGGGAGGATTGCTTTAGCCCAGGAGTTTGAGGCTTCAGTGAGCTATGATCGTACCACTGCACTCCAGCCTGGGCTACAGAACAACCTGTCTCTACTACAATAAATTTTTAAAAAGTTGCATGGAAGGAATAAGAATGAACCAATCGAAGGAAACACAGAGCAATTTTACAAACAGAGAGACCAGCAGGAATCAAGACCCAGGGATATGAACCAGCACCAGGTGGTAAAGAGACCATAAGCAGATCAGTGAAAAGGCTGAAATGGGAGGGGGCTTGAAAGATGGGACAGTTAGGACGGACCAGGATAGGAACAACTTTGATTCCACTTGAAGGTGCATGGGCCACTTCTTGGAGGTGAGGAAGAGCCACTGAGTGGGTTTCAGCAGGAGAACAGGGGACTATTTCTCTTTGGATCTGATTTCCCTGGCTGCAGTGTTGAGTGACTGGGAGACAAGCCAGCAGAGAAGGATGGATTAATCCGCTCAGGCTGCCATAACAACCTACCACAAACTGGGGTTTCCATGACAAAAATGTACTGTCTCACAGTTCTAGAGGCTGCAAATCCGAGATCAAGGTGTTGGCAGGGTTGCTTCCTTCTGGGGGCTATGAGGGAGAAGCTGTTCCAGGCCTCTCCTCCAGGTGGTTGCTGTCAATCTTTGGCCTTCTATGGACTATAAAAGCATCACCCCATCTCTGCCTTCATCTTCGCATGGCATTCTCCCTGTGTCCGTGTCTCTGAGTCCAAAGTTCCCCTTTTTATGGCCAGGCGTGGTGGCTCACACCTGTAATCCCAGCACTTTGGGAGGCTGAGGTGGGCAGATCACTCGAGGTCAGGAGTTCGAGACCAGCCTGGCCAATATGGCGAAACCCCATCTCTACTAAAAATACAAAAAGTAGCCGGGCATGGTGGTGCACGCCTGTAATCCCAGCTACTCAGGAGGCTGAGGCAGGAGAATCGCTTGAACCCAGGAGGCAGAGGTTGCAGTGAGCTGAGATCATGCCACTGCACTCCAGCCTGGATGACAGAGCCAGACTGTCACCAAAAAAAAAAAAAAAAAAAAAAGGCAAAAAACGAAAAAACAAAGTTCCCCTTTTTACAAGGACACCACTCAGATTGGTTTAGGGCCCACACACCACTGACCTCGTTTTAACTTGATTACCTCTGTAAAGACCTTATCTCCAAATAAGGTCACATTCTGAGGCACTGGGTATTAGGACTTCAGCATGTGAATTTGGCAGGGGGAGGGATACAATTCAACCGACAACAAAGGGGGAGAATAGATTAGGAGCGTATGACTTGAACTACAGCCACAAAAGACAGACAAAATAGAGGGCCTAGGCCAGGTGCGGTGGCTCACGCCTGTACGCCTAGCACTTTGCGAGGCCGAGGTGGGCGGATCACTTGAGCCCAGGAGTTCCAGACCAGCTAGGCCAACATGGTGAAACCCCGTCTCTACTTAAAATATAAAAATTAGTCAGGCGTGGTGGCACGTGCCTGTAATCCCAGCTACTTGGGAGGCTGAGGTGGGAGAATCACTTGAACCCAGGAGGCGGAGGTTGCAGTGAGCTAAGATCTTGCCACTGCACTCCAGCCTAAGCAACAGAGTGAGACTCCGTCCAAAAAAAAAAAAAAAAAAAAAAGAGGGACTAGAACAGAATCATTTGAGGATGTAAAATCCACAAGTCTTGTTATTTCATGAAATGTGGGGAAAGGAGAGTTCAACTTCTAGGTTTGGAGTACTTGCATTTCAGAGTTATTTATGTGTTAGGACCAAAGGAGGAAAATGAGAGAGGAAGGTAGAGGGGACTGGACTATAAGGTGACAGATCATTCTAGATATATCGAGCTTGAAATATCTGTGGGACATTCCTATAGGTGAAACAGGAGAGAGATCAGAACCCTAAGACATGTTTGGTAGTGAGAAGTGTGTAGATAGAAGTTTAAAATAATGAACAAGCACCGGACACAGTGGCTCACGCCTCTAATCCCAGCACTTTGGGAGGCCAAGGCAGGTGGATTACTTGAGCCTAGGAGTTTGAGACCAGCCTGAGCAACATGGTAAAACCCTGTCTCTACAAAAATAACAAAAACTTAGCTGGGCATGGTGGTGCATGCCTGTGGTCCCAGCTACTTGGAAGGCTGAGGTGAGAGGATCACCTGAGCCCGGGAGGTCGAGGCTGCAGTGAGCCAAGATCGTGCCACTGCACTTCAGCCTGGGTGACAGAGTGAGACCCTGTCTCATAAATAAAATAAAATAAAATAAAATAATAAAATAATAAAATAAAATAAAATAAAGAGCAAGGAGGTAATTGCCCAATGAAAGCACGCAGAGAGAAGGCAGAGGGTCAAGACCCAAAGGCCAGGGAACCCTCAGGTATCAGGGCTGTGCTTAGTATCAGAAGTTTACTTAAAAATTCCAAGCCAGGCACAGTGGCTCATGCCTGTAATCCCAGCACTTTGGGAGGCTGAGGTGGGCAGATCATTTGAGGTCAGGAGTTCGAGACTAGCCTGGCCAACATGGTGAAACCCCATCTCTGCTAGAAATACAAAAATTAGTTGGGCGTGGTGGGATGTGCCTGTAATCCCAGCTACTTGGGAGGCTGAGGTGGGAGAATCTCCTGAACCTGGGAGGC
>NW_026652282.1:42485641-42502986 GCF_009828535.3 Hylobates moloch
AAAAAAAAAAAAAAAAAAAAAAAAAAAAGGCTGGGCACGGCAGTGGCTCACGCCTGTAATCTCAGCACTTTGGGAGGCCAAGGTGAGTGGATCACGAGGTCAGGAGTTCAAGACCAGCCTGGCCAAGATGGTGAAACCCGTCTCTACTAAAACTACAAAAATTAGCCAGGCGCAGTGGCAGGCGCCTGTAATCCCAGCTACTTGGGAGGCTGAGGCAGGAGAGTCACTTGAACCCAGGCGGCAGAGGTTGCAGTGAGCCGAGATGATGCCAGTGCATTCCAACCTGGGCAACAGAGTGAGACTCTGTCTTGAAAAAAAAAATTCCAAAGAGGAGCCAAATTTCCATAGGAATGTTAGATCTGTGAGAACACGAATGCTGTCTGATTTGTTCACTGCTAAGTACTCAACTACCTAGAACAGTGCCTGGCACAGAGTAATAGTTCTATGATAATAATAATTGTAATGATTATTATTATTTAAGATAGGGGTCTCACTGTCACCCAGACTGGAATGCAGTGATGCAATCATGGCTCACTGCAGCCTCCAACTCCTAGGTTCAAGCAATCCTCCAGCCTCAGTCTCCCAATTAGCTAGGACTACAGGTATGCACCACCATGCCAGGCTAATTTTTAAATTTTTTGTAGAAATGGGGTTCCACCATGTTGCCCAGGCTGGTCTTGAACTCTTGAGTTCAAGTGATCCTCCCACCTTGGCCTCCCAAAGTGGTGGGATTACAGGCCTGAGCCACTGCGCCTGGCCAATTCCATAATTATTTGATGAATAAGATGTTGAATGAACTACTCAAAGAGAGGTATATGAAAAATCAGGAGTTCAGTGTCCCGGGAGCCATGGAAGTGATATTATCACCTCTATCATGCCTCACTTCAAAAATATCATTTTATGTTACTGATTTTAGTGACTTTAAAATTAGCTACTCCTAAAAGGTTTTTTTTAAACTTGCTTTGTAATATCATCATAAAAACTTCAGCAAAAAGCCTGGGCAACATAGTTAAACCCTGTCTCCACAAAAAGTTTTGAAAAACTTGCTGGGCATGGTGGTGTGCACCTATAGTCCCAGCTACTTGGGAGGCCAAGATGGGAGGATCACTTGAACCCAGGAGTTTGAGGCTGCAGTGAGCTATGATTGCACCATTGCACTCCAGCCAGGATGACAGAATTAGACTCTGTCTCTACTAAAGAAAAAATAAAACAAAAGCCGGACATGGTGGCATGTGCCTGTAGTCCCAGCTACTCAGGAGGCTGAGGCAGGAGGATTGCTTGAACCCAGGAGTTGGAGGTTGCAGTGAGCAATGATCCCACCACTGCACTCCAGTCTAGGCAACAGGGAGAGACCCTGTTTCAAAACAAAGACAAAAAAATTCAACAAAAAATATTTGTGCATGGTGTTGGAATAGATGTTATTAATATATTAGATATTGTTCTTCAAATGCAGTCTTACATGTTAATCCACAAAAATTATCAGATAAATAAAATTACTATATACTGCTTTACATGAATTGTTCATAGCAGCTTTATTTGTGATAGATGAAAATGGGAAATGATCGAAATGTCCATCAACAAGTGAATGGATAAACTGTGGAACAGCCATACAATGAAATACTACTAAGCAATAAAAAAGAATGAATATTGACACACACAATGACATTGATGAATCTCAAAATAGTAATGCTGCATGAAAGAAGCCACACAAGAAAGTGCACGTATTGTATGATTCCATTTATACAGAATTCTAGAAAGTGCCAGTGAATCTATGGTGACAGAAAGCAGATTGGTGGCTGCCTGGCAGACAGCGGGGACAGAAAGGGGCAGAATGGATTACACAGAAGCAAGGAAACTTTTGGAGGTAAAGGATATGCTCGGTATCTTTTCTTTTTTTCTTTTTCTTTCTTTTTTTCTTTTTTTTTTTGAGATGGAGTTTTGTTCTTGTTGCCCAGGCTGGAGTGCAATGGCGCGATCTTGGTTCACTGCAACCTCCACCTCCCAGGTTCAAGCAATTCTCCTGCCTCAGCCTCCCAAGTAGCTGGGATTACAGGCATGTGCCACCACACCCGGCTAATTTTGTATTTTTAGTAGAGATGGGGTTTCACCATGTTGGCCAGGCTGGTCTTGAACTCCCGACCTCAGGTGATCCGCCCTCTTTGGCCTCCCAAAGTGCTAGGATTACAGGCGTGAGCCACCACGCCCAGCCATGTTCATTATCTTGACTATGGTGATGGTTTCACTGATGTGTACATCAAACTTATCAAAGAGTAACCTTTAAATATATATAGTTTATCATATGTCAAGTGTACCCCAATAAAGATGATTTTTAAAATGTGTTTACCCAACAAAAGATGCAGGCAAAATACATTTCAGAAAATATAGTCAGAGCAAGCTTATTACCAACAGACTATCACTAAACTAACTTCTAAATGGTGTACTTGAGGCAGAGTGACAGTAATACCACAGGAAAGGTTGGAGACGAAAGGAAGATGAAGACCAAGAAATTGACAAGCATGTGGGTAACCATTATCACCTATTCTGTCCAATATTTTACTGGAGGTCTTAACTAGGGCAGGAAGAAGAAAGGGGGATATAATAGGTGTAAGGATAGGAAAAAAGGAAAAAATACTGTGATTTTCAGAAGTTATGATTGTCTATACAGAAAACCGAAGACTCTACAGAGAAAGTTTTAGAAATAAGAGACTTCAGCAAAGTTGCTGTAATACAGACTAGATATCTCAAAATCCATTGCATTCCTATACACTAGAAATAAACATTTAGAAAATATAGTTGAGGCTGGGAACAGTGGCACATGCCTGTAATCCTAGCAGTTTGGGAGGCCAAGGCAGGAGGATTGCTTGAGCGCAGGAGTTCCAGACCAGCCTGGGCAACATGGTGAAACCCCATCTCTACAAAAAAATACAAAAATTAGCTGGGTATGGTGGCACACACCTGTGGTCCCAGCTTTGGAGGTCAAGGCAGGAGAAGTGTCTGTACCCAGGAGTTGGAGGCTGCAGTGAGCTGTGATCATGCCACCATGCTCCAGCCTGGGCGACAGAGTCAGACCCTGCCTCAAAAAGAAAAAAAAAAAAAAGATCAGTGGTTGTTAGGGGCTGGAGGGAGGGAGGAATTAATAAACAGAGCATGGAGGATTTCTAGGGCAGTGAAACTCTTCTGTATGATACTATAATGGTGGAAACATGCATTATACATTTGTCCAAACCAAACCCAAACCACAGAAATCAAGACAGTATGGTACTGGAGAAGGGATAGACACATAGACCAATGGAACAGAATAGAGAACCCAGAAATAGACCCATACCAATGTGCCCAACTGATTTTTTAATTTTTATTTTTAATTTATTTATTTTTTTGTTAGACACAGGGTCTCACTCTGTCACCTAGGCTGGAGTGCAGTGGCATGATCACAACTCACTGTAGCCTTGACCTCCTGGACTCAGATGATCCTCCCACCACACCCTCCCAAGTAGCTGGGACTATAGGCGTTCAGCAGCACACCTGGCTATTTTTTTTTTTTTAATTTTTGGTAGAGATGGGGTCTTGCTATGTTGTCCAGGTTACCAACTGAGTCTCACTCTGTCACCCAGCCTGGAGTGCAGTGACATGATCATGGCTCACTGCAGCCTCGAACTCCAGGACTCAGGTGATCCTCCCACCTCAGCCTCCCAAATTGCTGGTACTACATGCACACACCACCGTGCCTGGCTAATTTTTGTATTTATTGTAGAGACAGGGTTTGCCATGTTGCCCGGGCTGGGCTGCCAACTGATTCTTGACAAAGGTGCACAAGCGGTTCAGTGGAACAAATAATGCTGGAGCCATAGGACATCCAATAGCAAAAACAAACAAACAAACAAACAAAAACCAAAAAAGGAACCTGGACCTAAATCACACTTAGTACAAAAATTAACTCCAAATGGATGGATCATTGACTTAAATGTGAAGTATAAAACTATAATGCTTCTAGGGAAAAACCTAGGACTATATATTTGGGATTAAGGCTAGGCAAAAAGAATTTAGAAGACAAAAACCACAATTCATAAATGGGAAATTTGATCATTAGAAACTTTTGCTCTGTGAAAAGACAAGCTATAGGCTGTCATTTGTAAATGACATATTCGACAAAAGGCTAGTATCTACAATATAAAAAGAACTCTCAAAACTCAACAGTAAAGAAGCGAACAATCCCTTTAGAAAATTGGCAAAAGATGCGAAGAGACATTTCACTGAACGGGATGTACAGATGGCAAATATCCACATGAAAATATGTTCAATATCACTCGCCATTAAGAAAGTGCAAATTAGGCCGGGTGTGGTGGCTCACGCCTGTAATCCCAGCACTTTGGGAGGCTGAGGTGGGCAGATCACCTGAGCTCAGGAGTTCGAGGCCAGCCTGGCCAACATGGTGAAACCCTGTTTTTTTTTCTACTAAAAATAGAAAAATTAGCCCGGTGTGGTGGTATTTATTGTAGAGACAGGGCACCTGTAGTCCCAGCTACTAGGGAAGCTGGGGCAGGAGAATTGCTTGAGCCCAGCAGGTAGAGGTTGTAGTGAGCCGAGATCCCGCCACTGCACTCCAGCCTGGGCGACAAAGTGAGACTCCGTCTCAAAAAAAATAAAATAAAATAAAATAAAAAAAGAAAGAAAGAAAAAGAAAAGAAAATGCAAATTAAAACCACAATCAGCTATCAGTCATGAATATCAGAATGGCTAATATTAAAAAAAAAAAAAAAACAGTGACAATACGAGATGCTGGCCAGGATGCAGAGAAACCGGATCACTCATGCATGGCAGGTGGGAATGTAAAATGATCCAGACAGTCTGGTAGCTTCTTACAAACTAAACATGCAATTACCATATAACCTAGCAATTATCATATACCATATAATCTTGGGCAGTTATCCTAGAGAAATGAAAACCTATATTCACATAAAAACCTGTACATTAATGTTCATAGCAGCTATGTTAGAAATAATGAAAGACTGGAAACAACCCAGACATTCTTCAATAGGTGGATGGTTAAACAAACCATGGTACATCCATACTGTGGAATACTGTTCAACAAGAAAAAGGAATAAGATGAGCTGGGCGCAGTGGCTCATGCCTGTTATCTCAGCACTTTGGGAGGCTGAGGTGGGTGGATCACTTGAGCCCAGGAGTTCGAGACCAGCCTGGGCAACATGGCAAAACCCCGTCTCTACAAAAAATACAAAAATTACCCTGGTGTGGTGGTTTGCATCTGTAGTCCCAGCTATCTGAGAAGTTGATTGAGGTGGGAGGATCACTTGAGCCCGGGAGGAGGAGGTTGCAGTGAGCCGTGATCGCGTCACTACACTCCAGCCTGAGTGACAGAGTGAGACCCTGTTTTAAAAAAAGAAAAAAAAAAAAGGTACAAGATGTTGATACATGCAGCAACTTGGATGAATCTCCAGGGAACTATGCCGAGTGAAAAAAGTCAAATCCAACAGGTCACATATTGTATAATTCAAGTTCTATAACAGTCGTGAAATGACAACATTCTAGAGATAGAGAACAGATTAGTGTCAGGGATTAGGAACCTGGAGGGGATAGACGGCAGGCACAAGGGTAGCAGGTGTGGTTGCGAAAGGGCAGCAGGAGACATCCCGGGGTTGTGTCAATGGCCACATCCTGGTTGTGATATTGTGCTGTTGTTCTGGAAGGTGTCACCATTGGAGGAAACTGGGTGAAGGGCACATACGATCTCTCTGTATTATTCTTGCAATTGCTTGGGAATTGACACTGATCTCAAAATCAAAGTTTAATTTTTAAAAATGTGCAGCTCCCCTAGGATGATTGTGTAACTGGTTTAGACCATGGCTACATAGAATTAACCAGAGAGTGGTGAGAACGAGGTCGGGGAGGAAGGAATCTTCTGGATACAGACGAGAACAACAAGCAAGAACGTGATGGTGGGAGCCATGCTGCCTGGGTTAGAATCTTGGCTCTGGCCCACACTCGTGCTGTGTCCCTGGCTAAGTTACTGCTTTCCTCCAAGCCTCAGTCTCCTTGTCTGTGAAATGTAGGTGAGTTCATATGTGGAATCGCTTAGGGCAGCACCTGATACAGAGCTAGCACTCAAGGGTTTGTTATTCTTTCTATCATTTCAACTAGGAAGGGTGTGCTCAACTGGAAATGCTAGGTGGACTTACAGTAACACCGTAAAATTCATCATGTGAATGTTTAGCTCATGAGAATTTCACTCTTCATGCTCTGGGGTACCTAACATATATTCTACATATTCACTTGTATGACTATTCAGATCTGCTGCAGTACTTCATTCTTCTCCATCGCTATCCCAATTTATGTGATGAAAAGAATATAAATTTTTAAAAATAAAAAATAACCTATAACTCACAGAATAAAATAGGGAACCATGAGTCCATACTGATATAAATAAATGAATACATTGAAAATTTGATGAGGAACAGAATGTTTACAAGATCTCAAAGTGCCTTTCTGCAAACTACTGATTTTTTAAAATAATTTTAATATATTTTATTTAATCCATTATATCCAACATGTTATCATTTCAACATGTAATCAATATAAAAGTTGAGATAAGGCTGGGCACAGTGGCTCACATGTGTAACCCCAGCACTTTGGGAGGCTGAGGCGGGCAGATCACCTGAGGTCAGGAGTTCGAGGCCGGCCTGACCAACATGGTGAAATCCTGTCTCTACTAAAACTACAAAAAAAAAAAACAAAAAACAAAAAACAAAAAAAAAACGGCTAGGTGCTGTGGCTCATGCCTGTAATCCCAGCACTTTGGGAGGCCAAGGCGGGCGGATCATGAGGTTAAGAGACTGAGACCATCCTGGCCAACATGGTGAAACCCTGTCTCTATTAAAAGTATAAAAATTAGCTGGCTGTGGTGGCGGGCTCCTGTAGTCCCAGCTACTCGGGAGGCTGAGGCAGGAGAATCGCTTGAACCCGGGAGGTGGAGGTTGCAGGGAGCCGAGATCACGCCATTGCACTCCAGCCTGGGCGTCTTAAAAAAAAAAAAAAAAGTGCAAATATTTATTTTTACTTATTTACTTACAAATTTTTCTTTAGAGATGGGGTGATATAGTTTGAATATATGTCCTTGCCAAAGCTCATGTTGAATTGTAATCCCCAGTGTTTGAGGTGGGGCCTGGTGGGAGGTGATTGAGTCATGGGGGCGGATCCTTCATGGCTTGGTGCTGTCCTCATTGATAGTGAGTGGGTTCACGTCCCGAGATATTTGGTTGTTTAAAGTGTGTGGCACCTCCCCACCCTTTGCTCTCGCTCTGCCATGCGAGATACCTGTTCCCACTTCGGCTTCCACCATGAGTAAAAGCTCCTTGAGGCCTCCCCAGGCTCCTTCCTGTACAGTCCTGTATAAAACTGTGAGCCAATTAAGCCTCTTTTCTTTATAAATTACCCAGTCTCAGGTATTCCTTTATAGCAATGCAAGACTGATCTAATTCACGGACAGGGTCTCCATCTGTCGCCCAGGCTGGTGTAGTGGCTCAATCTCGTCTCACTGCAACCTCTGCCTCCCAGGTTCAAGCAATCCTCCTACCTCAGCCTCCGGAGTAGCTGAGATTACAGGTGCTAGCCACCATGCCCAGTTAAGTGCAATATTTAAAGGGTTCTGAAATTTTCCTTCCTTTGAAAGCTTTCACTAACTGAGAACTTCAACGTGCTATTTTCCTGAGAAATTTCAATAACTTTCAATTATTTCTAGGGTTCCCTAGCAGTTACTTGGGGAAATAAAAAGAAAATTCAGTATCTATCTTACTCCTCATGTCAAAATAAATTTCATCTGGATAGAAGCTTTAAATGTAAAACAAAAAAAAAAGTAAAAAATAAAACCAATCAACAAACTTGGGAGTATTACATTAAAACAAGGGAAAAAAAAATATATATATATATTTGGAAACGGAGTTTCACTCTGTCGCCCAGGCTGGAGTGCAGTGGCTCAAGCTCGGCTCACTGCAACTTTGGCCTCTTGAGTTCAAGCAATTCTCCTGCCTCAGCCTCCCAAGTAGCTGGGACTACAGGTGCCCACAACCACACCCGGCTAATTTTTTTTTTTTTTTTTTGTATTTTTAGTAGAGATGGGGTTTCACCATGTCACCCAGGATGGTCTCAAACTCCTGAGCTCAGGCAATCCACCTGCCTCGGCCTCCCAAAGTGCTAGGATTATAGACATGAGCCACTGCGCCTGGCCAGGGAAAATATTTTTATAATTAACAAATTAGAAGTCATGAAAAAAAATCGATGAATTAGGCCCCCTAAAATTTTAATTCCTTGCATGTGCTTTGGAACATTTTGCTGATCTTATACCAAGATAATTTTTTTAAGGAAAATGAGATCAGTGAGTACTTATTGCTCTGCAAGCTATTTTTATTCACTTGGCAGTAAAATAATGGCATCTTTCCAAGTGAGTGCATTTGTTTTAATGGATGTATTAGTATCTCATTACATAAAAGTCTATATTTAGATATTACCCTCTTCTCTTTTGTTAATAACTAACTAGGTTATATGAGGAGCAAAGAATGAGCCTACACCCAGCACCTAAACCAATGGTTTCATGACATTCTCTGCTCCAACATGTGGCTAGAGACAAGTGATTCTAAGAAGAAAACTGCTGAATCACAGAACAATTTTACACTACTCCAGGTGGATAAGAAGTTTAATATTAAAAAAAAAACAAAACAGGCTGGGTGCGGTGGCTCATGCCTGTATCGCAGCACTTTGGGAGACCAAGGATGGAAGATGACTTGAGCCCAGGAGTTTGGGACCAGCCTGGGCAACACAGGGAGATCCTCGTCTTTACAAAGATAATAAAAAATATTAGCCAGGCGTGGTGGTGCACGCCTGTCGTCCCAGCTACTGGTGGGGGAGCTGAGGTGGTGGTGGGGCTGCCTCAACATCCCATGTTGAGGTGAGAGGATGGCTTGAGCCCATGAGTTCAAGGCTGCAGTGAGCTATGATAGCGCCACTGCACTCCAGTCTAGGTGACAGAGCAAGATCTTGTCCCAAAATAATAATAATAATAATAATAAAAACAAATAAAAAACAAAAGTTCATTTAGATTTTGACGATAATAAACTTATGAATATTTAAAATTACATAGTTTTGCTTTCCAGAGTGATGATAAAAGTGTACCATTTGAGTCATTAACTCTTTTTTTTTTTTTTTTTTAAGAGAGTCTCGCTCTGTCTAGCAGGATGCAGTGCAGTGGCACGATCTCAGCTAACTGAAACCTCCACCTCCAGGGTTCAAGCAATTCTCTTACCTCTCAACCTCCCGAGTAGCTGGTATGACTGGTGTGCACCACCACCCACCTCAGCCTCACAAAGTGCTGGGATTACAGGCGTGAGCCACTGTGCCCGGCCCATTTTAGTCATTAACTTTTAAAAATAAACTTCACACATCAGTACATCTCAGATGTTTATAACTAAAAGGAGGGTGGATGTGTGTGTGGGGGGGTGAGTTTTCTAATTTGACCACCCCAATATTGTATCTGCCAAGCAGTTTCCAACTTGTATCAAGTCAAATGAGTACTTAGTTGTTTTCTTTAGTTCTTAGAATATTTCCCCTACATTCTCCATGGCTCGGTTCTTTCCAGAAAATTCCCTGGATGGAATTTTCCACATAGCCCAGCAGAGGGCCCTGTATTCTGAGCCACAGTCAGGCATACACAGAAGACACTGCAGACACCAATCAGCAAATCAGGAACGAGAATTCCTCTCCTCCCACACTCCAGCCAAAGGGCTCTCAGGTTCCAGTTGCAGCCGGTCAGCTAACAACTGACGGTGTCTGCACTTCCTTTCAGTCTAGGCGGCAGTAGAAATGGTTTCTAAGAATACCCAGTGGCTCTGGAAAACATTTCCAACATGTGAATGAGCTTGCACGTATTTTATATCAGAGCTTTTATTCCCCTCAGATTCCTATTCTCATTTTAAAATGTATTTAAAAGATATAGAGACATATATAGGCTTCAGAAGAAAATGCATTAAAAAGGAATATATCACAATGGTAAACCATGATTATTACTAAAGAGATTATGGCTTATTTCGCTCCATTCTTTAATTTCCCAGATTTTACATCATTATCGTGTTTCTTTTGTTTTGAATATTCTCTTTTCAGAAAGAGAAAATATAGTTTGAAAAAGCGGCTGGGTGCGGTGGCTCATGCCTTTAATCCCAGCACTTTGGGAGGCCGAGGTGGGTGGATTATTTGAGGTCAGGAGTTCGGGACCAGCCTGGCCAACAAGGTGAAACCCTCTCTCTACAAAAATACAAAACTTAGCTGGGCGTGGTGTTGGGCGCCTGTAATCCCAGCTATTCAGGAGGCTGAGGAACGAAAATTGCTTGAACCTGGGAGGTGGTGGTTGCGGTGAGATCGCGCCACTGCACTCCAGCCTGGGCGATAGAGGGAGACTCTGTCTCAAAACAAACAAACAAACAAACAACAACAAAAAAGCAAGAGACAGGAAGTAAATATATGTCTATCAAAAAGATTAAAAACACTTGGAGCAATTTTTAAAAATCTGTATTAAAAGAATTTTTAGAACATAAGTGGGTGCTTATGTGTAAAATAATATACAAGAAAGTGATTTATTTAACCTATATGTAACTGATCATTTTAACCCTTGTAGCCAAAAAGTAGACGCACCCACTTATGTGCAGAGGATACAGATATCTTTTCCAGAAAGAAATGAAAAACACTGCACCATGAAGTGCCGTTATTTTTATCTTGATTTCAAGGAGGAGGAGAAGACCCTGTCTGATGACTTTCTGTCATTAAAGTATATTTTGAATGAAAGGATCATTTACCCATTTATTCCACAAATATTTAGAGATTCAGATACTTTTCATACCATGAACTCCCCAACCCTCCGAAGAAAAAGGGACCTCATCTAGATCACAGCCCTTCTTCTTAGGAAACTGGAACTGTTACTGTCACTCCAACCCCAGCTGTCACTTGGCTAAGCCCCACTCATTCTTTAGTCCTCCAACTATTCTTCAGGGAGACCTCATCTCCTTGGACCTTAACTGGCCTCTGCCCTCTGGGCGTTGCCTTCCTCAGTACCCGTGGATGGGCCCAGTCATCAAACCCATTGCAGACACGGAGGGCTTCTCTAAACTGTGAGTACAAAGAAGGGCCAGGAAACCCTTGAGCCAGACCTGCTGACATGGAAGTCCTATGTACATATATGTAGAGATACAGAATAAGTATGTTTGTAGGCATTCTTTAGTTCCAAGATAGGGGATTTCTTCTCTTTTCCACCATATTTTATTTTGCATTTTAAAATGCTTATTTTGTGCCAGGCACGGTGGCTCACGCCTATAATCCCAGCACTTTGGGAGGCTGAGGCGGGTGTATCACTTGAGGTCAGGAGTTTGAGACCAGCCTGGCCAACATGGAGAAACCCCGTCTCTACTAAAAATACAAAAATTAGCCAGGCGTGGTGGCAGGCGCCTGTAGTCCCAGCTACTCGGGAGGCTGAGGCACAAGGATCTCTTGAACCCAGATGGCGGAGGTTGCAGTGAGCCAAGATCGCACCACTGCACTCCAGCCTGAGCGACAGAGCGAGACTTTGTCTCAAAAAAATAAAAATAAAATAAAATAAAATAAAATAAGGCTGGGCGCAGTGGCTCACGCCTGTAATCCCAGCACTTTGGGAGGCGAAGGTGGGTGGATCACAAGGTCAGGAGATCGAGACCACCCTGGCTAATATGGTGAAACCCCATCTCTACTAAAAATACAAAAATTAGCCAGGCGTGGTGGCGTGTGCCTGTAATCCTAGCTACTTTGGAGGCTGAGACAGGAGAATTGCTTGAACCCGGGAGGCGGAGGTTGCAGTGAGCCAAGATTGTGCCACTGCACTCCAGCCTGGGTGACAAAGCAAGACTCTGCCTCTAAATAAATAAATAATAAAATAAAATAAAATAAAATAAAATAAAATAAAATGCTTATTTTGAAATAGTTTCAAACAGAAAACTTGTTAGAACAAAGAACTGTATATCCTCTATCCAGATTCCTCACTTGCTAAAATTTTACCCTGTATGCTTTTGTTTAGAGATAGTCTCCCTGTGTCATCCAGACTGGGGTGCAGGGATGTGATCACAGCTTACCGCAGCCTCAACCTCCTGGGCTCAAGAGATCTTCTCACCTCAGCTTCCCGAGTAGCTGGGACCACAGGCCGGCAACCACCACACCCAGCTAATTTTTAATTTTTTCGCAGAGACGGGATCTTGCTCTGTTGTGCAGGCTGGTCTTGAACTCCTGGGCTCAAGCAGTCCTTCCACCTTGGCCTCCCAAATTGCTGGGATTACAGGCGTGAGCCATTGCACTCGGCTGCTAGTTTTCTTAATCAAAAGTGGTCTAGGTAACCTGTAAATAAAGGATTAAAAATTTAAGCTGTTCTAAAATAAAAAGAAATTAGCTATTAAGCCATGAAAAGACTCAGATGATATTTAAATTAATATTGTTAAGTGAAAGAAGCCAGTTTAAAAGGTTACATACTGTGATTCCAAGTATATGACATTTTTGGAAAAGGTGAAACTAATGAGGGAATAAAACATCAGTGGTTGGCTGGGCATGATGGCTCATGCCTGTAATCCCAGGATTTTGGGAGGCTGAGGCAGGAGGATCACTTGAGGCCAAGACTTCAAGACCAGCCTGGGCAACATAGTGAGACTCCATCTCTATAATAAATAAATAAATAAATAAATAATTGGTGGTGGCTTGGGGTTCCAGGGAAGGGATGGAAATTTTTAGTTTTATTAATAATTTGTAAATATTAATATATGTGGTGTGTGGCTTCTATTTGGATTCTTACTTCAGGACCTGCTAGGGGTGGGCTTAGAATATTGCATAGATGGGCCAGGCACTGTGGTTCATGCCTGTAATTCCAGCACTTTGGGAAGCCGAGGTGGATGGATCATGAGGTCAGGAGTTCAAGACCAGCCTGGCCAACATAGTGAAACCCCATCTCTACAAATACAAAATAATACAAATACAAAAATACAAAAAAATTAGCCGAGCATGGTGGTGGGCGCTGTAGTCCCAGCTACTTGGGAGGCTGAGGCAGGAGAATCGCTTGAACCCAGGAGGCGGAGGTTGCAGTGAGCCAAGATCACGCTACTGCACTCCAGCCTGGGCAACAGAGCGAGACTCTGTCTCAAAAAAAAAAAGAACATTGTATAGATGTTCTTCTTAAAGAAAAGAAGATTTGGAAGAACTTGTTCCACCAGATGTCAGAGCACATATAACTTAGCACAGCGTGGTACTGCTGCAGGGATAGACAAGCAGATAAATGAAACTGGATGGAAAGCACAGCAGCATGCCCAGCATGGACCCTTGGTCTGTGATCAAGGTGTTATTCCAGAGCAATGGGGAAGGGCAGACCTTACAAAACAATGGTTCTGAGCTGGGTCAGGTGGCTCATGCCTGGAATCCCAGTGCTTTGGGAGGCTGGGGCGGGAGGATTGTTTGAGGCCAGGAGCTCAAGACCAGCCTTGGCAACATGGTGAAACCCTGTCTCTACAAACAATAAGAAAATTACCTGGATGTGGTGGTGTGTACCTGCAGTCCCAGCTACTCAGGATGCTGAGGTGGGAGGGTCACTTGAGCCCAGTTGTTCAAGGTTATAGTGAGCTATGACTGCACTACTGCACTCCAGCCTGGGTGACAGAGTGAGACCCTGTCTAAAAAAAAAAAAAAAAATCTGAGCCCAATTGCATATCTATAGGAAAAAAAATAAATAAAATTGGTTCCCTATTGCACACTATCCAAACATCAACTCACAGGATATTACAGATCTGAACATGAAAGGCAGAACTAGGCCCAGTATAGTGGCTCATGCCTGTAATCCCAGCACTTAGGGAGGCTGAGATGGGGGGGGATCACTTGAGCTCAGGAGTTCAAGACCAGCCTGGGCAACATAGTGAGACCTCATCTCTACTGAAAATTTAAAAATTAGCTGGGCCTAGTGGCATGCACCTGTAGTCCCAGCTACTCGGGAGGCTGACGCATCAGAATCTCTTGAACCTGTAAGGCAGAGGTTGCAGTGAACCATGGCCGCACCACTGCACTCCAGCCTGAATGACAGAGTAAGACAGTGTCTCAAAAAAAAAAAAAGATTGTCAAACATGTAAAAGTCTGATGGAACTGTCAATAGGTGTATCGTCATTGGAAACAGCTTGGCAATATCTATTAACTTTAAGGATACACACTCTCTATTAGCCAGAGATGCAAACACATGTCCACAGAGCCTAAGGAGGCATCTCTTTACTATGTGGGTCATGCCAGTGCAGGATTTCTCTAAATATTTTAATTGGTGCACAGATCTTAAACCCCAGTCATTTGACACATGGGAGCCCATTTCTAACATCCACAAGCTAATAACAAGCACTAATGTTGCAAATGAAAAGACATTTAAAATGCTCATTTTACAAATTATCAAAGCCTCCAGTGTTGCGTGGTAGATAAACAACCAGTAGTAGCCTTCCACAGTGAGATCATTTTTTTTTTTTTTTTGAGACTGAGTCTCACTTTGTCACCCCGACTGGAGTGCAGTGGCATGATCTTGGCTCGCTGCAACCTCCGCCTCCCGGGTTCAAGTGATTCTCGTGCCTCAGCCTCCCAAGTAGCTGGGATTACAAGCATGGGCCACCACACTTGGCTAATTTTTGTATTTTTAGTAGAGACGGGGTTTCACCACGTTGGCCAGGCTGGTCTCCAACTCCTGGCTTCAAGTGATCCACCCGCCTGGGCCTCCCAAAGTGCTGGGATTACAGGCATGAGCCACTGCGCCCAGCAAACAGCGAGACCTTTCTAATCAAATGTTAGCTCACTGTCCATGGTTAGGAACTCCCAATTAGAATGACTTGTTGTCCTCAGGTGTCAATTAAGACCAACCTACCTGAGGTAGACACTCTGATGTGCCTCCTTGATCCCACTTCAAGCAGGGGCTTGTTTTCCCAGCACTGGCAGTGCTGTGAGCAGATAGCTCTCAATTGCCAGCCCCTTCAGGAGTGGCCTCAGCTTCGGAAAGCCTCCTTGTGCAAGGGCATACGCTTCCCAGGGCAGTCCACATCCATAATTGATCAATGAGGGGATACGAAGGCCTGGTCATCTTCAGCCAGCTAGAGAAATCTCTGATGGACCAACCTAGCTCCAGAGCTTTCCTGCAGGATCATCTAAGGCTGTGCTAGGGACTGTGTCATAGCTGTATGGTCCCTCTGTCCAATCCTACCTCTTCTGCTTTCCTTCACATGCATTGATAGCAAGTAAACAGTCTGTGCGCTCAACTCCATCTCAGAGCCGGCTGGTTAGAAAAACCAACCTCCCAGCACTTTGGAAGGCCGAGGTGGGCGGATCACTTGAGGTCAGGAGTTCGAGACCAGCCTGGCCAACAGGGTGAAAACCCGTCTCTACTAAAAATACAAAAATTAGCCACGTGTGGTGTTGAGTGCCTGTAATCTCAGCTACTCGGGAGGCTGAGGCAGGAGAATCACTTGAACCCAGGAAGCAGAGGTTGCAGTGAGCTGAGATCATGCCACTGCACTCCAGCCTGGGTGACAGAGCGAGACTCTGTCTCAAAAAAAAAAAAAAAAGAGAAACCAACCTGCAATATCTCCTTTTTGTCTTGCTGCCTATGCTGCAAGGTTTTAAAGGAAGTGATAAACATTGTGACTACCTGATTAGATGGATGAGTCTTTGGCTTCAAGGTACATGGTTTCAGAGCTGGGCGTGGTGGCTCATGCCTGAAATCCCAGCGCTTGGGGAAGCTGAGGCGGGAGGATCACTTGAGCCCAGGAATTTGAGACCAGCCTGAGCAACATAGTGAGACCCCATCTGTACAGAAAATTAAAAAATTAACTGGGCCTGGTTGTGCACGCCTGTAGTCCCAGCTACTGAGACTCCAGAGGCTGAGTTGGGAGGATCCCTTGAGCCCAGCAGTTTGAGGCTGCAGTGAGCCGTGATCATGCCACTACACTCCAGCCTGGGTGACAGAGCAAGACCCTGTCTCAAAAAGTACATGGTTTCAACAAACTTATGTATATAATATAAAGTTAATATTATATATCTAGATTACACCTCAATTTGCAAAGTTTCGGCCTACTGTGAAATGTGTGCATGTTGAATGAAGATACAAGTGGAAAAAATTATTTAACTCAGCTTGGTTTTCTATTAGTTTGTACAAATACAAAGTCACTCAGACTGTTGGATAAAACATGAAAACCTGCCCTATAGTTGTAAAATATATATATATATTGCTCTAGAAATTGAGAATTGTATCTGAATTAGGACCCATATTAAGAGCCGGGCATGGGCCAGGCACGGTGGCTCACGCCTGTAATCCCAGCACTTTGGGAGGCCGAGGCAGGTGGATCACCTGACGTCAGGAGTTCGAGACCAGCCTGGCCAATATGGTGAAACCCCGTCTCTACTAAAATACGAAAAAATTAGCCTGGCATGGTGGTGCATGCCTGCAGTCCCAGCTACTCGGGACGCTAAGGCATGAGAATCACTTGAGCCTGGGAGGTGGAGGTTGCAGTGAGCCGAGATTGCACCACTGCACTCCAGCCTGGGTGACAGAGTGAGACTCCATCTCAAAAAAAGAAAAAAGAAAAAAAAAAGAGCCAGGCACATTGGCGCACTCCTATAATCCCAGCTACGTGAGAGGCTGAAACAGGAGGATCCCTTGAGTTCAAGAGTTAGGGACCAGCCTGGGCAACATAATGAGACCCTTTTCTCAATTAAAAAAAATAATAATAATAAGAAAAATCCCAAACCTCATATTGAGGATAAAAATGGTTTTCATCATCTTAGCCTTTCTTGTTTCTTACAGTTTTGTATAACATAAATTTTAAATTAATCTGAACAGAAACATTCGATATCAGAGTAAAATATTTGCATCTTTTGAAACAGAAGATTTTAGTGCAATATAAATGACTAAATCTCATGGCCAGGCATGGTGGCTCAAGCCTGTAATCCCAGCACTTTGGAGATGCTGAGGTGGGTGGATCACTTGAGGTCAGGAGTTTGAGACCAGCCTGACCAACATGGTGAAACCCTGTCTCTACTAGAAATACAAAAATTAGCTGGGGCGCGCCTGTAGTCCCAGCTGCTTAGGAGGCTGAGGCAGGAGAATTGCTGGAACCTGGGAGGCAGAGGTTGCAGTGAGCTGAGGTTATGCCACTTCACTCTAGCCTGGGTGGCAGAGCAAGATTCTGTCTCAGAAACAACAACAACAACAAAACAAAAAAAGAGTAAATCTCCCTTGAATTTTTTTTTTTTTTTTTTTTTTTTTTTTT
>NW_026652282.1:42503261-42506660 GCF_009828535.3 Hylobates moloch
TTTTTTTCAGATGGAGTTTCACTCTTGTTGCCCAGGCTGGGGTGCCAATGGTGCAATCTCAGCTCACTGCAACCTCTGCCGTCCTGGGTTCAAGTGATTCTCCTGCCTCAGCCTCCTGAGTAGCTGGGATTACAGGTGTCTGCCACCATGCCTGGCTAATTTTTATATATACATATATATTTTTAGTAGAGATGGGGTTTCACTATGTTGGCTAGACTGGTCTCAAATTCCTGACCTCAGATGATCCACCTGCCTTGGCCTCCTAAAGTGCTGGGATTACACCACCGTGCCCGGCCGAAATATTTTAATAGTGCCACCACAGGGCCGCACTTTAGGAAACACTTGGTACCGTCAAGCCTTCTAGATTTAGCAGTTACTGGTTTTCAGAGCTTTAAAAATGTTAAGATAGAAAATAACTTGCATCAGGAAAATGAGAAAGTGAAAGAGAAACATAGGGAGGTAGAGAGTCACAATAAAGTATTAGGTGATGATGGGTTAAGACAAGAAGAATCTTAAATGTCCAAGGGCCTAATATTGCCAATATTGCTCTTCAGAATTAGGAAGTGTCATTTCTAGGCCAGGCACGGTGGCTCACGCCTGTAATCCCAACACTTTGGGAGGCCAAGGTGTGTGGATCATCTGAGGTCAGGAGTTCGAGACCAGCCTGGCCAACATGGTGAAACCCCGTCTCTACTAAAAATACAAAAATTAGCTGGGAGTGGTGGCAGGCGCCTGTAGTCCCAGCTACTTGGGAGGCAGAGGCAGGAGAATTGCTTGAACCCAGGAGGTGGAGGTTGCAGTGAGCTGAGATCGTGCCACTGTACTCTAGCCTGGGCAACAGAGCCAGACTTCGTCTCAAAAAAAAAAAAAAAAAGGTATCATTTCTCACGAGAGCTCCACTTTTTAAACAGGAAGTTTAAGTGAAACTCACCCTTCTGTGGCATTCTCAATAGCTTCAGTACCACGTTTTTAGCATCAATCAAAATCATTCTAATATTATAATACAAATAACATTGTTTCAGGAACAAGATTGGGATAATAGAGTAAACACAGATTTAGAGGAGCTAGGGTAGGCCTGCTGTGAAAGACAGATCTAGGACCCCTCATTCTGTCCTTACCAAGTTCAGCCTTCTCATCCTTGGGACCAGGGAGGGAGAAAAGAGGATCTTATTTTCCATATCTGCTGAACCTCAACTTTGTCAGCTTTTGCCTGGACTGATCCCAACTTCAGACACCCGACTCTACATTTATGCCACACCTCTTTCCTTCTGTATTGAAAAAGAGTGCTCATGAGATAGAGTAATGTTTAGACTTAGGCCAGGGGTAGTGGCTCATGCCTGTAATCCCAGCACTTTGGGAGGCCGAGGTGGGTGGATCACCTGAGGTCAGGAGTTCGAGACCAGAGTCATTGAAAATGATGGAGGTGCGGTGCCGGGCGACTGTAATCTCAGTATGGGTGATAAGGCAGTGAATCTCTGAAAATAAAAAATTAGACTTGAAAATTAGGCATCGCCTATAAAATGTTAAAGGTTGTCAGGTGAGTGCATTTGTGGATATCAATAACTTGTTGTTTTTTAGTGATTTCCCAAGGAAATGTAAAAGACATTTGAATATTTTCCTTCCATGCCCCTGGCATCATCTTTGATCATGGAGTTATTGAGAATTTGAATCTGAGACAAAAAATGTTGTGTAATCTAGAGGAAAGAAATGTTCCCAGATCAGTTTTTTTGTTTTGTTTTGTTTTTTTTCAGACAGGGTCTTGCTCTTTCACCAGGCTGGGGTGCAGTGGCCTGATCATAGCTCACTGCAGCCTCAACCTCCCATGCTGAAGCAATCCTCAGGCCTCAGCCTTCCAAGTAGCTAGGACTACAAGTGTGTGCCACCATGCCCAGCTAATTTTTTTATTTCTTGTAGAAATGGGGTTTCACTTTGTTGCCCATACTGGTCTTGAACTCCTGGGCTCAAGCAGTCCTCCTGCCTTGGCCTCCCACAGTGCTGGGTTTACCGGTGTGAGCCACCTTAAACAAGGTCCCATCCTTGAACAAGAAATATGGTGTATTACTTGCTTGGGCTGCCATGACAAAATACACAGAGACTTGGGGGCTTAAACAACAGACATTTATTTTCTCATAGTTCTGGAGGCAGGTACAGGCAAGGTAGATTTATTCTTAGGCTACTTGTCTTGGTTTGTAGGTGGCTACTCTCTCGCTGTGTGCTCAGGTGACGTCTTCTTTGGGCATGAGAGGGGACGAGGTCTTGGTGTCTTTTTTTATGAGGACACCAGTCCCTCAGATCAGCATCCCACTCTTATGACCTCATTAAACCTTAATTGCTTCTTTAGAGGCCCTATCTCCAAATATAGCCACACTAGGGGTTAGAATTTCCCACATATGAGTTTTGGGACTCAAACATTGAGTCCATAACATGGTTAAGGTGCTTTCATTCTCTACCATAAATAACAAGCTAAATGTACTAGATGCACCTGTTCCCCATAAATATATTGGTAACATTTCATTAGATATTAAAGCTGAGGATGAAATTCTATAGCATAGTACTTTTTTTTCCAGAGGGCTCAGAGAATATTCTCTCTATGCCTAAAGGTATTTATGTTTCATATAAAAGAGGTGACTGGTGCCAGGTGCGGTGGCTCATGCCTGTAATCCCAGCACTTTGGGAGGCCGAGGCAGGCGGATCACGAGGTCAGGAGTTTGAGACCAGCCTGACCAACATGGTGAAACTCCGTCTCTACTAAAAATACCAAAATTAGCCAGGCGTGGTGGCGCTCACCTGTAAACCCAGCTAATCAGGAGGCTGAGACAAGAGAATCGCTTGAACCCGGGAGGCGGAGGTTGCAGTGAGCCGAGATCGCGCCACTGCACTCTAGCCTGGGGGATAGAGCGAGACTCCGTCTCAAAAAAAGAAAAAAATAAATAAAAAAAAGAGGTGACTGACAGAAATATTGTGCTGAAGTATATTGTGTATCTAGACTGTTTCTTTTTGAACCAGAATAGGTTCAGAGAGGCTTCCTATAGACTATTTCTATACCAAGCATTTAACTGCTAGCCTAGAATTAATTAAACCCAGGGTTGACAGACAGTCCTTCTCAAGAGAAAAGATGCTCTGTGTAGAGAAACTTCTCCTGCCAGTGTGAAAGAAGCCAAAAGTTTTGGGATAAACAGCAGCTTTTAAACAGACTTTGGGGCTGGGCACGGTGGCTCATGCTTGTAATCCCAGCACTTTGGGAGGCTGAGGAGGGCGGATTATTTGAGGTCAGGAGTTTGAGACCAGCCTGGCCAACATGGTGAAACCCTGTCTCTACCAAAAATACAAAAATTAGCCGGGCCTGGTGGCACGCACCTGTAGTCCCAGCTGCTCAGGAGACAGAGGTTGCAGTGAGCC